>NW_015173127.1:288888-302473 GCF_001447785.1 Gekko japonicus
CCCCCCGGCCCCGAGCCAAGGGCCGAGCGGCGAGCCGCTTGCCCCTCGCCGCTCTGCCCCCCCCGCTCGCCACTCGCCTTCCAAATGGCGGCAGCGGCGGCCTTCGCAGAGCGTGCGCACGGACGCTCTGACACTTTCGGGGGGATTTAAATATCCCCCCAATATTTTTTTTTAGTTTTTAGATTTTTGTGCAACCCTGGGGACTGCCCCAAGAGTGCACAAAACTCTCCCTGCCCCCCAGGTCGCCCCGGAGCGCGGATTTAGCGATCCGCACAGACGGGGCGACTTGGGTATTAGATATATAGATGGAATTTGCTGCCAGAGGATGTTGAAAGGAGATTAGACGGATTCATGGAGGATAGGTCTATCAGTGGCTACTACCCATGGTGACTGAAGGGAACCTTCACATTTATTTATTTATTTATCCTTCGACTTGATATGCCGCCCAAACCCCCGTAGGGGTCTCTGGGCGGTTTACAATTTCTTTGGGTGGTAATCACCAGTTTCGATCCTAACTATGGCCACACGTTGATACAAGGGGGGGGGGGAGTTCCCTACCGGCAGTCAACCTCTGAATCCCAGTGCAAAGAGGCAACATCAGGGGAAGGCCTCCGCCTCTATGCCCTGTTGGTGGCCCTCCAGACGAACTGTTTGGCCGCTGTGTAAGACAGGATGCTGGACTAGAGCGACCACTGGTCTGATCAGCAGGGCTCTTCTTACGTTCTTATGAACCTGAAGGGAAAGTTCTGGGAAAGGCAACCTGTGGGCATCCACTAAAAAGATCTGTTGTGTATCTGTTCCCCTTACCCTATGGTGGAGGAGCAAGACAAAAGTGAGTGGGTAGATTTGTATTTGAGGAGAAGGAAGCCCTTGGGATGCCATGGTTCCAGTCTATTTATATATCCTTCAATATCCCATATTTTTTTTTAAAAAAAAAGCTAAGAAAGTCTCAGACATTTTAGCAGAGACTGCTCAGTGTTGGGTATTAATCTTATCATTAACAGTCATGAGGGCTAGAAACTTTGATAAATGTAAATCTGCTGTTGGAGTAATTAGAGGTCCTTATGGTCTGTCTAATCCAGTGATGGCGAACCTTTTAGAGACCGAGTGCCCAAACTGCGACCCAAAACCCACTCATTTATCGCAAAGTGCCAACACGGCAATTTAACCTGAATACTGAGGTTTTACTTTAGAAAAAACAACTCATACATTAACATAAGATGATCCAAACAAAGTAAGGAAAGCAATCCCAAATGCTTTCATTTGGCAGAGAATTCGACACTTTAATGATGGCCTGGGCCTGGCTGGGGTGATGGCACGCGTGCCCACAGAGCGGGCTCTGAGTGCCACCTCTGGCACCCGTGCCATAGGTTCGCCACCACTGACTCTAATCAGTCTCTGGTACTTTCCACTGAAGCTGAAAAACTGGGAGCCGACTTTCCAATTCAGGGGGCATGCATTTTGGACAATTTATTGTGATGGCTCTCCTCTGTGCTACAATATGAATGAAATGAAATTTTAAGGGGGGGGGGGGGGGGAAAAAAAGCATGAATGCAAAGAGACATAATACTTGTCCATAGTGATATCCTTCAAAGGAGATGGCTTCCTCCTTAACATTTATATCTCCTGTCATAAATGGATTCATTTATCTAAATAAATCAATGCCGCGGATACAACCGTCCAGGCTGGCATTCAGAGATTCCTTTTCTCCAACCCTCCCTTGCTGGATTTGGGCTAATGAGGCCACTGTACCATTTGCAAGGCAAACAGTAGGGCCTAAAGTATTAAATGTTTTGCCAGCGACAAAGGACACTTTCATCCCCATGACACTCGCTTGCTACTTGACTCAGCATAATTAGATGCCGTGGCGGGGAGGCCTCGCTCCTTTTCCGGGAAGCAGGATCTGTGAGTCACAGGGCAACATTGTGCTGGGGAACTGCAGGAGGATGTGAGCCTAACTGGGGGAGATGCATTTGCAGGAACCAGAGAGGCGGCTAAACTCTCTCCAGGCACGCAGGACAATTTGTGCTTTGCAAATCAACTGCCAGGCTTTGGGGAGGGAGGGGGGAGGGAACCCGTTGCAAAATTTCACAGCAACCCACAGCGATAAGGATGACAATTCCAGAGGGCTTCTCTGTGCAGGCAATGGAGTCGTGTACTGCACGGAATGATTCACAAAGTTACTTGGGGAAATCGTTAGGGACTGTAGTCTGTACCACTGTGTACAGGTTGCTGAAACTAGGATCTCGCTAGGGAATCTTGCATCGTTTAGCATCTCATGTTAAGACTTGGTCTTTGCTTCTGGAACCCCAATCCTGTTTCATTGTTTATTGAATGTTCCCTCGGCAATGCTCCCTCTAAGCTGTGGTGTCTTGTGAGCAAAAATTCTACTTTGTGAGCGACTGACATTAAATTTAAAAAAAAAAGTTGTGAGCGAGTAATTTGGCTGCTGCATGAATTAGTTTGCTCTGGAGCCATCCTTCCTGAGCTGAGACACAAATGTGTGAGCTGGAGGCTAAAATACTGTGAGCTGGCTCACACTGACTCAGCTTAGAGGGAACACTGGGCCCTCGGGTGATTGCATTGACTCACTCATGCCTTGAGTTCAAGGAAGAGAGAGAGAGATGGGTAAATAGAATAAAGGAAAGAATTGATGGAGGGAATGAAAGATGGATAGAAAGAAAAATGGATAGATGGATAAATGGAAGGAAGGAAGGAAGGAAGGAAGGAAGGAAGGAAGGAAGGAAGGAAGGAAGGAAGGAAGGAGGGAAGGAAGGAAGGGCAAACTTGCAGAGGTTCTGAAGAGAAGAGAGAGAGAGAGAGAGAGAGAGAGAGAGAGAGAGAGAGAGAGAGAGAGAGAGAGAGAAGTGGGGGGAAATGGAGGGAGGGATTCCAGCCACTGTTATTAAGCATTCAGCTTAATTGGGTACTTACACGCCTGCATGAGATTTCAGACATTGCACAGGGAAGAAATTACAGGTTCTCTCGCAGGGGTGTCAGAATAATTGGGAGGGTCTGTCCCAAAAAAGAGGTAACTGACATTTTGGGACACATCAATCCAGTACTCTTGAACATGGGGAGTAATTTTTTTTTAGATTCAATCTGAAAACACTTGTTCCTTGCTCTCAATCAACTGATTCCCATTCCACACTTCTGATGTCATGCTTGTCCCAAACTCACAACAGCCAACAAGCGGGAGCAGAGCTTGAACGAACCAACTAAGAAAACGTTAAGGAGCACCACACTGTCTAGGAATCAGAGACGCTCTGAAATTGTGTTCTAGCTAGCAAGAAGAGCTGTAATGTTACTGCTCTTTCCACATGGGGTTCCTACTTTTTCACATACAGGGCCGTTTTAACGTGGAATTACTGCACATACTATTTTCTCATCTGTTTGCACAGCCCCCACTAATAAAATACCAATTTCCACGTCCAGTTGCAACAGGAAACCAGCACTTATGCCGGTGTAGGTGGCTTCTGCCCATCAGACCAATGCAAAGACAGAGGCTTTCCACGTGGGGTTCCTACTTTTTCACATACAGGGCCGCTTTAACAGACATATAGGTACAGAAGGAGGAGGAGGAGGAGGAGATTGGATTTATACCCCGCCCTTCACTACCCAAAGTAGTCTTAGCGTGGTTTACAATCTCCTTTCCCTTCTGTTGGGTATTACAAATTAAATTACACTCAGTATATCTGGGGTTAAATGTTTGTTTGTGTTGCTCACAGGAAGTCTGTAACGATTCCTTGTTTCTCTCTCTGTGTGTGTGTCTCTTTAAAAGTTTGGTTGCATGGCTGTGGTAGATAGACTAGAGTGGTTGAAAGAGGCAAGTGTGGTATGATTGCTGGTTGACAGAGAAGGGGAAGGGCTTTGGAAGTGAATCTGGTTGGATGAGTATGTGAGTCACTCAGTAGTTTCAGTTAGATGTTGACAGTTGATGTTCAGTGAGTAGTTAGACAAGCAGTTCTGGGTTGAAGCAGTTAAGCTGACAGCTGAGGTGGTTCAGTGAAAAGGGAAAGAAATCTAAAAGCTGAATGTCTAGGAAAAAGTAAAGTTTAAGTGAAGAAAAGTTTAAGCTTTATTTCAATAAATCCTCTTTCATTCAAGTATACCAGCTCTGAAAGAAATACTTCCCAGGACCACATGGTTCCTTGTAAGCCTTGAACTTGGTCTACCAAACCAGTAAGAGTAAAATTAAAAGCATAAAGGTTTGGAAATCCTTAAAATTTCCTGGTGGCAGCAGATTCTACCCTGTTAAACTAAATAAAGAGAACTTTTAAAGGGAAACCAGTCCTCCCCAATGTCACAAAGTCACATGTGTTTCATATAGCCAATGCTTGCTAGATGTAAGAAGCCTGGGAAAATTCTCCCTGATCTAGAAGTTTGATTGGAGTGATAGTGTCAAAGTGTTTTAGCATTTTATGGCTCCTCTTCCCATCTTTGTTTGCTGTTCTCAAGAAGAAGTAAAAGTAGCCATAATTGCTCTCTTCTAGTCTCGTCTTTGTAGTGTAAGGATGTAGCCATTTAGCTCTGTTGTTATTTTCATCCCAGTAACCCTTCCCTATGCTAGAATGTAGTAAAAACTTTCTATTTTAAACACACATGGACTCTGAGTCTGAATTATTTGGCACTGCTAAGCTATTTTATCTCTGCTAAATACCAATTTTTCTTTTTTAAACCCAAAACCTTCCCCTCCCCACAACAGACACCCTGTGAGGTAGGTGGGGCAGAGAGAGCCTTGACAGAAACCTCTCTTTTTCAAGAACAGCTGTGCCAGAACTATGGCTTGCCCAAGGTCATCCAGCAGCTGCAAGTGGAGGAGTGGGGTTCTCCCAGATTAGAGTCCACGCACTTAACCACAACACCAAACATTACCGCACATACTATTTTCTCATCTGTTTGCACAGCCCCCACTAATAAAATACCCATTTCCACGTCCAGTTGCGCAACAGGAAACCAGCACTAGTCCCTGTGTGGGTGGCTTCTTCTGCCCATCAGACGAATGCAAAGACAGAGGCTCGGGGCGTTTCCTCGATAGCTGCTGGCACGAAACAATCCTCGGACTGGGGAAAGGCGACTTGCAAAGAGCGCGCTGAACCCGCCACAAAAAGGGTTAAATGTTTTCTGCTTGGATCATCTTCTACAGTCCTCGGATCGGGGTGGGGCGTGGGGCGGGCTGCGTGCCAGCGGCTTGCGGGCTGGATGGTTTCTTCCTCGGTCCTTCTTCTCTCCTTCCCCCCAGCCCTTTCCAAGATAGCCAGGTTTAAAGACACGCGCCTCGTGGTCAGTGTTCCCTCTAAGCTGAGTTAGTGTGAGCTAGCTCACTGTTTTTAAGCCTCCGGCTCACACATTTTTGTCTTTGCTCAGGAAGGGATGGCTCCAGACCAAACTAATTGATGCCGTAGCCAGATCCCTCGCTCACAACTTTCATGCCAGTCGCTCACAAAGGAGAATTTTTGCTCACAAGACTCCAGAGCTTAGAGGGAACATTGCTCGTGGTCCCTGGCAGGCACAAACACCCCCTATAACGGTGCCCCCACCGCACCGGGAGACAGCACCGCCCTCCAGGAGCTCATTGAGCAAAGATATGCGCCTGTGCTTGTTTGTTTGTTCACTGCATTTACCTTCCCCCCCCCCACCTTTCTCATGGGGAATCATAAGGGTGCATTCCAGGGTTCCAAGAGCAATGCAAGGAAAGCTCCAAAATGCATTGCAACAAATTTAGGGTCCAATGGCACCTTTAAGACCAACGAAGGTTTATTCAAGTTATGTGCTTTCGTCTTTAAAGGTGCCATTGGACTCTAAATTTGTTGTACTGCTTCAGACCAACACGGTTGACCAACTTAATTTATCTCCTAATGTTCCCAGTTTGTTTGTTCTGTTGACTCACTGTGTGTAATCCACCTTGAGCGGGAAGGGCGGACTGTACAGACATAAGAACATAAGAGAAGCCATGTTGAAAACACTCAATGTGTATGCATGGGGTTAAATGTCTGTTCTGTTGTTACAGGAAATCACCTGTCTTTGTGTTAGCCAGTGTTAGCTCAAGTCTGTTAGCCCGCGAAAGCATCCCTGTTCTAAGAGTTTGATTGGGAGCGAAGTGTTAGTAACTTTGCATTTTATGAGCCCTCTTCCCGTCTTTGTTCGCCTTGGAGGAGAAGCACGTTGGAGGGCCATCTTCTTCCAGTTCTTCTAGTCTAGAGAGGATGTAGCTAATTTAGCTCTCTGTTATTTTCTCCCAAGTTACCCTTCCCTATGGTAGAATTGTAGTAAACTTTTATATTTTTAAACACACATGGACTCTGGGTCTGATTATTGAACTCTGGCATCACTAAGCTGTTTTTTAACTCTGCTGAATTTCTTTAAAAACTCTAACAAAAAGGTTATGGGCCCAGTAAGCTTCTGACGCGCAATGAGACCAGAGTAAAAGCAACCAATGTGTGTTAGGATTTTTCTAAGGTAGAAAGAATTTTTTTAAAAAATCGCGATTGGATTAAATGGTGTCCAAGCAAGGCTCCTGATTTTTTCTCCAGTGCCTGTGAAATCAGTCTGAAAGGCTGTGTTTTCTGGCGAAGAGAATTCTTATGTGCCTTTCGTCTTGAGAACATCTTTTTCCCTTGTGAAGCAAGCCGCAAGCCGGAGCTTGGAGCCGAGAGAAAGAGGAGGGGGTGAGACCGATCTTGCCGGAGCAGCTTGGAGGTCCCGCGCACATCAAAAGGAACGCCAGTTCTCATCTCTACCCTGCGAAGTGGTGAAGTATTGAGCAATTAAGCAATTGAAAGCCAGCATGGCAACTAACAAGAACCTAGCATTCTGTAAAATCCCAGTTCTAAATAAGGATAATTTCGACTGCTGGCTTAGAAGTGTTAAAAATGCTCTTCAATCATATTCAGCTCTTTATGTAATTAATACAGACCCCCCCCGTGGGTGCAAAAGAGTTGGAAAGATATGTGGCTGATGATGAGCTAGCGATAGCCATTATCATGAAATCTTTGTGTCCACGTGACCATAGAGAAATTCTAAAATGCCAAACGGCCAGAGAGATGTTAAAAAGGCTGAATGATACCTATATTTCTAAGTCTGAAACTCTGCCTCCTGTTTTGGCTTATCTGAAAGAAGGCCAGAGAAGAGCCCTTTCAAAAACAAAGGATGACTTGTCTGTGTTAAGTATTAAATCTACATGTGATAGGAACAAAGGCAAGAGGAATGTAAACTGTTTTCGTGGAAATATGGGGCACGTTGCCCGCCATTGTTGTTCAGAAAAGTTGCCTGATTCAAAGGTTTTTCAGGAACAAAGAGATCAAAAGGCTCACGATCAACCTCGCGCCAAAAGTGACCGCGCTCAGTTTAACCGGTCTGCAAAAGGACCCTCTAGAGGGCGTGGCCAGAGTGCTCCTGGCAGTCAAGCAGACAGGCGCAATGTTTTTACTGTGATAGAGAAGCAGGAAAGCAACTTGCATACATTAACTGTCACTGGAGACAATGACCCAGATGATCTAATTCTCATCGATAGCGGATCTGTTTTTCATGTGTTTAATTCTGAAAAGTGGTTTTCTGACTTGAACAGAGATTGTAAGCCTGCTCTTCAAGGAGCTGCGGGCGAATCTCTTTCAGTTGCGGGGACAGGAACGGTCCAGGTGTATGGCATGAATTCTGATAACAAAATAGTTGAGGCAACCCTCAAAAATTGTGCTTTTGTGCCCAACGCCATACACAACTTGATTTCCACAAAGAGAATAATGGAAAGTGGAAGTTATGTTGATCTTAGACCAAATCATGGAAAGATCTGGAGTGAGAGTGGTTTTAACATGATGTTACAAACAAATGATGGTTTTCATTACTTGAGACATATTGCTAATGCTAATTTTGATGATGATGACGAAGTTGAAGCTAATGGAATGGTGTGCCATACAAAATCAACTGAATGCAATCACAAAGACTGTTTGTTTGCTTGGCATGTGAAACTTGCACATAGAAATATAAAATCTGTGAAGCAATTATTGAAAGAATGCAATGTTGACGCAGCAGAATGTGAGCTCATGAAAGATGGCTGTGATATTTGTCTTAAATCCAAGGGCACAGCTCCCTCTTATAAGACTACTAAACCTCATGACTCAAACACTAAACTGCTAGAGTGTGTCTACTCTGATTTAGTTGGGCCTATTCATGCATCTGCTGGAGGTAACAGATACTTTGTCAGTTTTCTGGAAGCAAAAACCAGATATGTTTACACCTACCTGCTTAGAAGCAAAGATGAGGTGCTTGACAAGTTTAAATACTATGTATCTGTTGTTAAGAACAAATTTGGCAAGGCGCCAGAAGTTTTGTTCACTGATAATGGTACAGAGTACTGCAGCAGTGAGTTCCAAAGATTCATGGAACAAGAAGGAATTGAGCATAAGACAACAGTGCCTTATTCGCCACAGCAAAATGGCACGGCTGAAAGATTAAACAGAACCATACAGGAAATGGCGCGTTGTATGCTAATGCAATCTGGACTTCCAGAGTGTTATTGGGCAGAAGCAGTCCACACTGCGGTTTATTTGCATAACCGAATCCCATCTAAAGTTACCAATAAGAGCCCTTTTGAATTATGGCATAACCGAATGCCTGGACTTAAACATTTAAGAGCCTTTGGATCAAAAGCCTATGCGCATATACCAAAGGAGAAAAGGGGCAAGCTTGATCCAAGAGCAGAGATTGGTGTCTTAGTCGGATATGCCTCTAGTGGCAAAGGGTACAGAATTCTAAACCCTGAAACTGGATATGTTAAAGTATGCAATGTGGTACGTGTAGATGAAAGCAATGTCATACTAACTCCTAACCTGGCTGAGTCCACAGTGCAACCCACTACTACAGAGGATACTACTGATGTCTCTTTCTTTGACGTGTTTACTTGGCAATCTGCGCAGACCACCTGTGACCAGGCAGGTCCATCTCCACAAGAGAGTTCCAGCTCAGAAGGGGAACCTGGAGAAGCATCGCCAAGGGTAAGAGAGACGATCACTGTGAGACAATCGGCAAGGAGTACCAAAGGTGTACCACCACCGATATATGGAATTTGTGCAAATGTGCAACCAATAAAGGAACCTAATAACTGGAAGGAAGTCAACAGACTACCTGCACCTGAGAGAAGCAAGTGGATGGATGCAATGGAAGAAGAATTTGCATCTTTACAAGACAAAGAGGTATGGACTCTTACTGAATTACCTCCTGACAGAAAAGCCATCGGTTGTAAATGGGTGTACAAAGTAAAGTATGACCCTGATGGCAAAATAGACAAATACAAAGCCCGTCTAGTCGCGAAAGGATTTTCACAGAAATATGGAATCGATTTCTCGGAAACCTTTGCACCTGTTGTGAGCTACACATCCTTCAGGACACTTTTGAGCATAGCAGCCTCAAGGGGCATGCACGTTGAACATTTGGATATCAAAACAGCCTTCCTCAACGGAGACCTGGATGAAGAAATCTATATGCAACAACCAGAGGGATTCTCAACAGAAGGACAAGAAGGCCTAGTGTGTAAACTCAACAAGAGTGTCTATGGACTAAAACAAGCAGCCAAAGCCTGGAACGAGAAGCTGACTAAACTGCTACGTAAACAGAACTTTAAACAAGGAATAGCAGAACCTTGCTTGTTCACAAGACTTAAAAATGGAAAGTATCAATACATACTAATTTATGTTGATGATTTGATTATTTGCTGTCAAAATCAAAGTGATGTACAAGAAATTGCTGATGGACTAAACAAGGAAGTTGAAGTGAAACAGTTAGGAACTGTACAATACTATCTTGGAATACAAATTGAAAGGACTGATGATGGAAGTTTTCTTTTGAGCCAAAAGCAAAAGATCATGGACTTTATTGAATCTGTAGGAATGAAAGATTCTGCAATTGTAAGCACTCCAATGGATAAGGACTATCCCAAGCTTACTGAAGGTAAACCACTAAAAGACAATCATGAGTACAGATCTGCAATTGGAAAATTATTGTATTTGAGCACAATCTGTCGTCCAGACATTACTTCAGCTGTTGGACTTTTGTGCAGAAAGACCAGTTCACCTAATGAGCATGACTGGAAAGCTATCAAGAGAATTGCAAGATACCTGAAAGGAACTTTGGATTACAAACTTAAGATTTCAACCTGTGTTGAACCCAGACTGACTGGATACATGGATGCCAACTGGGACAAAGCCTCACCTGATGGAAAATCTACAAGTGGATACTTGTTCTACTATGGAGACAGTTTAATTACTTGGACTAGTCAAAAGCAAAGCATTGTAGCCATGTCTACTGGAGAAGCTGAATGTGTGTCAGCGCAAACTGCAAGTTATGAACTTTACTGGATCATACATCTATTGAAGGACTTCGGCATAGATGAACCAAAGCCAATAATACTTTTTGAGGACAATAAAGCCTGTATTGCTATCTGCAAAGGAGAAGGCACCAAATCTAGAAACAAGACTATCGCACTCAAGTGTCACTACGTGAAAGAGCTGCAAGACCAAAAACTGATTGAACTGAGATACTGTCCTACTGACCAGATGATTGCTGACATCCTGACCAAGCCGCTTGACAAGCAACGTTTTGAGAATCTTCGTGAATGTTTATATTTGTCTGACTTTCGTGTTTTAACATGAGAAGGGGTGTTGGGTATTTGCATGTTGAAAACACTCAATGTGTATGCATGGGGTTAAATGTCTGTTCTGTTGTTACAGGAAATCACCTGTCTTTGTGTTAGCCAGTGTTAGCTCAAGTCTGTTAGCCCGCGAAAGCATCCCTGTTCTAAGAGTTTGATTGGGAGCGAAGTGTTAATAACTTTGCATTTTATGAGCCCTCTTCCCGTCTTTGTTCGCCTTGGAGTAGAAGCACGTTGGAGGGCCATCTTTTTCCAGTTCTAGTCTAGAGAGGATGTAGCTGATTTAGCTCTCTGTTGTTTTCTCCCAAGTTTACCCTTCCCTATGGTAGAATTGTAGTAAACTTTTATATTTTTAAACACACATGGACTCTGGGTCTGATTATTGAACTCTGGCATCACTAAGCTGTTTTTTAACTCTGCTGTATTTCTTTAAAAACTCTAACAAAGAGCAATGCAAGGAAAGCTCCTAAATGCATTGCAACAAATTTAGGGTCCAATGGCACCTTTAAGACCAACGAAGGTTTATTCAAGTTATGTGCTTTCGTCTTTAAAGGTGCCATTGGACTCTAAATTTGTTGTACTGCTTCAGACCAACACGGTTGACCGACTTAATTTATCTCCTAATGTTCCCAGTTTGTTTGTTCTGTTGACTCACTGTGTGTAATCCACCTTGAGCGGGAAGGGCGGACTGTACAGACATAAGAACATAAGAGAAGCCAATGTCGGATCAGGCCAGTGGCCCATCTAGTCCAACACTCTTGTGTCACACAGTGGCCAAAAATACCAGGTGCCATCAGGGGGGCCAGCAGTGGGGCCAGGACACTAGGAACCTTCCTACTGTCCCCCCCCCCAAGCACCAAGAAGACAAAGCACCTCGGCCCGACCTCTCCTCTCCGAGGGATGAGGCCAAGGAAGCCCTGGCGCTTCCGGCGTCGCGTGGTGGCCCTGGATTATGCGTGGAATTTTTTAAAAGGTCACATTACCTTCCCTTGGCTAAGTCTGCCTCAACCTCGGGGAGGTTTCTCAGGGCGGACCGGGGTGTGGGTGGGAAGTCTGGTAGCCACTTCATCGTGCCTGTTGCGGTTCCAGATCCAGCCAGGGTTGAGCCGCATTCACACCCGCCTCTCTCCATCCCGTGCGTAAAGCTCGCCCTCTGGAAACAACGGGGACCTGTCTCCGGTGAAGCATATCCACGCCCCCTTTTATTTCAGTTGGAGAGACCGCTTGGTGCTTCCATGGAAAGCAATAGAATTTGTACCTGTTCGGGCTGCGCTGTGTGCGATAGTTTTTAACCGCGTGGGAAAGGCCGTCTGACGTTCAGGTAGCGTTTGCGTTTCAAACGCCATACAGTTCCCGCATCTGATGAAAAGTATGCTCCAAAATTAAGCTGATAGTCCTTAAAATCGTTCAAACATTTCTTTCTTTCTTTCTTTCTTTCTTTCTTTCTTTCTTTCTTTCTTTCTTTCTTTCTTTCTTTCTTTCTCTCTCTCTCTCTCTCTCTCTCTCTCTCTCTCTCTCTCTCTCCCCCCCCCTCTGTCTGTCTGTCTGTCTGTTGGGTGATAGTGAGATATTGAAAAAATGGTATTTAGCAGAGATAATATAGCCCAGCAGAGCCTGAGTAAAATAATTCACACTGAGAGTCAATGTGTGATTAAAATATAAAATTTTTACTAAATTCTAGCATGGGAAGGGGAACTGGGATGAAAATAACAAAAGAACATAATCGGCTACATCCTTACTCTACAAAGACAAAACTAGAAGAGGGAGATTATGGCTACTCTTACTTCTTCTTGAGAACACCAAACAAAGACGGGAAGAGAAGCCATAAAATGCTAATACACCTTGACACTTTAGTCCCAATCAAATTCCTGGATCAGGGAGAAAATTCCCAGGCATTCCTACATCTAAAGAACATTGGTTACATGAGAAACATGTGACTTCCTGTGAGTAACATAAACTAACCCCAGATTATGGCTACTCTTACTTCTTCTTGAGAACACCAAACAAAGACGGGAAGAGAAGCCATAAAATGCTAATACACCTTGACACTTTAGTCCCAATCAAATTCCTGGATCAGGGAGAAAATTCCCGGGCTTCCTACATCTAAAGAACATTGGTTACATGAGAAACATGTGACTTCCTGTGAGTAACATAAACAAAATTGAGAACACCAAACAAAGACGGGAAGAGAAGCCATAAAATGCTAATACACCTTGACACTTTAGTCCCAATCAAATTCCTGGATCAGGGAGAAAATTCCCGGGCTTCCTACATCTAAAGAACATTGGTTACATGAGAAACATGTGACTTCCTGTGGGTAACATAAACAAACATTTAACCCCAGATATACTGAGTGTTTTCAACTTGTAATACCCAACACCCCTTCTCAAGTTATAACACAAAAGTCATGCAAATTCAAACATTCACGAAGAGTCTCAAAATGTTGCTTGTGAAGCGGCTTGGTCAGGATGTCGGCAATCATCTGATCAGTAGGACGGTATTGGAGTTCAATCAGTCCTTGGTCTTGCATCTCTTTCACGTAGTGACATTTGAGTGCGATGGTCTTGTTTTTAGATTTGGTGCCTTCACCTTTGCAGATGGCGATACAAGCTTGATTGTCCTCAAAAAGTATTATTGGCTTTGGTTCATCTATGCCGAAGTCTTTCAGTAGATGAATAATCCAGTAGAGTTCATAGCTGGCACTTTGTGCTGATACACATTCAGCTTCTCCAGTAGACATGGCCACAATAGTTTGCTTTTGACTAGTCCACTCAATCAAACTGTATCCACTTGTAGATTTTCCATCAGGTGAGTTTTTGTCCCAGTTGGCATCCATGTATCCAGTCAGTCTTGGTTCATCACAGGCTGAAATTTTAAGTTCGTAGTCCAAAGTTCCTTTTAGGTATCTTGCCAGTCTCTTAATGGCTTCCAGTCATGCTCATT
>NW_015173127.1:303106-308773 GCF_001447785.1 Gekko japonicus
GAGCTGGAACTTTCTCGTGGAGATGGACCTGCCTGTTCACAGGTGGTCTGCACAGATTGCCAAGTGAACACGTCGTTGAAGGGGACATCTGTAGGTTCCTGAGTAGCAGATTGCACTGTGGACTCAGCCAGGTTAGAAGTCTGTAGGACATTGCTTTCATCAACATGTACCACATTGCATACTTTAACCGTGCAAGTCTTAGGGTTCAGGATTCTGTATCCTTTTCCTCCAGAGGCATATCCCACCAGGATACCAGGTTCTGCTCTTGGGTCAAGTTTGCCTCTTTTCTCCTTTGGTATATTTGCATAAGCTTTCGATCCAAAGGCTCTTATATGTTTAAGTCCAGGCATTCTGTTATGCCATAATTCAAAAGGACTTTTATTGGTAGTTTTTGATGGAACTCTGTTATGCAAATAGACGACAGTGTGGACTGCTTCTGCCCAGTAAGACTCTGAAAGTCCAGATTGCATTAGCATAGAACGCGCCATCTCTTGAATGGTTCTGTTCAAGTGTTCTGCCATTCCATTTTGTTGAGGAGAATAAGGAATTGTAGTTTTATGTTCAGTTCCTTCTTGTTCCATGAATCTTTGGAACTCACCACTGCAGTATTCTGTGCCATTATCTGTGAACAGCACGTCTGGCGCTTTGCCAAATTTGTTTTTAACAGCAACAGCAACATAGCATTTAAACTTGTCAAGCACCTCATCTTTGCTTCTAAGCAGGTAGGTATAGACATATCTGGATTTTCCTTCCAGAAAACTGACAAAATACTTGTTGCCACCAGCAGATTCCTTTATTGGACGAACCAAATCAGAGTAGACACACTCTAGAAACTTAGTATTGGGGTCATGAGCTCTATTTTTATAAGAGGGAGCTGTGGCTTTAGACTTTAGGCAAATATCACAGCCATTTCTCATGACATTGCATTCTTCTGCTTTAATATTGCATTCCTTCAATAACTTTTCCACACTTTTCACATTTCTATGTGCTAATTTTACATGCCATGCGAATAAACAGTCTTTATGGTTGCATTCAGCTGATCTGGTTTGGCATACCAGCTCATCACTTTCAGTTTCATCTAAATCAACATCAGCAATATTCCTCAGGTAATGAAAACCATCCTTTTCTTCAAGCATCCCATTAAATCCATTTTCACTCCAAATTTTTTCATGGCTTGGTCTGAAATCAATATTAAGACCATTTTGCATGATTCTCTTTGTGGATATGAGATTATTTATTGCTTGGGGAATTAAAACACATTCTTTGAGAGTGATTTCCACAATCTCATTAGAATCATTCAAAGCAAACAGTTTAACAGCACCGCAGCTTACTACAGAGAGATTATTGCCTTCTGCCCCTTGCAGAGCAGGCTTCTTATCTCTGTCCAAATCAGTAAACCATTTGTCTGAATTGACTATATGAAATGCGCTTCCACTGTCTAGTAAAAAGGAGTCCTTTTTCTCATCATTTCCCTTAGTGACAGAAGGCTTTCATGTTACTTTTCTGCTTCACAACATCACGCTCTCTGCACTTTTCGCTTAGGACAAACACACCCCGTTTCTCAGAGTGAACGGGCTTTCCTTGGCCATGAACCTTAGGGGGTCTGGTTTCAGAGTGGTAAGATTTGGCATGATCCTTTTGTTCTGGCAAAGCCTTTGATCTACAATGCCTTGCCATATGGCCAAATTTCCCACAGTTGTGGCATTTTATAATTTTTTTGCATTATTTCTTTTATAATCAGGCTTTATGCTAAGTACAGACAATTCATTTGCAGTTCGGGACGTTTCACGTCTATGTCCTTCATCTTTTAGATATGCTAATACATACTCCAGTTTTAAATCTTTTGTTCCTTTTAAAACAACAACTTCATGTGAATACTCTTTGGTCAAAGAACCAAGAATCACAGCAATAACGGCCTTTTCACCTGGCGCAGCTTGCATTGCCTTGAGTGCATTGTAAGCCTCCATGACATAATTCAAATGTTTAAGCAGTGATTCACCATGTTTCATTTTTGCATTTTTAAAATTTTGATAGAGGAACAAGTAATTAGCATCATTTTTCGAAGCATAAGTCTGCTCAAACTTCAACATCATTTATTTCATTGATGTGCATTCTAAAAGTTTCTGATTATCTGTAGCATTAATAGTGCCCATAATTAAAGACATTCCAAATCCATCATGCCCTCTGTATCTTTCAAGAGCGGTCCCTGCTTCGGGAGGCTCATCATTTAGAACAGAAAGAGCCCCATGCGCTTGAAGGGCATTGCTTACAGATCTTTTCCACCAAGAGAAATTACTTGAGTCTAATGTTGGAAGATTGAAAAAAGCAAGATTCTTAGCTGCAGACATAATGATGTCTCCTCTCATACGTTACCACCAACTGGGCGATCTTTTGTGAGCACAGGATTAAGCTTTTCAGTAGGAAATGGCAGGGTCGGTCTCACACCCTTTCCTTCTTTCTTTCGCTTTGCACGGAAGAAGACGATCTCAGCTCAAACAGTACAAGGCTTCCTTCGACTTGGAAACACAGTCGGCTGGTCTGGTCCCACAAGCTCATGAAGAAAACAGGATGGTGTCTGGATTCCATAAATCCAACGCGAGTCAAGATAAAAATTCCATTTTAGAAAACTCCAGCACACATGATTTCTTGTCTCAAAATCTGGCTGCTGCATTCTGCTTAGCTATTTGTCACTGCGGGAGCGATCTGGGCACCCATAACTTTTGTTGGGTGATAGTGAGATATTGAAAAAATGGTATTTAGCAGAGATAATATAGCCCAGCAGAGCCTGAGTAAAATAATTCCGACTGAGAGTCTATGTGTGATTAAAATATAAAGTTTTTACTAAATTCTAGCATGGGAAGGGTAACTGGGATGAAAATAACAAAAGAGCATAATCGGCTACATCCTTACACTACAAAGAAAAAACTAGAAGAGGAGCAATTATGGCTACTCTTACTTCTTCTTGAGAACAGCAAACAAAGACGGGAAGAGGATCCATAAAATGCTAATACACCTTGACACTTTAGTCCCAATCAAATCCCTAGATCAGGGAGAAAATTCCCAGGCATTCCTACATCTAAAGAACATTGGTTACATGAGAAACATGTGACTTCCTGTGAGTAACATAAACTAACCCCAGATATACTGAGTGTTTTCAACTTGTAATGCCCAACACACACACTCTCTCTCGTATTCATCTAGTATTCCTCCCTCCCTCCCTCCCTTCCTCCCTCCCTCCTTCCTAAGCTGTCTGGTGGAAAGGGTGGTCCAGTCGCAGCAGACTCAGGGCGACCCCACAGGGTTTCCAAGACCAGAGACGAGCAGAGGTGGTTCCCCGCCATTGCCTGCCTCTGCTCTCTACCGTGACGGGATTGAGACCCATTGGTTGCAGAAGGACCTATATAGATCGTTTCAATCAGAGCGGTCACCTAGACTATCTTAGTCGGAAAAGTCCCTGTGGCGTTAATACTACTAAAGGCATTCATTTCGAATTGAGATGGCCAGCATCCTTTAAAAAATAATAAAAAAACACCCCCCAAAAGCCACTTTCTTGGGCGCAAGCGCCGCTGAATAGACTTGAATAGGACGGAATAAGGCCCGGTTCGGTTTGGCCTCCGTACCGGCCCAGTCAATAGCAGCTTCAAACCTTCTTCTCCTGGGTAGACGGCTGGCAGAAGTGTTGGGTATTACAAGTTAAAATTACACTCAGTATATCTGGGGTTAAATGTTTGTTTGTGTTGTCACAGGAAGTCACATGTGTTTTATGTAACCAATGTTAGTTTAGAACTACAAGCCCGGGAAAATTCTCCCTGATCTAGGAGTTTCATTGGAAGTAAAGTGTCAAGGTGTTTTAGCATTTTATGGCTCCTCTTCCCGTCTTTGTTTGGAGTTCTCAAGGAGAAAGAAAGAGAAGCCATTACCTCTCTTCTAGTCTTGTCTTTGTAGTGTAAAGATGTAGGGAATTTAGCTCTGTTGTTATTTTCATCCCAGTTACCCTTCCCCGTGCTAGAATGTAGTAAAAACTTTCTATTTTAAACACACATGGACTCTGAGTCTGAATTATTTTACTCTGGCACTGCTAAGCTATTTTATCTCTGCTAAAAACCAATTTTTAAAAACCCAACAAGAAGAGACTGAAAGGAAGGGCCCAATTTTAAGATCAATCTCTCCCCCGCCCCGCAATTAAATTCATTCAGGGCCTCCACCGCCATCCGGCCCTCTTCGCCCTTGAGAGTAAATGCCCGCATTTCGCACCATCATTCCCCGCTCCCCCCCAATCCTACCTACTCAAAAAGGTCGCTTCCTTTGGAGGCTATTAATGGCACTGGCTTCTGCACGAAACTGACGGATGCGCTTTTAAAACCGGCGGCGGCGGCGGCGGGAGGGCCAAGCGGCTGGAGACCAACGCTCCCTCTAAGCTGCGGAGTCTGGTGAGCAAAAATTCTACTCTGTGAGCTCCTGGCATTAAAGCCGTGAGCGAGCGATTTGGCTCCTGCATAAACTAGTTCGCCCTGGAGCCCTCCTTCCCGAGCGGAGACGAAAATGGGTGAGCCGGCGGCTAAAATGCTGTGAGCCGGCTCACACTGACTCAGCTTAGAGGGAACACCGGCTAGAACCAATGTTCCCTCTAAGCCGTGGAGTCCTGTGAGCAAAAATTCAACTTTGTGAGCTACTGGTATTAAAGTTGTGAGCGAGCGATTTGGCTCCTGCATAAATTCGTTTGCTCTGGAGCCCTCCTTCCTGAGCGAAGAGAAAAACGTGTGAGCCGGAGGCTAAAAAATGGTGAGCCGGCTCACACTAACTCAGCTTAGAGGGAACACCGGCTAGAAGAACGCGTTTAAACGTCCTTTTGCCGTCGAGTTTTTTTTTTCCCCCTTCCTTTTCCTTTTCATTCTTTTACTCGGGTCTCTTTGGCCTACAGCGCCTGGCGTCCGGGCCAAGCGGCGAGGAAAAGCGCCCGCAACGAATAATGCGCAAGAGACGCGGTTTCCCACCCGCCCCGCGGTCTTGCAAGAGCCGAGCTGCGAAAAGACGGCGGCGCTTCTCGGATCTGCTCTGTGGTTCGGGGCGCCTTCTCATAATCCACCTTCCCGGGTCCCCCTGCCCCTCGGAGCGGGTTCCTTCTTCCCCCCCCCCCAGGCTTGGGAAGATATAACACACACACACCTCCCAAAAAATAAATCCACCCCCGGCCTGTCGCTCTTTATGAAAATGAGCAGTGTGGAAAGAGCCCTTTCCGTCCCGCCGGCTCCCGGCTCGGCATTAGTGACGCGGATGGCCCGGGGGGGCTTTCTGGCAAGTGAACTGTGAGGCGCGGTGAAAATAATATCAGGGGCTCCCGTCAGGACGAGCCGAGCCGCCCGCCCAGCCGTGCCTTAATCCGAGCCGACACCTCCAAACCATCTGCGCCACGGATCCGCCGTCTGATTGACCGGAGCCGGCCGGGGAAGGCGCGCCGGGTGTGCCTGATACTGGCGAGAGCCGAGGCGGCTTTTGAGTCTCCCTCCCCTCCTCGCACCAGAGCTTCAAGGCCTGGCAGGGCTGGGGGGGGGGGCTGCGGCGGCGAAAAGGGACGAGGAAAAGGAGCCCCCTCCCCCAAAGGTCCAAGTCGGGAAGGCGGCTCCGGCTGACAGCGGCGGGTGGGATTGGGAAAGAGGGAGCCGCAAA
>NW_015173127.1:309148-311310 GCF_001447785.1 Gekko japonicus
CTATCTACCTACCCCCTTCTTTCCTTCCTCCCTCCCTCCCTCCTTTCCAGCTTTTTATCTTTCTTTCTTTCTTTCTTTCTTTCTTTCTTTCTTTCTTTCTTTCTTTCTTTCTTTCTTTCTTTCTTTCTTTCTTTCTTTCCACCTAGTTATCTATCGACCTAGGCTGTATATCATTTATGCATCTTTCCTTCCATCCATTATTTCTTTCTCTTCATCTATCTACCTACCCCCTTCTTTCCTTCCTCCCTCCCTCCCTCCCTCCCTTCCTTCCTTCCTTCCTTCCTTCCTTCCTTCCTTCCTTCCCCCCTCCCCTCCCCTTCCCTCCCTTTCGGGAATCGCAGACCCCATCTTTCCGAGAGCAGGCATTCATACTCCTCTGTGTCCCGAGAGCGGGAAGAACGGGTCCCTCCCCACACACACCCCCAGGCGCTTTCCCGGCCTTCTCGGCCTTTCCGTTTCCACTAACAGGGAAGACTGACGAGAAGCCTTCGGAGAAGGGATCTATTTTTCTTTCCCCGGGAGGGGAGGGGGGGGCACGAATTATGCCGGGGAGATGATCAATAATTGAGAAGAGACGCCTCGAAGTTGGCTGGCCGTGACCTACAAACGACTTCTCGCTTCTTCGGCGGCCCGTCTGGGCGTCGATTCCGGCCCTCTCCAGAGGAAACGAGGAGGTTGAGTATGGGGCGGGACACACACACACACACACAGACACACAAACACGGAAGAGGCCACCGAAGGAGGCGAGCGGGGCGGAACCCCGGACGGCGCGCTGGAGCTGAGCGGGGAGAGCCGATCGCTGGCCCGGCCGCGGTTTCCGAGGGGAGCCCCGTCGGTCGGCCGTAGAAGGCGTCGAGTCGAGGTGCACCTTAAGAGACCAGCAATTGGGGAGGGGGGGGGCCTTATAAGCTCCGCTTTGACTCTGGGATCTTGCGGGTCTCTCTCAGGTTCTCCTCGACTCGACCCGAGCTGCCCTTCCCGCAGCAACGTCGTGCTCTCTTCGGCGTCGCCAAACGCGAGGAAAACGACACCGATTTGGGCACCTGGTAGGGGAAATGTCCCTTCCCAGGAGGTGACCTTCCTCGCCTGGGATAACTCTTGTCAGACCGCGCTACAGACCCCCCGGGGCTCTTCCTTGGGAGGCGCCTACCTCCGAGTATGCGGGCGCGCTCGACGCCATCCACAACCCAATGAGAAAGACCGACCGGATTACATCGATCCGGACTACTTTAGAGTTTGCTCTGCCGCTCCCAAACTTCCCTTCTTGCCTTCCTTTCGGGCGGGTGCAGAGGTTGGAAGGGGCCCAGACCTCGGCCTTTTCACGCGTCTGGATCCCGCCCACGTGCTCTGAGCAGCGTCTCCAACAGGGCTTCCTCCCCGAGCGCCTAGTGGGTATCATTCGTAAGCATCTTGGACGGGAAGGCGTTTTACGCGCGAGGGGCTCTTCAATGGCTCTCCTAAAGGGGACGCCAAGTGAAGGGGAAGGCGGCAAATCAGGCCGGCCGGACTCGGAACAAGCCAAGCCCGCTTGAGCTGGCCGAGGTCTGTCTGCTCCCAGAATCTTAAGCTGTGAAACTGACCAAAACTAGCCGTGAATCTGACCGAGACCGGCCGTGAAACTGACCAGGACTGAGCCGGGCGCGGTTTTTAAGGGCCCGTTTCTTTCTCGCCCCGGGCTTCCCTTTCCCGACCTTCCTTCGTCTGACTACGATTCCTTCTCAAGCAACGCGTGGCTGAATCGTCTGATTTCAGAGCTTCTTTGGACTCCAGGCAGACAGCGGAGGCCGGCAGCCCGCCGCAGCTCCGGACCGGTCCACTCCAGCGCGCCGCCCGGCCGCCCTCTGGTCCTGGAGGCGCGCAAATATACCTAGCCAGGGATACAAACGGACCCCCCCCCCCCAAGCCTGCGCTCTCCAGAGCTGGGAGACCCTGAAAGAAATTGGAAAGAGAGGGGGAAAGGGAGGGAGAGGGACCCTCCTCCCGGGAGCGCGCAGGGTTTGATTGGCAGCCCGGCTGACAGTGATGGGCAGCCAGCCCTGCCATGGAAACCAAGGGGCAGCCAATCTGGAGAGGCCAACCGGCAGCAAATCAGCAGCGGCGGTGGAGAGAGAGAGAGAGTGTGTGTGTGTGTGCGTGGTGGGGGTGGGGGGTTCGGCCCGGGG
>NW_015173127.1:311513-318822 GCF_001447785.1 Gekko japonicus
GCAGGCGGCGGAGGCGGCGGGGCCGTCGGTCCGGTCCTGGCGCGCGGGGGTCCGGGGGGCTCGGCCGAGCCTTGAGCCGGGCCGGGGGCGCCCGTCTCGGCCGCCTCCATGTTCCAGCTGCCGCTGCTCAACTTCAGCCCGCAGCAAGTGGCCGGCGTGTGCGAGACGCTGGAGGAGAGCGGCGACGTGGAGCGCCTGGGGCGCTTCCTCTGGTCGCTGCCGGTGGCCCCGGCGGCCTGCGAGGCGCTGCACCGCAACGAGTCGGTGCTGCGCGCCCGGGCGGTGGTGGCCTTCCACGGCGGGAACTACCGCGAGCTCTACCACATCCTGGAGAGCCACAAGTTCCCCAAGGAGTCGCACGCCAAGCTGCAGGCCCTCTGGCTCGAGGCCCACTACCAGGAGGCCGAGAAGCTGCGCGGCCGCCCGCTGGGCCCCGTCGACAAGTACCGCGTGCGCAAGAAGTTCCCGCTGCCGCGCACCATCTGGGACGGCGAGCAGAAGACGCACTGCTTCAAGGAGCGCACCCGCCACCTCCTCCGCGAGTGGTACCTCCAGGACCCCTACCCCAACCCGGCCAAGAAGCGCGAGCTGGCCCAGGCCACCGGCCTCACCCCCACCCAGGTCGGCAACTGGTTCAAGAACCGGCGCCAGAGGGACCGCGCCGCCGCCGCCAAGAACAGGTCGGGGGACGACGATGCTGCCGCCGCCGGGGGAGGGGAAGGAGGGAGAGGGGGGGCTCGGGCGCCTCGGATCGGGACCAGTGTCCTTCCCTCTAAGCCGAGGAGTCTTGTGAGCAAAAATTCTGCTTCGGGAGCTGCTGGCATGAAAAGCTGTGAGCGAGCGGTTTGGCTGCTGCTGTATAGATTAGCCTGCTCCGGAGCCGTCCTTCCGGAGCTCAGACAAAAATCTGTGAGCTGCAGGCTCAAAGATCTGTGAGCTGGAGGCTCAAAAACTGCGAGCTGGCTCACGCTAACTCAGCTTAGAGGGAACACTCTTTTGGAGCCATCCTTCCGGAGCTAAAACAAAACTCTGTGCACTGGAGGCTCAAAAACTGCGAGCTGGCTCCCGCTAACTCAGCTTAGAGGGAACACTCTTTTGGAGCCATCCTTCCGGAGCTAAACCAAACTCTGTGAGCTGGAGGCTCAAAAACTGCGAGCTGGCTCACGCTAACTCAGCTTAGAGGGAACACTCTTCTGGAGCCACCCTTCCGGAGCTAAAACAAAACTCTGTGAGCTGGAGGCTCAAAAATCTGCGAGCTGGCTCACGCTAACTCAGCTTAGAGGGAACACTCTTCTGGAGCCACCCTTCCGGAGCTAAAACAAAAAGCTTTGAGCTGGAGGCTAAAAAACTGCGAGCTGGCTCACGCTAACTCAGCTTAGAGGGAACACTCTTCTGGAGCCACCCTTCCGGAGCTAAAACAAAAACCTGTGAGCTGGAGGCTCAACAACTGCGAGCTAGCTCACACTAACTCAGCTTAGAGGGAACACCGATCGGGACCCTCCTCGACGCACCCCAGCAGCTGAGACACAAACCTGGGGTGAAGGCGCACCTGGATCCCCCGCACCTGACAGCGTTTTCTTTGGGCGCTTTCACACACACACACACACACGGGAAAAGGGAAAAGCGCTTTCAGGCCACTGCCAAGCAGTGTTCCCTCTAAGCTGAGTTAGTGTGAGTTAGCTCACGGTTTTTTTAGCCGCCGGCTCACACATTTTTTGTCTTGGCTCAAGAAGGATGGCTCCAGAGCGAACTAATGTATGCAGTAGCCAAATCGGGGGCTCACAACTTTAACGCCAGTAGCTCGCAAAGTAGAATTTTTGCTCCCAAGACTCTATAGCTTAAGAGGGAGCATTGCTTCCAATGCGCCGGGCAACTGGATTTTACCGCTTCAAATGGGGGGGGGGGGGAACCCACTTGCAAACGCGGCCGGGGGGGGGGGGAACCCACTTGCAAACGGCGACTGGAGTGGATGGAAACGGCACGATTTAGCATGGGCGGAAGCTCTGGATTTATGGCGCTTCCCCCCACGTTAAATAATGCCGTTTCAATCCACTTCAACGATCTTTTCAAGTGGATTTTGCCCTTACGCACAGTAAAATCCAGTTGCTAAGCGCAGTAAAAGTGCCTTATTTTATTTATTTATTTATTTATTTAGGCATTTTTATCCCTCCTTCCCCGCAAGCGGGCTCAGGGCGGCTTACAAAGGGGCAAGAGCCCATGCATAAAACCCAGTAAAACAGTAAAATGATTTAGTGTGTGTGTGTAAGCGCAGGAAAGCTAATGCGCACCTGTCTGGCTTGGGTCGGGCTTCTGTCCCTAGCTGGCAAGAGCCCTGGTCCGGTCCTGGTGGGAGCCGCTTGGCCAAGGGTGCCGGACCACCGAAAGAGCAGCAAACCGCTGGGGAAGGGAGGGACGGGGACGTACAGGCTCCGCTCGCAGCTCCGGTCTGAAGGCGGGACTCCCTATCTGGGAAATGGCCCGCCAATGGTCCTTTCCGCACTAGACCTTAGATCCTGGCTCAACCCTGTCCCCGGACTTACATCTTACACTGCACTCGAGTTCACCCCTGTAATTACCTCGGGGTATTTTTGGTTTCCACTTTACATTAAGGTCAGCCCGGTTTCGCCCCGGGATAAACGGATGCTGTTATAACCAGGGATAAATGCAATGGTAAAATGAACTCTGATAAAACCAGGGATGAGATCCAAGTGCGGGCCAGGCGAGCCTGTACACTGGAGGACTTATACCATGATCAAACGCCCTTAGGATCCCGTTGCGCGTCCCTTGGACGCTCTCCAGAAAAGAAGTGGGTGATCAAGCCCTGGAGCTGGAGCCGAAATTTCTGGGGCAGCCCCCTTGGCACAGGGGCAGCGCCATCCTCTGAGGGTTTATCCAGAAACCAAGTCGGGCAACTGGAGGCATGATGTTCCCTCTAAGCTATGGAGTCCTGTGAGCAAAAATTCTACTTTGTGAGCGACTGGCATTAAAGCTGTGAGCCGGTGATTTGTCTACTGCATCAGTTAGTTTGCTCTGGAGCCCTCCGTCCTGAGCCAAGACAAAAATGTGCGAGCCGGCGGCTAAAAAGCTGTGAGCTAGCTCACACGAACTCAGTTTAGAGGGAACTCGTGGGCACTCCATGAAATTGCTGAGCGGTCGGGTTGGAACGGATAAAAGGAAGTCCTTCTTCACCCAAAGAGTGATTCACACATGGCATTCACTGCCACAGGAGGTGGTGGCGGCTACAAGCATGGACGGCTTCAAGAGGGAATTAGATAAGCATATGGAGCAGAGGTCCATCAGTGGCTATTAGCCACAAGGTATAGATAGGGGCTCTGGGGCAAGTGATGCTCTGTCTTCTTGGTGCTTGGGGGGGGGGAACAGTGGGAGGGCTTCTAATGTCCTGGCCCCACTGCTGGACCTCCTGAGGGCCCCTGGTATTTCTGGCCACTGTGTGACACAGAGTGTTGGACTAGATGGGCCTTTGGCCTGATCCAACATTGGCATCTCTTATGTTCTTATGTTCTTATGAACACTGGAGGCGTCCTGCGCTGGCACGTCCCCAGAATAACGGGCTTTCAACCCGCTTCCAATTGCACTTGGCGGCTGGATTTGACGGGCGAAATGGCAAAAGCCACTTGCGAAGGTAAGGAGTACTCATCGATGGCTGAAGTGCATCGACAGTGGATTCTTTTACCGGCTCTTGCTGTAATACATTAAATCAGATCAGGAAGCGGAGTATTCCCCCGGTGTGGGAGGGCCTTCCCGCTGGGCAGCGCCAGCGCGCTGTGGATCTCTCGGTTTCCCAAAGGGTGGGTCTCGGCTCCTTCCCCGCGACCTTTGGCATCTCTTCTTCCGGGGGTTAAAAACGGATCAGCCCCCCCCTCCCCCAGCCGCCCTCACCTCGACCCGATCCGCAGCGTCACCCTAAGCGGCGCGCACCTTTCGCACCTGGTCGACTGCGAGGGACTTGGGAGGGCTCGGCTCGGGAGAGAGGGAACGCATTTCCGAAGGCAGCTCCTTAGCTTCGCAGTTATCGGAAGTCCGTTCAGTCGAGCGGGTTTCTACTTCGTTTACTGTAGACAGGTGCGCCCTGCTTCTTTCCCCAATGGGGACACACACACACAGAGACACAGACACACACAGACACACACACACCGCGAAATCAGACCCGGCAATGTTCCCTCTAATGTGAGCAAAAATTCTACTTTGTGAGCACCTGGCATTCAAGTTGTGAGCGAGCGATTTGGCTCCTGCAAAAATTAGTTTGCTCTGGAGCTATCCCTTCCTGAGCTGAGACAAAAATGTGAGAGCTGGAGGCTAAAAAAACCCTGTGAGCTGGCTCACACTAACTCAGCTTAGAGGGAACACTGCCCTCAAGGCACCCGGTGGCCGATGGCATTTGCAGGGCTTCCTTCAAGAGGGAATTGGGTAAGCGTAGGGAGCAGAGGTCCATCAGTGGCTATGAGCCACAAGATCTAGATAGGAACTCTCGGTCTTGGGCAGGTGATGCTCTGTCTTCATGGTGTTTGGGGGGGGGCATCAGTGGGAGGGCTTCTAGTGTCCTGGCCCCACTGCTGGACCTCCTGATGGCACCTGGTATTTTTGGCCGCTGTGTGACACAGAGTGTTGGACGGGATGGGCCATTGGCCTGATCCAGCATTGGCTTCTCCCATGTCCTTATGTTCTTAAAAAGCTTGACCCACACAGGTCAGAGAAGGGCTGTTTCACTCGACCCGTCCCCCTAATAGGTGGGCAGGATTGCAGCCTTCCCCTCGTGTGTATCTGAAGAAGGGAGCCCTGACGCAAGAAAACTCGTGCCGTGACACAGATTGTTTTAAAATTTTAAGTCCTTAACGAGAGACTTCTGGGCTTGCTGTTTTCTACTGCTAGGGACAGACTAAGGCGCAGGCCTGTAGCCAAGATGTTTAAATTCAGGGGGCTTTTAAATAAGTCAGGGGGCACTCTGCACCCCCCCAAGGGAGCGCCTGGGCTGGATGGGAAGTGGGGGGCCCTGGCGGTAAATCAGGGGGCCATGCCCCGAGATGTCCCACTGTAGCTACAGGCCTGCTAACGCGGCTCCCCATCTCGATCTATCTCCGTAGAAGTGAGCCGTGTGACTCACCAAAGCTCCTCCCCTGCCACAAATCCGTGTCGGTCTTTTAGGTGCTCCTGGGCTCTCTCGCTCTTTTCTGCTGCTGCAGACGGACTAACTGCGGGCTCCCCGTCCCGTTCCGCGCAAAACTCCGAGCTCTGGGAGGCTCTGACTTCGCGGGCTTCGGTTCCTCCTGGCCTCGAGGCGGCTTCTGGCTTCTCTCGGCCCAGCCTGCGGCGCCCGCGCCTGTGGGTTATGCACACGAGGCCCGTTGCCCGGCTTATGCTCCAGTCGCATCGCGACCGACGGGGTTCGGGGTTCCTTAGAGAGATTCCCGGCGCCCTCAGGCCACAGCTGACTTCTGGAGACCCTGCAGAGGTTTTGGTGGGATTTGCAAGTTCTCTCTGTCTCTGTCTCTGTCTCTCTCTGTCTCTCTTTGTCTCTCTCTCTGTCTCTCTCTCTCTCTCTCTGTCTCTCTCTGTCTCTCTCTGTCTCTCTCTCTCTCTCTCTGTCTCTCTCTGTCTCTGTCTCTCCCTCCCTCTGTCTCTCTTTGTCTCTCTCTGTCTCTGTCTCTCTCACCATGAAAGAATTAACTGGTGGACCTCCTGATGGCACCTGGTATTTCTGGCCACTGTGTGACCCAGAGTGTTGGACTGGATGGGCCCTTGGCCTGATCCAACATTGGCGTCTCTTATGTTCTTATGTTCTTAACTGTGCCTTTATGCGCGCTGATGTCTCAGCTAGCGGCCAATGCTCCCTCTAAGCCGTGGAGTCTTGTGAGCAAAAATTCTACTTGGTGAGCTCCTGGCATTAAAGTTGCGAGCGAGCGATTTGGCTGCCGCATCGATCCGTTTGCTCTGGAGCCGTCCCTTCCTGAGCTGAGGCGAAAATGTGTGAGCCGGAGGCTAGAAAACCGTGAGCTGGCTCGCACGAACTCAGCTTAGAGGGAACACAACAGCAAAGCGTCGTTATCCGCTCTGCCTTTGCATAGAAACCCCGACCGTTTCCGAGCCGGGGGGCGTTCAGAGGCGGTTGGCCATCGCCTGCCTCCGCGTCACGACCATGGGCTTCCTCCGTGGTTTCCCATCCGAGGACTCACCGGGGGCCGACCCCGCTCAGCTTCCCAAGATCGGGCGAAAGCTCATCCCTCGAACAAACCTTTCTTGGTCTTCAAGGCGCCACCGGACTCGACATTGGTTCTACTGCTTCGGACCAACGTGGCGACCCCACCTGGATCTACCCCCCCCCCAAATCTTGTTGGTTGGACCTTCCAGACCAATCAGATTTTTTTTGGGGGGGGGGGATTTATAAGCTTTCCCGAGTCGAAACTCCCTTCGTCTTAAGAAGCAAGCGTGAAGCCCCCAATGTTCCCTCTAAGCTGAGTTAGTGTGAGCTAGCTCACGTTTTTTTTAGCCTCCGGCTCACACGTTTTTGCCTTCGCTCAGGACGGAGGGCTCCAGAGGAGACTAACTGACGCAGGAGCCAAACGGCTCGCTCGCAACTTGAATGCCAGTCGCTCACAAAGTGGAGTTTTTGCTCACAGGACTCCACAGCTTAGAGGGAGCGTTGGTCCCCATTGCAACCCACGCTCCTTGGCTTCCCGGGGAAGTCTGCGCCGCAGCCGCCTCGCGGTCGATCTCCTCCCTCGGTCTATTTTCCAAGCCGCCCGCCTGCCTTCGCTGACCTCCAGTGTGGCGCCCTCCGACCAGCCTTCCAAGGAGGCGACGCGCTGCGGAGAAACATCTTCTGCAAGGGGGGGGGATAATCGGCCTGGAGAATCGCTCGGCTGTTCTTCCAAGCTTTAAATAAAGAGGGGGGGGGAGAGAGAGAAGAATAACGGGGGCTGTATCCAGTGTTCCCTCTAAGCTGAGTTAGTGTGAGCCAACTCACTGTTTTTTAGCCTCCGGCTCACACGTTTTCGTCTGGACTCAGGAAGGGATGGCTCCAGAGCAAATCGCTCGCTCGCCACTCTGATGCCAGTAGCTCACAAAGGAGATTTCTTGCTCACAAGACTCCACGGCTTAGAGGGAACGTTGGCTGTATCCCAATTCCTATTATATTGCAGAGTTCAGCTGTTCTTATATTTATAATTATTGTGTGTGTGTGTCTGTATTCCTATTATATTGTTATATTACTCTGCGATATATATATATATATATATATATATTGCAGAGTAATATAATATAATATATTATAATAATATATAGTATAATATAT
>NW_015173127.1:318970-342258 GCF_001447785.1 Gekko japonicus
TGGACTGGATGGGCCCTTGGCCTGATCCAACATTGGCTTCTCTTATGTTGTTATGTAATCGATTTTGGGCAACCATTCATCTGTGTTGGGTGATAGTGAGATATTGAAAAATGGTATTTAGCAGAGATAAGATAGTCCAGCAGAGCCAGAGTAAAATAATTCAGACTCAGAATCCATGTGTGATTCAAATATAAAGTTTTTACTAAATTCTCGCATGGGAAGGGTAACTGGGATGAAAATAACAACAGAGCATAATCGGCTACATCCTTACTCTACAAAGACAAAACTAGAAGAGGAGAAATTATGGCTGCTCTTCTTCTTCTTCTTCAGAACACCAAACAAAGACGGGAAGAGAAGCCATAAAATGGTAATACACCTTGGCACTTTAGTCCCAATCAAATCCCTAGATCAGGGAGAAAATTCCCGGGCTTCCTACATCTAAAGAACATTGGTTACATGAGAAACATGTGACTTCCTGTGAGTAACATAAACAAACACTTAACCCCAGATATACTGAGTGTTTTCAACTTTTAATACCCAACAATCTGTAATTACATATTTCTCCCCCACACACACACGCCGTACTCATTCTTCGCCACGCTGTATCTCTCGCAGATATGTGTGTCTCTCTCGCCGCGTCGCAGCGCTTCCTCCCCGCCCTTAGACACAAATCCGGGCGCTTTAAGCAAGAATGTATCGGCAAAACCCTCCAACCGGTAGTCCGGAAGGGTCTCTCCGGGCTTCAATAGTGCGCTGTGCCTGGTACGCGAATACCCGGGTCAGGGGGGAAACCCTCTAAGGCTCACGGGCTGTTACGCAGGGGCGGATAAACCGCGCGTCTTCGTTCCACCGGGGTCTGGATCCGGCGGCTCACGGCACTCCAGTCCCCCCGACCCCGTGTTTTCCTCCCGAGTTGAAGTTTCACGGGATTTAACTCTCCGGGTAAACGCCTGCAACTACTGGACGGCAGTTTAGGTCTGGTTTTAACCGGGCTTGGCTTGGCTTGGCGTTCCAATCCGAGCGCGTTTGGCCCGCCGCTTGAGTCCGAACGGGCTTCCTCGCGGTTCAGTGTTACATCACCAAGTTTGGGGGTGGGGGAGAGAGAGAGAGAGACTGGATCCTATCTGCAGCTCGTTTAAAAACAGAAATCAGAATTGCAGGGGGCTTCTTGCTCGTCGACCAAAGGTGCATAAAACCCTGGAAAGTGGAAACACACATCTGTTCCCTCTAAGTTCTGGAGTCTTGTGAGCAAAAATTCTACTTTGTGAGCTACTGGCAGTAAAGTTGTGAGCCAGCAATTTGGCTGCTGCATCCATTAGTTTGCTCTGGAGCCCTCCTTCCTGAGCTAAGACAAAAATGTGTGAGCCGGAGGCTAAAAAACTGTGAGCTGGCTCACAGTAACTCAGCTTAGAGGGAACACTGATGCTCCCTCTAAGCTGTGGAGTCTTTTGAGCAACGATTCTGCTTTGTGAGCTACCGGCACTGAAGTTGTGAGCGAGCGGTTTGCCTACTAGATAAATTAGTTTGCATCCGAATGCAACGGGACAGACCTCTCACCGAACGCGAGAGAATGATAACCAATTTAGAGTCCAGTGGCACCTTTAAGACTTTAAGAATAAACCTTCCAGACGAATACCTTTGTTCGTCTTCAAGATGCCTCTGGACTCTGAATTTGTTCTACCGCTTCAGACCAGCACGGCTGGCCGCCTGGATCTATCTGCAAGATCATCATATCTTGGAACCAATGCTCCCTCTAAGCTGTGCAGTCCTGTGAGCAAAAATTTCTCCTTCGTGAGCCGCTGGCGTTAAAGCCGTGAGCGAGCGGTTCGGCTGCTGCATCAATCAGTTTGCTCTGGAGCCCTCCTTCCTGGGCCAAGACAAAAAGGTGTGAGCCGGAGGCTAAAAAACTGGGAGCTGGCTCGCACTCACTCGGCTTAGAGGGAACGCTGCTTGGAACGGTTTCATTGGAAAGCCGTCCTTCTCATTCTACTTCTTCCCCCTCCGACTGAATCCGCCTGCTGCCCGCTCTTGCCCATCTGAAAGGGAAACGCCATTACGACGGATTGTATTGTCCTTCCTTCTCTGCCGATATGGACGAGGCGTTTTGTCGCAATCGGCGTCTGAGCCGCTCAGAAACGATGCTCGTTTGAACGCCGAGTAAAGCTAGGGCGTCACATAGACAGAACAGCACACGGATTTGGGGGAGACGGAGTGGGGGGGGGGGAGATCCGTGTGGAAAATAGACCGGGGAGACCAGCTTGCCCGAGAAGCAAAGCCTCGCTTGGGAGAGGAGCGCGCTCCCGAAGCCATTTCGACGCATTAATTAGCACCATTGACCTATATTTTCCAGGAGGCGAGTAAGGCGGGACCCCCTTTGTGTCGGAGCGCGAGGAGGCGAGCCGGTTTAGCCCTATTGACTCCCCCGGAGGATCAAATCCGCTTAAAACTAGGGGTTTAGGCTGTTGGTTAGATTAAGGCTTTCCCAGCGCCCAGATTTTGGAACGGACAGGAGTGGGAGGTAGTTAGCAAGGGGAAGACCACGCGGCGCTTCCCCGAATGACATTTGCTGGTCAGTCGATCCCGTTTGGTTTTACATTCATTGTTCTTCTCAATCAGAACCGTTCGATACGGCCCCGAGAGCGCTTTTGCGGGATGCAGAGAAGAGACCGTTTCACAACTGAAGCGCAAACCCTGGAAGAGTCTGTTCTTATGAAGGTTAACTGGTGTTGGGTTTTTGATAGTGAGATATTGAAAAATTGGTATTTAGCAGAGATAAGATAACTTAGCAGAGCTAGAGTAAAATAATTCAGACTCAGAGTCCCTGTGTGATTAAAATAGAACGTTTTTTACTAAATTCTAGCATGGGGAAGGGTAACTGGGATGAAAATAACAACAGAGCTAATCAGCTACATCCTTACACTACAAAGACAAAACTAGAAGAGGGTTATGGCTGCTCTTCTTCTTCTCCTTGAGAACACCAAAACAAAGACGGGAAGAGGAGCCATAAAATGCTAAAACACTTTGACACTTTTGTCCCAGTCAAACTCCTTGATCAGGGAGAAATTTCCCGGGCTTGTACTCCTAAAACAACATTGGTTACATGAAAAACATGTGACTTCCTGTGAGTAAAAGAAACAAACATTTAACCCCAGATACACTGAGTGTTTTCAACTTGTAAAACCCAACAACCGGAATTCTGCATTGTTATTTCAATTGACTGATTTGCCCTCAAGGCGCCGCCAGCTTTTGTCAAGGCGAGGGGTTTTCAAGGCAAGAGACGTTCAGAGGTTGCCTGCCTCTGCGTGGCAACCCTGGACTTCCTTCTTGGTCTCCCATCCAAGGACTAAACCTGATCGATCCTGTTTAGCTTCAGAGATCTGCAAGGCTTTCAAGGCAAGAGACCTTCAGAGGTGGTTTTTGCCATTGCCTGCCTCTGCGTAGCAACCCTGGAATTCTTTCGTGGTCTCCCATTCAAGTACTCACCAAGGCTGACTCTTGCTTAACTTCTGAGTTTGGGCTGGCCAGGTCAGGGCGTTATACTTTCAGGCCTGTGCTATTTGTGCCTAAACCATTGGCATTTACCACTGATGTAAGTATACAGTGTTCCCTCTCAGCTGAGTGAGTGTGAGCTAACTCACAGTTTTTTAGCCTCCGGCTCGCACATTTTTTGTCTTCGCTCAGGAAGGAGGGCTCCAGAGCAAACTAATTCATGCAGCAGCCAAATTGCTCGCTCACACCTTTCATGCCAGTAAAGGTAAAGGTAAAGGTTCCCTTGCTCGAAAGCCAGTCAAATCCGACTCTAGGGTTGTGGTGCTCATCTTCGTTTCCAAGCTGAAGAGCCAGCGCTGTCCGAAGACGTTTCCGTGGTCATGTGGCCGGCATGACTAAACAAGGCGCACGGAACGCTGTTACCTTCCCACCAAAGTGGTCCCTATTTATCTACTTGCAATTTCTTGCTTTCGAACTGCTAGGTTGGCAGGAGCTGGAACTAGAAACGGGAGCTCACTCCGTCATGCGGCACACTCGGGTCTCGAACTGCTGAACTACTGACCTTCCACAGCTTGCAGTTCAGCATCTTAACCACTTGAGCCACCGCAGCTCCTTTCATGCCAGTAGCTCACCAAAAAAAGAAAGAAAGAAAGAATTTTTGCTCATAAGACTCCACAGCTTAGAGGGTGTTGGGTGATAGTGAGTGTTGGGGTTCTTTGATTCAGGGTCGATGGTTGTATTGCAAACACAAGAGCACACACTTAGTAAAAGAAGAATATCTTTACTATAAAAACAAAATAAAACATGGGTAGGGTACTTTGGATAAAAGAAATAAAATAAAAGGTTACATACTTGCAGTTACTCTCAGTAATATATGCTAACAGCTACATCCTTCTATCTGTCTTGGCTTCTAGAAGAGAACTAACGCTTTGATTCACACAAAGGGCCATAAACCTTGTGAATACATTAATGCTAGATCAAAGCATTCCCACAAACAGGTTGTTAGTTGACCAATACAAAGGTTACAGGTCACTTCATTAGGGTAAACAACTCCCACAAACTATCCCGCCTTGAATACATTATGTAACGTAACATCCTGTTTCCTAACAAACAACATTTAACTTTGTAATGACTGAAGTGTAAGCAACTCGCAATTCCAACAGTGAGATATTGAAAAAATGGTATTTAGCAGAGATAAGATGGTCCAGCAGAGCCAGAGTAAAATAATTCAGACTCAGAATCCATGTGTGATTAAAATATAAAGTTTTTACTACATTCTAGCATAGGAAGGGTAACTCGGATGAAAATAACAACAGAGCATAATCAGCTACATCCTTACGCTACAAAGACAAAACTAGAAGAGAGGAGAGTATGGCTGCTCTTCTTCTTCAGAACACCAAACAAAGACGGGAAGAGAATCCATAAAATGGCAATACACCTTGACACTTTAGTCCCAATCAAATCCCTAGATCGGGGAGAAAATTCCCGGGCTTCCTACATCTAAAGAACATTGGTTACGTGAGAAACATGTGACTTCCTGTGAGTAACATAAACAAACACTTAACCCCAGATATACTGAGTGTTTTCAACTTGTAATACCCAACAGAGGGAACATTGATAGGATGGCATCTTTGTGTGGTGGGTGAGCGGCAGCCTTCCGATCTTTAGATGCCTGCAGAAGCCAACACTGCAGGGATGGGCGACTGGTCGTAGGTGGATGGCAGGAGGACAACCAGAGAGAGAAAGAGAAGGATGAAATCCGGCACCTTGCAGTGAATGGTAGGACAGATTCTTTATCCCTGTTGGTCAAAGTTGGCCGGCACAGCATCTGCTTGGCATGCAGAGGATCCCCGGTTCAATCCCCAGCATCTCCAGGTTGAAAGGGTCAGGTACAGGCCCATAGCTACAGTGGGGCATCTCGGGGCTAGGCCCCCCTGACTTACTGGCAAGGCCCCACGACTCCCCATCTAGCCCAGGGCCCCTGAGTGGTGGCAGGTGCGGGGAAGGAGCTGGGTGTTTCTTTAATTCGGTTAGCCAGTGCCCCCTAAGTCATTTAAATGCCCACCGAATTAAAAGAATCCCGGCTAAGGGCCTGCTCAGGTCATAGGTGGTGGGACACGGGACAGACCTCTCTGTCTAAGACTGTTGGGTGATAGTGAGAGATTGAAAAAAATGGTATTTAGCAGAGATAATATAGCCCAGCAGAGCCTGAGTAAAATAATTCAGACTGAGAGTCCATGTGTGATTAAACTATAAAGTTTTTACTAAATTCTAGCATGGGGAAAGGTAACTGGGATGAAAATAACAACAGAGCATAATCGGCTACATCCTTACACTACAAAGACAAAACTAGAAGAAAGAATGGCCGCTCTCCTTCTTCTTCAGAACAGCAAAAAAAAGACGGGAAGAGAAGCCATAAAATGGTAATACACCTTGACACTTTAGTCCCAATCAAATTCCTGGATCAGGGAGAAAATTCCCAGGCTTTCTACAGATAAAGAACATTGGTTTCTACAGATAAAGAACATGAGAAACATGTGACTTCCTGTGAGTAACATAAACAAACATTTAACCCCAGATATACTGAGTGTTTTCAACTTGTAATACCCAACAAAGACTCTGGAGAGCCGCTATCAGCTTGACTTGCTTCAGGGCTGTTTTCACTTGCCAGCCTGCTCCCGATGAGGGTCCTTTTTTTGGTTAAAGGCAAGCATGACTCAGATGGAATTAAGAAGGGAACACTCCCCATTTGTTACTAATTAGTTATTCACAACACACTGAGGCTCTGTAAAAAATTTCCATTACTGCCGTAAGCTGCTAGAGATAAAAACAGATTCAGGTGGGTAGCCGTCTTGGAAATTTGCTCTGAACTATTAAAACAAAGTCCTACGGCACCTTTAAGACCAAGCAAATGTAACGCTTATACCCAGAATTTCCTCCTCCTCCTCCTCCTCCTCCTCTTCTTCTTCTTCTATTGTCCTTTGTCTGCTAATGCCATTTGGTGTCTGAAATCACTCCACTTTCCAATAAATAGGACAGATGGACTTCCATTCTAGCTGTACCCAAAGAAGTGAGCAGTGGCTTATGGAAGCTCCTCCCCTGTCACAAATTTGGTTAGTCTTTAGGGTGCTCCTGGACTCTTGCTCTTTTCTGCTGCCACAGACAGACGGACACTGTGACCCATCTTGATCTGTCTCCATAGACGTGTGCCGTGACTCACGAAATCTCTTACCTTGCCACATATTTTGTTAATCTTTAAGGTGCTACTGGCATCTGGCTCTTTTCTACGGCTTTAAAATATGTAGAGCTAAAAGGCATTAAAAAAAAAGATTTGCTTTGTAAAAGATTGATTCAGAAAACGTTCCCTCCCACCCTTATCCTGTGAGGTTTTTGTGGATGTTTTGTTTTTGTTTTTAATGAGTAAGAAGAATTCTCCAAGAATTCTCACAGATCCTTTGTAGACTTGGACTCCAGGCCTTTTCTTAAATTAGATGAAGGAGGGCAATTTAAACGGATCGCTGAATTGAAAGGAAAAACTGGGTTTGTTTTAATCTTTCGCAAGGCGGTCGCTGTGAAGTTGCTCGAAACTGGGGAGACAAACCATCTTGGGAAATAAGAGCCGGAGAGAACGGCCATGTCAAATAATGGAACCGACGTTTCCTTCTGATAAAACTGGTCAAAACATACATCGTTTCTTTTTATATTATAATACACAAAGCTAGAAACTGGTGCTTTCAGTACCAAATTATCAGATCGTGCCCAATTATTTGTTTTAGAATGGACAGTTGCAAAATTCTTTGTCTAGACAAGGCCTAGTCCACTGTGCTTTAATTAACAGCAACCGCCCTTTGTTCTAAGAAGAGTCGAGTTGTCAGCTATAACCCAGTGAGCCTGGAGAAATAAAGAGCGCTTGATGGTAACAATGATAGAAACAACAGCAAGATAGGAGTGAGTCCCGTAGCACCTTAGAAACCAGCAAGATTTTGAGGGGTCTCTGTTCTTCAGATCTGGCCAAGGGAGTGTTGGTTCTTGAAAGCTCATACTTTGAAACTCGAGTTGGTCTTTAAGGTGGCAACAGTGGGAGGGCTTCTGGAGTTCTGGCCCCACTGGTGGACCTCCTGATGGCACCTGAGTTTTGGCCACTGTGTGACACAGAGCGTTGGACTGGATGGGCCACTGGCCTGACCCAACATTGGCTTCTCTTATGTTCTTAAGGTGCTCCTGGACTCATATCTACCTGTTCTTCTGCAGACCAACACAGCTACCCCTAAGAAAAGAATGACAATAACAATAAAAAGTAACGCACTCTGCGCGTTTCAATTGTTCAGAGTTCATCACAGATCTCTACACATAACTGCTTGCATAAGGCTGCATAGTAATAAGAACATGAGAGAAGCCAATACTGGATCAGGCTAGTGGCCCATCCAGGCCAACACTCTGTGTCACACAGTGGCCAAAACCCAGGGGCCATCAGGAGGTCCACCGGCAGGGCCAGAATTCCAGAAGCCCTTCAGAAGAAGGGCAAATTTGCAGCATCCTATGCCAGCTAATCTGAAACTAAAAATGAAATTGGGGGGGGGGATTCTCAATGCACCCACTCCACTTTGGATATGAGACCAGGCCATTTGGAACTCCAGACTCACAGGGAGAGTTCCAGACAGGGAGATTTTCAGGAGCCTTTATTTAGATAATAATGCCTTGGAAAGTGTCACGAGTTTAACACGATCACAACAATTCTCAGACCACTGTTTGAGTCCAGTGGCACCTTTAAGACCAATAAAATTTTATTCTGGGTTATACCCACAATAAAACATGGTTGGTCTTAAGGGAAGGGAAATGAGTTTGTAAGCTGCTCTGAGACTCCAAGTGAAGGGTGGGGTATAAATCCAATCTCCTCCTCCTCCTCCTCCTCCTCCTCTTCTTCTTCTTCTGGCTGCACACAATGAGAAACTATTTTTCTAAAGTATTAATTTGGCCCAAGTATTATGTAAAAGCATACTCCCTTTACTTCAAAAGTAAAGTGAGCAGGGTGTATGTGACGTGTGGTTGTTAGACCGGTACAGTCCTTGTGAGATAGACAATAAAATAAGCACAACAAATATTCATTAAATGCATTGTTATGTATCCAAGAGCACTATGCCGCTGGACACTCTTGAAACTTGTGTTCTGTTCTGTCCAATGCTCCCTCTAAGCCCTATGTGGCCAGGGTCCGACATACCTGAGGGACTGCCTTTCCCCACATATACCCCAGAGAGCACTGCGGTCGGGGTCACAGAACAGGTTGACCCTCCAGGGCCCCAAGGATGCCAGGCTCGCTGCGACAAGGGTCAGGGCCTTTTCAGTGGCGGCTCCTTACTGGTGGAACAAACTCCTGGAAGAGATCAGGGCCCTGCAGGATCTCTTACAGATCCGCAGGGCCTGCAAGATGGAGCTCTTCCACCAGGTCTTCAACTAGGAGCTGCCCCCAACTAGTTTGGTGTAGTGGTTAAGTGTGCAGACTCTAATCTGGGAGAACTGGGTTTGATTCCCCACTCCTCCACTTGCACCTGCTGGTGTGACCTTGGGTCAGTCACAAGCTCTGACACAGCTGTCCTTGAAAAAGAGCAGTTTGTGTCAGAGTTCTCTCAGCCCCGCCCACCTCACAGGGTGTCTGTTGTGGGGAGGGGAAGGGAAAGGAGTTTGTAAGCCGCTCTGAAACACCTTTGGGTAGTGAAGGGTGGGGTATAAATCCAATCTCTTCTTCTTCTTCTATTACCATCAGAGAGCCCGGCCCTCAGCTTTAACATCTGGCTCACACCATTGTGTTCGTGTGAGCCAGCTTACAGTTTTTTAGCCTCTGGCTCACACATTTTTGTCTTTGCCCAGGAAGGATGGCTGCAGAGCAAACTAATTTATGCAGCGGCCAAATCGCTCGCTCGCAACTTTAAGCCCAGCAGCTCACAAAGTAGAATCTTTGCTCATGAGACGCCACAGCTTAGAGGCAGCATTGCTCAGGATGCCACTGAGCCAGAATGCAGCCGTTGTAGACCTCTCTAGCACGCCACTGCAAGCAATGAACCGTATAACTAATAGCACCTTATGATTTTAGGAATTTATCTGTATTGTAACAGCGTTCCGTGCGCCTTGGTGTTTAGTCATGCCGGCCACATGACCACGGAAACCTCTTCAGCTTTGAAACGGAGATGAGCACCGCAACCCTAGAGTCGGACTCGACTGGCTTTCGAGCAAGGGGACCTTTACCTTTTTATAATGTTTCATGGCTTTATCGGCAATTGGTGCCAATGCTGTAAGCCGCCCTGAGGCCGCTCGCGGGGAGGGTGGGGTATAAATTGAATTAATAAATAAAAATAAATAGAGTCTTGTGAGCAAAAATTCTATTTTGTGAGCTACTGGCACTAAAGCTGTGAGCGAGCGATTTGGCTACTGCATAAATTAGTTTGCTCTGGAGCCATCCCTTCCTGAGCTAAGAAAAAAAGGTGTGAGCCAGAGGCTAAAAAACGGTGAGCTGGCTCACACTAACTCAGCTTAGAGGGAACACTGGTCCTGTCCCCATAAAGAAATCTGAAAACGCATCCCTAAATATACTTTCTTTGACGTCTCAGACTTTCAGTTAGCCTGTCATTTGAATCACACTCCAAAATCAGAGGAAAAGAAAGAAGAAGAGATTGAATTTATACCACTCCCTTCACTCGGAGTCTCAGAGTGGCTTACAAACTCCTTCCTTTCCTCTCCCCACAACAGACACCCTGTCAGGTAGGTGGGGGCTGAGAGAGCTCTGAGAGAACTGCCCTTGAGAGAACAGCTCTGAGAGAACTGTGGCGTGCCCAAGGTCACCCAGCAGCTGCGTTTGAACAAGTGGGGAATCAAACCCGGTTCTCCCAGGTTAGAATCCACACTCCTAACCAATACGCCAAACTGGCTCTCCAAACATAGAGGTCGCTCCCACCGAGAACAAATAAAAGGATGGATTCTGAAGTGAGGAGCTAGGAAGTGGGAGAAAGGAACTGGGAACCAACTTCAGCCATGTGGATAAAAGCAGGGGTCATCTCGTAGAAAAAGAGGTGCAGGAGCTCATTGGCATTACTCATTAGCATAGCTTATTTGCATACGCCACACCCCCTGACATCACCGGAAGTGTGTCAGAAGGCAACACCCACCATTCAGGCTCCACTGGACTGTTCTGGATTGCTAGCTATTGGGGGGGGGAATGTGCAGATCTGTCCTTGCAGAGGAGGGAGAGCTTGTACCTGAATAAAACCTGGTCTTAAAGGTGCCACTGGACTGTTTTGGACTGGGGTGCTGGGGGGGGGTCTCTGCAGCTTACCTGGCTGCTTCTTGCTCTGACTGAGGGCTGCTGGGAGCAGGGGGTGGGGCTTGTTGCATGTGCCCGCCCCCTGGGCTATTTACTGCCAGAGCGCTGCTCCTGTGCGCTCCTGCAGGAAATGACCCCTGGATAAAAGCCATTCACAAATCCAAGCCCATTTCTATTTGTGGATGTGTCCCTACTGTATTTAACCATGCACCTTCTGGGGATCTTGGTGAACTGTGCGATGTCACCTCTTCCCTGCTGCGACAAGATCCAAGGAGATTGTCTCATATTTGCATTGCCAGCATATGGCCACTAGTTTGGGTAGCCTCATAGAGACCAGTGCGATTTTTGGGATACCAGCTTTCTGGTATCAAAGCTCCCTTCCTCAGATATCTGGTGTGCAGGCGGCTGGACTCAGGCCCGTAAGCAGGGGCCCGTAACAGAGGCCTTTTAAAAAATCAGGGGGCACTGGAATTCACGCACGGCCCCCACTTCTCCCCCAAAGCATTTAAAGAGACCTTTTAAATGCTTTGGGGGAGAAGCAGGGGCTACACGCCTGCACTCCAAGCCACTAATTCGCAGCTGGGAGTGCAGGCGCATGCGGCCTCCCCCGCTTCTTCCCAAAAGTCGGGGGCCTTGGGAGGAAGTCAGGGGGCCGGGCCCCGGGAGGCCCCACTGTAGCTACGGGCCTGGCTGGACTAGATGACCCTGGAGGTCCCTCCCAACTCTATGATTCTATGAAAATTACGCCGTTCCCACAATATGCATAAATACCGATTACGGTAGTAGTAGTGGTAACAGTCGGATTTGATTTCTTGGTCACATTATTATGACCCATCACACCGTATAGAACCCGAAAGTATAACTGTAAATGCATGGATGGCTAAATAAAACACTGTACGAACTCTTAGCGGTATAAACTGCTGGACTTGCAAAGGTCTCCAGTGTGTGCTGGGGGGGGGGATGAGTTAAGGTAGCAGCCAGACAGGAGATACGCCCAAAGCAGTTCCTTTCCACAGTCCAATTGATTTGCCCCTTTTTCTTGTCCCTGTGCATAGATGTCAGCAGGGGTCATTTCGTCGAAAAAGAGGTGCAGGAGCTCATTAGCATAACTCATTAGCATAACTTATTTGCATATGCCACACCCCCGGAATTCACCGGAAGAGTGTCAGAAGGCAACACCCACCACTCGGGCTCCACTGGACTGTTTTGGATTGCTAGCTATTGAAGGGGGGGTGGAACGTGCAGATCTGCCCTCACAGAGGAGGGAGAGCTTATACCTGAATAAAACTTGGTCTTAAAGGTGCCACTGGATTGTTTTGGACTAAGGGGCCAGGGAGGCAGCTCTGCAGCTTACCTGGCTGCTTCTTGCTCTGACTGAGGGCTGCTGGGAGCAGGGGGCGGGGCTTGTTGCATGTGCCCGCCCCCTGAGCTCTTTACTGCCGGAGCTCTGCTCCTGTGCGCTCCTGCAGGAAATGACCCCTGGACGTCAGGGTGGTCGGTCCATTTAGCTCACAGGGGGAAATCCCTGGAGAGGCCCCTGTAGTTCTACCAGCACCGCTCGGGCTGCTAAGCTCAGATCAGGTGCCAGCAGCACCAACAATGAGTCCCGACTCACCTGTTGCCTCCTGTACTAACGTGGCACCACTGGCCAGACCTGAGATGAGTGGGCCCGGGCAGGGCCAGCTGGGAGCACTGCACAAACCACTCAGCCAGTTTGGTGTAGTGGTTAAGTGTGTGGACTCTAATCTGAGAGAACCGGGTTTGATTCCCCACTCCTCCACTTGCACCTGGCTGGATGACCTTGGGCAAGCCATAGCTCTGATAAGAGCTGTTCTCGAAAAAGAGCCATTTCTGTCAAGAGCTCTCTCAGCCCCACCTACCTCACAGGGGTGTCTGTCGTGGGGAGGGGAAGGGAAAGGAGTTTGTAAGCCGCTCTGAGACACCTTTGGGTAGTGAAGGGCGGAGTATAAATCCAATCTCTTCTCTTCTTCTTCTTCTCTAACTTCCCAGTCTGCCCCTGTGGGGCATAGCGGAGGAAGGTGCCATCAAGTCGCAGCCAACTTATGGCAACTCTGTAGGGTCTTCAAGGCAAGAGGGGTTCAGAGGTGGTTTTGCCGTTGCCTGCCTCTGCGTAGCAACCCTGGACTTCCTTGGTGGTCTCCCATCCAAATATACTAAGCAGGGCTGACCCTGCTTCGCTTCCGAGACCTGATGAGATCGAGCTGGCCTGGGCCATGCAGGTCAGGGCAGGAGATGAGCAGAAGTGGTTTGCCACTGCCTCGGGGGCGGATTAACCATTAAGCAGACTAAGCAGGTGCTTAGGGCACCAGGGCCAAAGGGGGCACCACAAAGTTTTTCCCCAAAGTTGGGGAAAGGGTGAAAAGCTTAGTTTGTACAGTCTGTTGTGTGATCATATGAATAACTTTTTGTATTGTATATCTGGTCAGACAGGTCAACCACTAAAACGGACTGGGTCAGTGTGGAAAGGAGGGGCCCATAGATAGCTGTTAGATCGCGCTAACAAAGGATCGGAGAATGATTTCAGCTCAGTGATTCAGCTTTATTTGGAGTAGCAAGCAAACACTCAAACGCATTCCAAAACCAGAACAAGGAAACAGTGGGAGCTATGCTCCTTTTAAACCTTACCGGGCTAATATAGCCACGCCTATTTACATTTAACAACCAATAAGATTGCTGAGTTAAAGACCAATGGGAGTCTTTCCCTCCCAGGGAATAGTACCGCTCTGATTGGTCGCTGTTATGGAGCGACCAATAGGAAGTTTGTTCAGAGGAGCCCTAGCTTGGCTCGAAGCTTAACATAGGAGGTCAATGGGGTGATTCATGTAATTGTTCCAATACATTACAATAGCCATAGTGTTGGGTTTTTTTGAGAAAAACAAAACTTCGTTTTCAGCAGAGATAAAATAGCTTAGCAATGCCAGAGTAAAACAATTCAGACCCAGAGTCCCCGTGTGTTTAAAATATAAAGTTTTTACTAAATTCCAGCATAGGGAAGGGTAACTGGGATGAAAATAACAACAGAGCTAAATAGCTACATCTTGACACTACAACGGCTAGACTAGAAGAGAGCGATAATGGCTTCTCTACTTCTTGTTCAGAACAAGCACACAAAGACGGGAAGAGAAGCCATAAAATGGTAAAACAATTCGACACTTTGCTTCCAATGAAACTCCTAGATCAGGGACGATTTTCGGGGGCTTGTAGTTCTAAATTAGCATTGGCTAAATGAAACACATGTGACTTCCTGTGACAACACAAACAAACATTTAACCCCATATATATGGAGTGTTTTTAACATGCAATACCCAACATAGCCATAGATAGGGACTCTCGGTCTGGGGCAAGTAATGCTGTGTATTCTTGGTGCTTGGGGTGGGGGCAAGATAGGGCACCAGTGAGCCTTAATCCACCCCTGCACTGCCTGCCTCTGCGTAGAGACCCTGGTCTTCCTCGGAGGTCTCCCATCCAAGTACTAACCACCCCCGACCCTGCTTAGCTTACTGTGATCTGGGGCTAGTTTGAGCCACACGTCCCTTGACAAAGTTCCGACTGTCAGAGAATCCTTTCCCACTTAAGCTCTGTCTGCTGACTCGCCTGCAGTTGAAGGTTCTGGATTTCATTCTAGGAAGCTCTCTCTGTTCATGCCGGGAACGGTCCTGCCTGCTGAGCCTCACCCCATTTGCCTTGTGCAAAACGCTCCAGGATCCAGCGCTTCCCTGGAGCTAGGCACCACTGGAGAAGATCAGTGATGCTCTTTCAGAAAAGCTTGAATCAGATCAAGAGGGAATTAAATAAACATCTGGAGCAGAGGTCCATCATTGGCTATTAGCCACAAGTGGCTATTAGTCATAGATAGAGACTCTCGGTCTGGGGCAAGTGATGCTGTGTATTCTTGGTGCTTGGGGTGGGAGCAACAGTGGGAGGGCTTCTAGTGTCCTGGACCTCCTGATGGCACCCGGTATTTTTGTAAGGACAAAAAAGGGAAAGGGGGAAAAAACCTGAACCTAAAACCTAGAATTCAGAGCCTAAAAAGGTCAAGAATAGAAGAGGGCCAACTCTAAAAATCTAATTATGAAACATACAAAAATGTACATGTCTTTATTAAACACAAATTAAAATAACAAATAAGGGCACATTCATACCTCATATACAAATTATTTGTATTTCATAATTATTGTATTTGTATTTCATAACTGGATTTTTAGAGTTGGCCGTCTTCTACTCTTGACTAACCTTTTTAGGTTCTGAACCCGGTATTTTTGGCCACTGTGTGACCCAGAGTGTTGGACTGGATGGGTCATTGGCCTGATCCAACATTGGCTTCTCTTATATTCTTATCCCTGATCTTTTCATCAAGGAACCCCTGAAAAATGTTCCCCAAATATCCTAGGAATATTTTTAAGATTTTATTTTATTTATTCAATGTATACCCCGCCCTCCCCACCAAGGCAGGCGCAGGGCAGCTTACATAAGATTTAAAGCAGCTAAAAACAACATTATAAGACAATCATAAAGTGCTAGTACAGTGATATATGGTGATGGCGAAACATGATAATAATCATCTTAATAGCAGAACACTCCTGATGGGGTACAGTCAGCATAGATGTTAAGGACTGTCAACTCGGTCCATTTGTACAGATGAAGCACAGGCTACAAATGGTAATACCAGGGCACAAGGTCCTACGATGCGGCTCCTTGGTCAGATGCCTGCTGGAAGAGCTCCGTCTTGCAGGTCCTGCGGAACTCTAAAAGGCCCTGCAGGGCCCTGTTGTCTTCCGGGAGCTCATTCCACCAGGGCGGAGCCACCACTGAGAAGGCCCTGGCCCTGGTCGTAGCTAGCCTGGCATCTTTGGGACCTGGGAGGGCCAGACAGTTTTGGGACCCTCACAGAGCTGTATCCCAGTTACTGAGGTAGCTTCATCCACATGCGGTCCACATTAATTCTGGTCTGTCCCCAAATGCACAAGTGGGGAAATCAGGACATAAAAACAGCTTTCCAGACAAAGAAAATTTATTTGTATCACTATGTTTGAGTCGGGACGAGAAAGGCAGGCTATAAATGACGTGAATCAACCAATCGATATTGATAACAGATGCATACAATCCACAGATCTGAAGCATGCGTTCAGTGAGCGCCTCGTGTCCAATAACCCTGCATCAGCCCCTTAAAGTTAGAGAGCCAGTTTGGTGTAGTGGTTAAGTGTGCGGACTCTAATCTGGGAGAACCGGGTTTGATTCCCCACTCCTCCACTTGCACCTGCTGATGTGACCTTGGGTCAGTCGCAAGCTCTGGCACAGCTGTCCTTGAAAAAGAGCAGTTTCTGCCAGAGCTCTCTCAGCCCCACCCACCTCACAGGGTGTCTGTTTTGGGGAGGGGAAGGAGTTTGTAAGCCGCTCTGAGACTCTGAGTGAAGGGCAGGGTATAAATCCAATCTCTTCTTCTTCTTCTTCTTCTTCTTAGCTTGGATTCTTTCTTTGCTGTTTGTGCAGCTTTTTCAAGAGCTCCAGGGAGAAACTTAAGATCTGGAATTCCATCCTCAGGGCAGAGTCGGTGGTGGTGGAAAGTGACCCCCGAGGGGTTTTCAAGGCAAGAGGCATTCAGCTGTGGTTTGCCATTGCCTGCCTCCGTGGGCAATTCTGCATTGGCTTTTCCCTCCGTTGGCTTTTCCCCCCGTTGAGACCCAGTTTGGTGTATTGGTTAAGTGGGCGGACTCTAATCTGGGAAAGCCGGGTTTGATCCCCCACTCCTCCACTTGCACCTGCTGATGTATTGGCATAAGCAGCGGCAAAATGAGCCTTGAAAGCCTGGAAGTCAGATAGTAAGGGAGAATTCCCCACCAGCAAGGGCGTGGCCCATTTGGCAGCTTGCCCTTTAAGGAGGCTTAAAATGAAACAAACTTTAGCCTTCTCAGAAACAAAGTCCCGAGCCCTGAGCTCAATATACAGATTACATTGGGCAAGGAATGCCTGGAACTCATCAACATTCCCACCGAAACGATCAGGAGGATTTATTGGGCAACGTGGGGGAGGTGTACCAGCATTTGCTACAGCAACAGCATTTGTAGCAGCCTGTTGTTGCAAAGCAATCACAGCTTGAGTTAAGTGCTGTACCTGTGCTAGCATTTCCTCCATGGGGTCCACACCTCCGGTTGCTCCGTCTTCCATGGTGGGGATGTGTGAGCGTTGTGGGTGCTGGCAATCTGTCACGGCAGGACCAGGGGGCGTGACACAAGCAAGCAAAAGTCCAGGAACAGTCCGAGGTCAAGCCGGGCAAATCAGGTAGCAAGGTTCAAGCAGGTTTAAATCACAGTCCAAAAGCAGGGTCAGACATACCAAAGTTTCAAGTCCATAAATCACAACAATACCAGAGGAGTCAGAGATGAACGCAGGGTCAACAAAGCCAAAGGTCAAAAGCCGAGGATCAAGCCGAGAAGAATTCCACAAGGTCTGGAGCAGAGATGCAAGGATTCAGGTCCTGAACAAACGACGTTGCCAGCACAAATGACTGCTGGCAACAGACTTGCATATATACAGTGCTAGCTAATCAACTCATTAGCTAGCCAGGAGTGAGGACAGGATCCTGTCAGTAATCAGGGCTAAGAGATCTTCTGGCACGCATGCGTGCATTCTGCCTTTGCTCTCTCAGCTGTTGTCTTCTTACATTCCTGAGCCTGGTTACAGGTGGAGGCGAGTCTGATGATGAATTACTGGGCTGCAGCAGAGACTGATCCCTTGCAGGTGTTCCCTGGGAGGCTCTATCCTCCTCACCACTTAGATAGCTTTCAGCTACAGGATCCAGTCTTTGCCTTTCTGCTGCAGTACTGTCCTCAGGAGCCTGTTCAGGGTCCTCAGGAGCCTGTTCAGGGGCATCAGCAAAGGCTGGCATGACATCAGCAGGAGCAGGCATGACAGACCCGTTCAGGGGTGACTTTGCAGTCAGTACAGCGTTGCCCCCAAGGTGTTTGAATGCGGTTTTGAGCTGCACCTTTTTCTGTCCCAACGTGGGTTTGGTAAAACAATGGAGAGAAAAGCCAGTGCAGAATCAGCCCATGTTAGGACCTTGGAGGTCTCAGATTCAGGGGTCATTTCCTGCAGGAGCGCACAGGAGCGGAGCTCCGGCAGTAAAAAGCCCAGGGGGCGGGCACATTCAACAAGCCCCACCCCCTGCTCCCAGCAGCCCTCAGTCAGAGCAAGAAGCAGCCAAGTAAATTGCAGAGCTCCCCCCCGACCCCCCGACCCCAAACAGTTCAGTGGCACCTTTAAGACCAAGTTTTATTCAGGTACAAGCTCTCCCTCCTCTGCGAGGGCAGATCTGCACGTCTCCCCCCCATAGCTAGCAATCCAAAACAGTCCAGTGGAGCCTGAGCGGTGGGTGTTTCCTTCCGGTGATGTCAGGGGGTGTGGCATATGCAAGTAAGTTATGCTAATGAGCGCCTGCACCTCTTTTTCGACGAAATGACCCCTGCTCAGATCCAAATACTAGCCAGGGCCGACCCTGCGTAGCTTCCAGGATCTGACAAGATCAAGCCGGCTTGGGCTATCCAGGTCAGGGCGCAGTCCGAGTCAACAGTGTCTAAAACAATTCTCTTCTGCTGTCTGCCCGAAGCCGTTGCCAGTGGAGAGAGACCCGATGTCCCCATTTATTCCCCAAAGTTTGTTTGTTTGGGGGATTTTTATTCCACCCTCCCCAAAGGGGCTCAGGGCGGATCACAACAAATCGAGTCAAAGACTCGTGAAAACAAAATCACGTTAAAGTCATAAAACCAATAAAACAAAAAAATCGGTAGTAGCACTATAAATCTGCTGGGGCCACAAGGTGGAACCAGATGGGCTCTTTCAACAGGTTGGGAACTAAAACAGGGAGGCCCGCTTCAGGAGACTCCCCAACATATGTCGATCAATCAAAGAAGAAGAGATTGGATTGATACCCTGCCCTTCACTACCCAAAGGGGTCTCAGAGCGGCTTACAAACTCCTTTCCCTTCCCCTCCCCACAACAGACACCCCGTAAGGGAGGTGGGGCTGAGAGAGCTCTTGACAGACACTACACTTTCAAGGACATCTCTGACAGAACTACGGCTTGCCCAAGGTCATCCAGCAGGTGCAAGTGGAGGAGTTGGGGAATCAAACCCGGTTCTCCCAGATTAGAGTCCGCGCACTTAACCACTACACCAAACTTCCCCCAGTGGTTGAAGATTTGCTCTCATCTTCAAGGAGAAGAAAGTGGATCAAAATCAAGCGAAATGGAGTAGATGTCCTGGCCTGTGTCATTGCAGTTAAATTGGGCTTACCGGGGTTATCCGAGTCAGGGGTCCCTTGAGGTCAGTATTGCCTCCTCTGACTGGCAGTAGCTCTCCAGGGTCTCAGGCAGAGGCCTTTCACCAAGTGGTTCTTTGAACATGAGATGCCAGGGACCTTCTGCATGGAAGCTGCAGCTCTGAGCCAGTTTGGTGTAGTGGTTAGGAGCGTGGACTCTAGCCTGGAGAGCTGGGTTTTCGCACTTCCTAGCTCCCAAAACAAAGGACATGGGGGGCTGACCCATAGCAAAACCCAGGAACAGTAGGCGTGTGAGATCTTTCATTAAGAGCAAACAAAATGACACAATGTCAAGGAAACGTTTGAGTTCTCCAGAACTCTTCGTCAATTTGGATGGTCAAAAACAAACCGAAGGGGGAGGAAGAGAAAGGAAATCTTTCAGGCCCTGCAGAGGCCCCTACTAGCTTGGTGTCGTGGTTGAGAGAGAGCCAGCGGTGTAGAGAGAGACAGCCTGGTGTACTGGTTGAAAGCAGCGGGTCTCTAACCTGGGAGAACCGCGTTGGATTCCCCCACTCCTCCACATGTAGCCAGCTGGGTGATCTTGGGCCAGTCACAGTTCCCTCAGAGCTGTTCTCTCAAGGGCAGTTTCTCTCAGAGCTCTCTCAAGCCCCACCTGCCTCACAGGGTGTCTGTTGTGGGGAGGGGGAGGAGACTCCGAGTGAAGGGCGGGGTATAAATCCAACTCTCCTTCTCCTTCATCTCCTCCTCCTCCCACCGAGCCACAGACTCTTAAAGCAATAACTGGCATCAGCATACCAGTGGCCTCCTCCTGGAGTGCTGTAACTTTGTGAGGGGAAGCAGAGGCTGAGCTGATGCCCTCTGTTGGTGTGGCAAAGGAGCAGGGGTCATTTCCTGCCGGAGCGCACAGGAGCGGAGCTCCGGCAGTAAAGAGCCACATGCAGCAAGCCCCGCCCCCTGCTCCCAGCAGCCCTCAGTCAGAGCAAGAGGCAGCCAGGTAAGTTTCAGAGCCCCCCCTACCCCCCCCAGGCCAAAACAGTCCAGTGGCACCTTTAAGACCAAGTTTTATTCAGGTACAAGCTCTCCCTCCTCTGCAAGGACAGCTCTGCACGTTCCCCCCCCCCCAATAGCTAGCAATCCAAAACAGTCCAGTGGCACCTTTAAGCCCAAGTTTTATTCAGGTACAAGCTCTCCCTCCTCTGCGAGGACAGATCTGCACGTTCCCCCCCCCCCGTAGCTAGCAATCCAAAACAGTCCAGTGGAGCCTGAACGGTGGGTGTTGCCTTCTGACACACTTCCAGTGATGTCAGGGGGTGTGGCATATGCAAGTGAGTTATGCTAATGAGTTATGCTAATGAGCTCCTGCACCTCTTCTTCTACGGAATGACCCCTGCAAAGGAGACTGGCCCCTACAGCACTGGGCTTGTGTAGCTCTCCTGGGGCTCTTGTAGTGAGCAGAATAAAAGAAGAGTAGGATGATTGGCAGACTGGACTGTGTGTGTGTCCAACGCCATCAAGTCACTTCTGACTTACGGCGACCCTATGAATGAGCGATCTTCAAAACGTCCGATCATTCACCGCCTTGCTCAGGCCTTGCGAGCCGAACGCCGTGGCTGCCTCGATGGAGTCCATCCATCCCATCTTGGGTCTTCCTCTCTCCCTGCCGCCTTCCACTTTTCCTAGTGTTGTTGTCTTCTCATGACGTGACCAAAGCATGACCATTTGTTTTATCTATTTATTTCATTCGATCTATAACTCCATTTGTGACATTGCAGTCGTCAGCCCTAAGCCTGGCGGAACCTCTCTGTCGGTTAGATTCGAGTCCAGTAGCCCCTTAATAGCACCAGCAAGCATCTCAGGGTATGAGATTTCAGGAGTCAAAGCTCCCTGCATCAGACATTGTTGGGTATTACAATTTGAAAACACTCAGTGTATCTGGGGTTAAATGTTTGTTTGTGTTGCTCACAGGAAGTCACATGTTTTTCATGTAACCAATGTTGTTTTAGGAGAAAGCTTTTGATAAAGTTCCTCATCAAAGGCTCCTAAGTAAGCTCAAAAATCATGGGATAAAAGGACAAGTCCTTTTATGGATCAAAAACTGGCTAATTAATAGAAAACAGAGAGTGAGTATAAATGGGCAGTTCTCCCAGTGGAGGGGGGTAAGCAGTGGGGTACCACAGGGATCAGTACTTGGTCCACTGCTTTTTAACTTGTTCATTAATGATTTGGAGTTGGGAGTAAGCAGTGAAGTGGCTAAATCTGCGGATGATACGAAGTTGTTCAGGGTGGTGAAAACCAGTGAGGATTGTGAGGCACTCCAAAGGGATCTGTCAAAGATGGGCGAGTGGGCGTCAACATGGCAAATGGGGTTCAATGTGGCCAAGTGCAAGGTGATGCACATTGGAGCCAAAAATCCTAAATATAAATACACATTGATGGGGTCTGAACTGGCAGAGACTGATCAAGAGAGAGATCTTGGAGTTGTAGTAGATAACTCACTGAAAATGTCGAGACAGTGTGTGACTGCAATAAAGAAGGCCAATGCTATGCTGGGGATTATTAGGAAGGGTATTGAAAACAGATCAGCCAATATAATAATGCCCCTATATAAATCAATGGTGAGACCTCATTTGGAATACTGTGTGCAGTTCTGGTCACCACACCTTAAAAAGGATATTATAGCTTTGGAAAAAGTGCAGAAAAGAGCAACTCGAATGATAAAAGGGTTGGAACACTTTCCCTATGAGGAACGGTTAAGGCGCTTAGGGCTCTTTAGCTTGGAGAAACGACGACTGAGGGGTGACATGATTGAGGTTTATAAGATTATGCATGGGAAAGAGCAGGTAGAGAAAGAGGTACTTTTCTCCCTTTCTCACAATACAAGAACTCATGGGCACTTCATGAAATTGCTGAGCGATTGGGTTAGAACAGATAAAAGGAAGTACTTCTTCACCCAAAGAGTGATTAACACTTGGAATTCACTGCCACAGGAAGTGGTGGCGGCTACAAGCATGGACAGCTTCAAAAGGGAATTAGATAAGCATATGGAGCAGAGGTCCATCAGTGGCTATTAGCCACAAGGTATAGATAGGGACTCTGGGGCAAGTGATGCTCTGTCATCTTGGTGCTTTGGGGGGTCAACAGTGGGATGGCTTCTAATGTCCTGGCCCCACTGCTGGACCTCCTGATGGCACTGGTATTTCTGGCCACTGTGTGATACAGAATTTTGGACTGGATGGGCCTTTGGCCTGATACAACATTGGCATTGGCATGTTCTTATGAGTACAAGCCCGGGAAATTTCTCCCTGATCTAGGGGTTTGATTGGGACAAAAGTGTCAAAGTGTTTTAGCATTTTATGGCTCCTCTTCCCGTCTTTGTTTGCTGTTCTCAAGAAGAAGAAGAGAGAATCCATATTGCTCTTCTAGTTTTGTCTTTGTAGTGTAAGGATGTAGCCGTTTAGCTCTGTTGTTATTTTCATCCCAATAACCCTTCCCCATGCTAGAATTTAGTAAAAACTTTCTATTTTAATCACACATGTACTCTGAGTCTGAATTATTCTACTCTAGCTCTGCTAAGCTATCTTATCTCTGCTAAATACCATTTTTTCAATATCTCACTATCACCCAACAGACATGAGTAGGGAAGTCACCTTGTGGTGAGAGCGGGAGGGTTACAGAGTTGGAACTGTGAGCATGAAACAGAGCTGAGATTGGGGTGCCAGAAGGTGGGGAGTGCGAGACTGTGGTCACACGGTCATTTTGATCGGGTTTCACCGTTGTTCCCCTCTCGCATTAAGAATTGCTGATCTGACGGCCGCATCCGTCTCCCACACTGAAATGGGCTCACTCGCGCGATCCTCCGGGTTCCCGAGCAAGTTTTCCTACACCTGGAAAAGTACTTTCCAGATATTTGCGCTCTGAACCCGCGATTTCACCGATCTGGACAGCCATCTCTCGCAATGATCGTAATTAGGTCGCCTGAACGTCCTTCTCGTGATGGTTGTGGGGTGTTTTTTTTTTTAAACAAGCTTCCATCGTTGTGCGCATGAGCAATCCTGTGCTGAATGAATTCAGTGTATAAATGTTCAAGCGCAATATAGATTCCAGCACTCAGTTGTACGTCACCAGTTAATTTTGTTTGCTGTTCGGGGGGGGGGAGGACCTGCAAGAATAAGGGAGTACGGCGAGTCCCC
>NW_015173127.1:342631-356138 GCF_001447785.1 Gekko japonicus
TCCTCCTCCTCCTCCTCCTCCTCCTCCTCCTCCCAGAAAATCTACAACAACGAAGGAACTCTGACCGTGAAAGCCTTCAAAACATATTAAACACAATAAGGCTCCCTCTCTATCTCTCTTTCTCTCTCTGGTGGTGGAGAGTGCTGTCAATGTACAGTCCAGTTATAGCAACCTGGTAGAAAGATAGTTTCAAACTGTCGCTGTGTTGGTTTGTAGTAGAACAGATAGATTTGATCAGTTTGGGCAGCCCTGTTAGCCCGTCTACAGCAGTAGAAAAGAGCAGAAGTCCAGCAGCATCTTAAAAACTACTCAAAGCTGTGGCAGGGGAGGAGATTTCAGGAGTCACGGCTTCCTTCTGAGATCTGGTACCTGAAGAAGTGAGCAGCGGCTCGCAAAGCCACAACATTTGTTAGTCTTGAAGGTGCTACTGGACTCTTGCTCTTCTCTACAGTGACATTTGAGTTCAGCAGCCCAGCCTAGCCCAATCGCAACAGATTTCAGAAGTTCAACAGGGGTAGCCCTGGTTAATACTTGGATGGGAGACCACCAGGGAAGTCCAGGGTTGCTACGCAGAGGCAGGCAATGGCAAAACCACCTCCGAACGTCCCTTGCCTTGAAAACCCTACAGGGTCTCCATAAGTCGGCTACGACTTTATACCCCCCCTCCCAGAGCACCTTAGAGACCAAGAAGATTTGGGGGGGGCTCATTAGCACAACTCATTTGCATAACTCATTTGCATAGGCCACACCCCCTAACATCACCGGGAGTGTGTCAGAAGGCAACACCCACCGCTCAGGCTCAACTGGACTGTTTTGGATTGCTAGCTATTGGGGGGGGGAGGAACGTGCAGATCTGTCCTCACAGAGGAGGGAGAGCTTGTACCTGAATAAAACTTGGTCTTAAAGGTGCCACTGGACTGTTTTGGACCAGGGGGGGCTCTGCAACTTACCTGCCTGCTTCTTGCTCTGACTGAGGGCTGCTGTGAGCAGGGGGTGGGGCTTACTTCATGTGCCCGCCCCCTGGGCTCTTTACTGCCGGAGCTCCGCTCCTGTGCGCTCCTGCAGGAAATGACCCCTGGATCTGACTCTGGAAACCTTATGCCCCCCAAAGTCTCCTGGGGCTCTAAGGTGCTACTGAACTTGAATCCAGCTGCCCATAGGAAGAGAAGAATAGCGGTGGTTTGCCACTGCCCGCCTCTACAGGAGCAACCCTGGACTTCCTTAATAATCTCCCATTCAAGACATATCCAGGGCTGACCCTGTGTAGCCTTGGAGACCCATGGGGTTTACAAGGCGAGAGACATTCAGAGGTGGTTCGCTGTCGCCTTCCTCTGCACAGCAACCCTGGATTTTCTTTGGTGTCATAGTTAAGTGTGCGGACTCTAATCTGGGAGAACCGTGTTTGATTTCCCACTCCTCCACTCGCAGCTGCTGGATGGCCTTGGTCAAGCCATGGTTCTGTCAGAGCTGTCATAAGGACATAAGAACATAAGAGAAGCCAATGCTGGATCAGGCCAATGGCCCCTCCAGTCCAACACTCTGTGTCACACAGTGGCCAGAAATACCAGGTGCCATCAGGAGGTCCAGCAGTGGGGCCAGGACACTAGAAGCCCTCCCACTGTTGCCCCACCCCAGCACCGAGAATACAGAGCATCACCTGCCCCAGCCTGTGAGTTCCTATCTATACCTTTTGGCTGATGTCCTTCAAAGGGTAGTTTCTGTCAGAGCTCTCTCAGCCCCACCTACCTCACAGGGCGTCTGTTATGAGGGAAAGGAGTTTGTAAGCCACTCTGAGACTCTGAGTGAAGGGCGGGGTATAAATCCAATCTCCTCCTCCTCCTCCTCCTGCTTCTTCTTCTTCTGCTTCTTCTTCGTGGTCTAGGGCCAACCTCGCTCAAGCTTCCAAGTCAGAAGAGATGTGGCTAGCCTGTGCCATCCAGGTCAGGGAATAATAGTTTTGTGCCGTCCAGTCACACCCAGGGCTACTGAGGGCCACCACGGACCCCCCCGGACAAAGGTTCCGCCTGTTCCCCGCCGTATGTCCCTGATCCAAAGCAAATATAACAAAACAAACCACTTGGCTCGCGGCAACCACAGATCTCTGGCCCAATCTACATCTAGCATTTGCTCAGCTGTTTTACCAAACCCAAACTGGAACGGGAAAAGATGCTGCTCAAAACCACATTCAAAGACCCAGGGCCAAGGCCTTGCAGGCCGCAGAGTCACCCCTGAAGGGCCATAAAACGGCCACAAGTCTATGCTGACGGGCACCCGTAAAACCGGGAGATCAAACGAAGTGAAAGCAGCATGCAGTCTGGACGCTGCCACAAAATCCGACAATCCATCAAAGTGAAAGCTGCATGCAATGCAGAGGGGGATTTCTGTTCCAGCGTGGGTTTGGTAGAACAAAGGAGCAAATGCTAGATGCAGAAGCGGCCGAAGGCTACGATCACACACACTTAATAATCCACTTTCAATGCACTTTCAAACTGGATTTTGCCATCTCACACAGTAAAAATCCAGTTGGAAAGTGGGTGGAAAGTGGATTATTGAGCATGTGTGATCGCAGCCTATAGTAATAGAGATAAGTACAAAGTCCTACACTTAGATACAAAAAAATCAAAGGCACGGATATAGAATGGAAGGGACTTGGCTGGACAGCAGCTCATGTGAAAGGGATCTAGGTGTTCTGGTTGATCACAAGCTAAACGTGAGCCTGCAGTGCGATGTGACTGCAAAGAAAGCTAATGCAATCGTAGGATGCATTAACAGAAGCATCCAGATCACGGGAGGTGGTAGTTCCGCTCTATTCTGCTATGGTCAGGCCTCACCTGGAGTCCTGTGTCCAGTTTTGGGCACCACATTTTAGGAAGGATGTTGACAAGCTCGAGCGTGTCCAGAAGAGGGCAACCAGGATGGTGAGAGGGTTGGAATCCAAGTCTTATGAGGAAAGGCTGAAAGAGTTGGGTATGTTTAGCCTGGGAAAGAGAAGGCTTAGAGGGGACATGATTGCAGTCTTCAAGTATTTGAAGGGCTGTCATGTGTGGAAATGCCTAATGCAGCCTGCTACATTAATAGTGATTCCTGGCTGTACTGACAGCCAGTTTGGTGTAGTGGTTATGAGCATGGACTCTAATCTGGGAGAACCAGGTTTGATTCCCAATTCCTCCTTTGGGCGGGGTATAAATCCAGTCTCCTCCTACTCCTACTCCTCTTCTTCTTCCTTCTTCTTCAACCAGAGAATCCAACAAGTTTCAGACCCAGAGCTCTAACAGTTAGCTCATGGGAAAGTATTAACTCCCCCCCTTTCTGCTCATAAAATTAAAAAAGGCCCCGGTCACACAGGCAGGAAAATGGGGGGGGGGGGAGCGTGGCTGTTTGTCCCGGGGCAAAACAATGTGCGGTTGCATGAGCAGACGTCCCGTGGAGATCCCGTGGAGGTCCCGTGGTTAGGGGGGAGGTGCCGATCACAGGACAATCCTGCGGCGCTGCAAAGAAGCGGGGCCACAGGGCAAACGGGGTTGTGGTTTTTTTAAAACTAAAGTGTGCGCATGCTCCGTTGAGTGCTTGTGCGCATCCATGGAGACTTGGGGGAAAAAAACCCTTTTTGTGAGGGGACATGGGCGGGCGCTGGAACTACCACCGGAAACGCGATCAGACGCCCGCCCATGCCCCGCGGTTTCCAGAAACTAGTACCTCGGAGGTACTAGTTTTTTACCCCGCATCTTCGGAGTGAAGCCTCGGGTGAGCCACGGGAGCTCTACGCTTCCCAGATGTGGCGGTGAGATCGCGCCCGGAAAATCCACCTATCTTCCATCTCGTCGCGCTCCATGTGACCGCAGCCAAAGCTTTGCTACTATAATACTATTAAGTACATTCTGTTTCAAAGGAGGATGGGGGGGAGAAAAACTTGCGATCTAGACCTGAAAATAAAGGGGGAGGCATGGACAAATTAGGTGTAGGGAGAGAGAAATGAATCAGTAAAGTGTGGAAGAGAGAAATTAAGGAAAAGAGAGGGTAAAGTTGTTATATCTTGCCGTAACACCCAGAGTACCACTTTGCAAGATCTGGCTGACCTGGGTGGAAGGAAAGGAATAGAGAAAGGCTAGACTATTGGAGAAAATGACCTGCAGGCTGGCAATTACTGTTATCAGCCATCCGCCTGCTCTCTTGCCTTGCTCCATTGCTGGCTTGGTGGGCTCAGCATGATCTGTTAGGCAAGTTTGCTTCAGTGTTGGAGAAAGGCAAGCCTAGCTTTTTGCTGTGCTCAGATCTCCCTGCGCCCCTAGTGGCTGCAGCCAGAACTGCACTTTAAAAATAAATGGAAATATATTGGGCAGGAGGCCTCCTGACTTCCAGGGCCCTCCAGCTGACATGAATTGAGGCCCCTGAATTTTGTCCCTCTCTGTCAGTAGCCCTGGTCGCACACAATTCCTGGCAACCCCAGGGCCATGGGGTTCTCAAGGCAAGAGACAAAGAGAGGTGGTTTGCCCTTGCTTTACTCTGCACAGCAATCCTGGTCTTCCTTGGTGGTCTCCCATCCAAGAACTAACCAGGACCAACCCTGCTTAGCTTCCAAGATCTGATGAGATCAGGCTACTCTGGGCCACTATTTGTAGATATCAAAAACAAGGGCTGGAAGGGAAGGGAAACCTGGGCACGAAGCACGGGGAGGTCAGCTGGACCATACCGAGGCAAAGGTGCCTTGGGACAGAACCAGGGGTCATTTCCTGCAGGAGCGCACAGGAGCAGAGCTCCGGCAGTAAAGAGCCCAGGGGGCGGGCACATGCAACAAGCCCCGCCCCCTGCTCCCAGCAGCCCAGGGCCACAAGGTGATGTCAGGGGGTGTGGCACATGCAAATTAGCACATGCTAATGAGTTATGCTAATGAGCTCCTGCACCTCTTTTTCTACAAAATGACCCTTGAACAGAACGTAAGAGAAGCCATGTTGGATCAGGCCGACGACCCATCCAGTCCAACACTCTGTCGCACAGTAGCCAATCTAAGGTACCATCCAGGAGGTCCACCCAGGGCCGGCTCCAGCTTATTTTGCACCCTAGGCGAGGATCCCTTCTGCCCCCCCACCCCCACCAATTAAAAAAAATAAATGCATTTTAGGAAGAATGAAAAACACAAATAATCAAGAAACTTCCAGAGTACAGGCCGGCTGCAGTTTGGTGCCCCTAAGGGCCGTCCCACTCTAGGCGATCGCCTAGTTCTCACCAGCAGTGGGGCCAGAACTCCAGAGGCCCTCCCACTATGCCCCCCCCCAAGCACCAAGAAGACAGAGCACCACCGCCCCAGACAGAGGGTCCCATCCAATGCTCCCTCTAAGTCTTTTGAGCAAAAATGCTACTTTGTGAGTTACTGGCATTAAGATTGTGAGCAAGTGATTTGGCGACTGCGTAAATTAGTTTGCTCTGGAACCATCCTTTCTGAAGGAAGACAAAAATGTGTGAGCCAGAGGCTAAAAAACTGTGAGCTAGCTCACACTAACTCAGCTTAGAGGAAACATTGATTCCATCTATCCCTTGAGGCTAAAGGCCACTTATGGGACCTCTGAGCCGCTGGGGGGGGGCAGGGGGGCAGGGCTCCGAGCAGGGCAGGGCTCCTGGGCTTTGGGGAGGGTCCGGGGCGCCCCCAGCCAGCCCCCCGTCCCGCCCTCTGCCCCAGTGACGGCTGTTCTCCTTCCTCCCCCCGTGCAGGCTCCAGCAGCAGGTGCTGTCGTCGCAGGGCGGCGGGCGAGCGCTGCCGTCGGAAGAGGAGAGCGCCGGGGAGCCGCTGCTGGGCGCCGCCTCCAGCCCGGCCGCCAGCCTGTCCAGCAAAGCCGCCGCCTCCTCGGCCATCTCCATCACCTCCAGCGACAGCGAATGTGACCTGTGATGCCCGGACGGGGCGCAGGAGGAGGAGGAGGGACCAGGGCGCGGAGGAGGAGGAGGAGGTGGCGGAGGCGGCCCCTCCAGCCAGACTCTCCCCCGCCAGCCAGTGCCTGCCCGCCCCCGCCGCCTCCCGCCCTCCAGGACCTTCGCGCTCCCGCCCCGTCGAAAGACCCCGGCGGGAGGGACTGTCGCCCGAGGCCGCCTCTTCTCTCTCGCCTTTGACTCTCCAGGACGGATCTGCTGAGAAGGGGAGGCCAGCAGTTCCATCGCCTGCCAGGAATCCAGCTTTTTCTAATTTTCGTTTTCTTCCCTGGGGATCCTCAGTCGAAAAGACGGCGGTTTTTTTGTTTTTTTCTTTTCATCTGTTCGCTTACTTTTTAAAGTTTTCTTTTTTTGGGGGGGGGAAATCTATATGTATAAATATTCTATATGATGTTTATTGACTTATTTAAGACTTTGCTCCGTGGGTAGAAATCTCGCCCCCCCTTTATCATAATTACTATTATTAATTATTATTATTATTATTAATATTATTATTATCACCGAAGGCTTGACGCCTACATGCACAGGTGGTTCTTATTCCCCCCCCATAGGGCAGGTGCAGGACCAGCTATTCGAGGGGGAGGGGGAGGGGGAGGAACAACCAAAACACAAGAAAAGAGAAAAACTTAAACCAAGAATCCCAAGTGTAATAAAATGTTGGGTCTGCAAATCTTAGATTCTCTCAGTCCTTTTTGTTTACTAATAAGTTAACACAGACAGAAATTAAGGTGTTTGTTTTGTTTGAAAATCTCTGATGAAAGTTGGGTGCTTTTTTGGCGTCTTCTATTCCTTTCCAGGGAGGGTGGCTCAAGTGGTTAAGACGCTGAACTGCAGGCTGTGGGTCGGTAGTTCAGCAGTTCGAGACCCAGGTGCTGCATGACGAAGTGAGCTCCCGTCTCTAGCTCCTGCCAGCCTAGCAGTTCGAAAGCAAGAAATTGCATGTAGATAAATAGGTACCACTTTGGTAGGAATAGGAAGGTAACAGCGTTCCATGCACCTTGGTGTTTAGTCATGCCAGCCACATGACCACGGAAATGTCTTCGGACAGTGCTGGCTTTGAAACAGAGACGAACACCACAACCCTAGAGTCGGATTTGACTGGCTTTCGAGCAAGGGAACCTTTACCTTTTATTCCTTTCCAACTGCACAAGAGCCTTCCCCAGATCAACCAAGGAATTTGGGTGCGCCTAATTCCCCGCATACTATTAGCCTACAATCCTGTCCCTCAATGAATTTAGACACGCCTAATTCTGCAGATACTGTTAGGCTGCAGACAAACAATCCACTTTCAGAACACTTTCTAAATGGGTTTTTACTGTGTGAACTGGCAGAATCCCGTTGGAAAGTGGACTGAAAGTGGATTGCTACAATCCAGTCCATGCTTATCTGAGTCCCACGGAACTCTCTGTAGCATTTTCTTACAACCAGCGATACCCAGGGTTTGGCTACAACCTCGCAAATGAAGCGACCCTCCTGTTCCTTTGCCTGCGATTGCTCCCAAGAATGTAATTTTGTCCTCCTCCTCCTCCATTTCAGCTGAGCTTCCTTCCAAGCAATGCTCGAGATGCAGCTAAAAGCCCCCTTCTAGCGCAAGGGCCAGGCTGTGGACACATCTACCCACCCACCCCTTTGCAGGCACATAGAGCTTCGGGGTTTTATTTCTTCCAGCCAGGAAGCAGAGCGAGCCCAGCTAAACTCTTCTGGCTTGCCGTTTTACTTCCCCTCGTTTTACTTTCCCCTTGCTGAAAAGGTTTTGCAAATATTTTGCAATGTGCTCTTTAAGCTGCGCTTCTTGGAAGTCTCCCAGACCGATTTCCCACAAGCCCTGCTCCGCCCTCGCTCTTCCCTTTTGCCCCATGGGTATGTGTCAATTTCATACCAGAGTCTACTCAATCCTCAAAAAAACAGGATTGAGTAGATGCAAAATCATGCAAAGCTGGGGCAAAATGCGGCTGCCCAGAAGCTTGTGTGAAATTGGCACATACCATATGGGCAAAAGGGAAGAGCCAGTGTGGAGCAGCGCTTGTGGTCGGTTTGTTCGCAGGCGGAGACCCGCGGCTCCAGAGGGGCAGCGCCTGGGTCAGTGATGGCAGGACAACGGCGGTGATGGCAGGAGTCTCGCGGGGGGGGGGTTCTTCCGAATAAATCCTCTGGGAGGGTTAATCGGGGTGGGGGGTCGTGGCCCACATTGTCGTAGACAGCACAACAGCAGCCCCGCGTCGTGCGAGCAGCGTTTCTGTTTAGTAACTCAAGAAGAGCCAAGAAAACAGAAGGGAGTTGAGGCCAGAACAGAGAATCCCCACCACCACCACCACACGGCCCGCAATGGCACCTTCCAGCCTGTGGGGGAATTGGTGCTGCGGATTGCTGCGATTCTCCGTTTGTTTATTAGTCGTCCTTTCAAGAATCCCTCTTTATTTACTACAGAGTTTGGAAGCTGGGATGGGGAGGTCCCATTTGTGGACACTATTTGTGGACAGATAGTGTCTGTGGTTCTATTAAGCTTCCAGGCTGGAAAAATGCCCCTATGACCAGTTTGGTGTAGTGATTAAGAGCGCAGACACTAATCTAGGAGAACTGGGTCTGATTCCCGACTCCTCCATACGCAGCTGCTGGTGTGACCTTGGGTCAGTCACAAGTTCCCTCAGAGCTGTCCTTGAAAGAGCAGTCCTCGAAAGAGCTCCCTCAGCCCCACCTACCTCACAGGCAGTGTTTCCCTCTAAGCTGAGTGAGTGTGAGCTAGCTCACAGTTTTTTAGCCTCCAGCTCACACATTTGTGTCTCAGCTCAGGAAGGATGGCTCCAGAGCAAACTAATCTATGCAGTAGCCAAACTGCTTGCTCACAACTTTAATGCCAGTAGCTCACAAAACAGAATTTTTGCTCACGAGACTCCACAGCTTAGAGGGAACATTGCTCACAGGGTGTCCGTTATGGGGAAGGGAAGGGAAAGGAGATTGTAAGCCGCTCTGAGACTTCTTCGGAGACTGAAGGGTAGGGTATAAATCCAATCTTCAATCCAGCAATTTATATTTTAATTCATTTATACAGCCTTCCTTTCTCCCTAGTGTGGGACCCAAAGCATCTTACATAACATCCTTCTCCTCTCTTCCTCATAACAGCCCTGTGTGGTAGGTGTGGCTGAGTGTTTGTGACTGGCCCAAGGTCACCCAGTGGGCTTCCCAGGCAGTGTGGGGATTCAAACCTGGGCCTCCCAGATGGTAAAAACCACTACACCACACTGGCTTTCAATGAATGTGATCTTTCCCAACAGTTAACACACCTTCAGCAGTAAACAGGGTTGCCAAGAACCTGGAGGGGGGTGGGATGTTCTGTCCCTTTAATGGTGGTTTAACACGTGGAAATGGGCAGTCAGTCTCTTGCAGGGCATTGTATTTATTTAATTTAAAAATATGTTAGTTGCCTTTCTTCCTTCGGGAGCTCAAGGTGGCTTACAGAATAGGTAACGTACATAAAATAGCATACATGGAATACATTAAACAACCCCTGACTTTAAACCCGCAACTGAAGACTGCTAGTAGCTATTTTTTATTTATTTATTTAAATAAATAAATAGGTAAATACCATCTCGGTAAATAATATCCTGTCCAGCCTCTGTTAAGGACACAGGAGCCAGTCTGGCGTCATGGTTAAGAGCGCAGACTCTAATCTGGGGGAACTGGGTCTGATTCCCCACTCCTCCACATGCAGCTGCTGGTGTGACCTTGGGTCAGTCATAAGTTCTCTCAGAGCTGTTCTCTCAAGGGCAGTTCTCGAAAGAGTTTGTGGGGAGGGGAAGGGAAAGGAGATTGTAAGCTGCTCTGAGACTCCTTTGGGTAGTGAAGGGCAGGGTACAAATCCAATCTCTTCTTCTTCTTCACTCTCCAGGTTGTCAGCAACCCTTTCAGGAAAAGAAAGGAGAAGGCAGGGAGGATGGCGGGCAGTGTTCCCTCTAAGCTGAGTTAGTGTGAGCCAGCTCACAGCTTTTTAGCCTCCGGCTCATAGATTTTTGTCTTCACTCAGGAAGGATGGCTCCCGAGCAAACTAATTTAGGCAGTAGCCAAATCGCTCACAACTTTAATGCCAGCCGCTCACAAAGTAGAATTTTTGCTCACAAGACTCCACAGCTTAGAGGGAGCATTGATGGCGGGCCAAATGTCTGTTCTCTTATGACTGAATTGAAAGCACCTTTTAGATCCAGAAAGGCTGCATACACTTTGGCACCTTTTTGCCTCTTATACTGCATAAGAGTCACGCAGTGGTTGAGGGTGGATTCCCCTTTATTTGTTCTTGACCCAGAATACCTTGTTCTGACATCCAAGAGCCAAGTTTGTTCAAATATCTATTCATTAGAAGTTTCATTGAAATCAGGACTATGTGCTTCGGATCTGTTGGGTGATAGTGAGATATTGAAAAAATGGTATTTAGCAGAGATAATATAGCCCAGCAGAGCCTGAGTAAAATAATTCAGACTGAGAGTCCATGTGTGATTAAAATATAAAGTTTTTACTAAATTCTAGCATGGGAAGGGTAACTGGGATGAAAATAACAACAGAGCTAAATCGGCTACATCCTTACACTACAAAGACAAAACTAGAAGAGAGAATGGCTGCTCTCCTTCTTGTTCTTCAGAACAGCAAACAAAGACGGGAAGATAAGCCATAAAATGGTAATACACCTTGACACTTTAGTCCAAATCAAATCCCTAGATCAGGGAGAAGATTCCCGGGCTTCCTACATCTAAAGAACATTGGTTACATGAGAAACATGTGTCTTCCTGTGAGTAACATAAACAAACATTTAACCCCAGATATACTGAGTGTTTTCAACTTGTAATACCCAACAGGATCCAGGTACATATTATGAATAATCAGTTGGCCTCTGTTTTCAAGAATCCCAGTGCGCCACCTTGGCCTCAGTTTGCTCAGAGGTAAAGCTCACCGAGTTCAACCTCTCAAGTAAACGTACACAAGACCGTAGCCTCTTTGGTTGCCAGTCTGAGAGGAAGAACCGAGGAACTCACAGAGGATGCAAAGGTGCCTCTTCTCTTCCTTAGTTCTTTGCCACTAATCAGTTGTATCTGTGTCACTAGCAAGCCCCACCACGGACATAAATATTTTGCTCTGCCTTTGCTCTTTTGGAGTAATCCTTCCTAATTACAATCCGTGGCATCTACAGGAGTCTGCAAAGTTGAATAGCTTTTTTAAAAGAATAAGTACATGAATGAGCCAAGACTTTAGAGGATTGATCGGCGGAGCCCGTTTAACGCCAAGTTCAGAGAGCCTTTGTTCATGATTGAGGCAATTTGGGGGTCTGATGTGTTATGAGGAAATGAAATCCACCATGGGCATGATTCAGTCAACATTAAGAACATAAGAAGATCCGACCAGTGGTCCATCTAGTCTTACGCAGTGGCCAACCAGTTCCTCTGGAGGGCCAACAACAGGGCAAGGAAGCCAAGGCCTTCCCCTGATGTTGCCTCTTGGCTCTGGGATTCAGAAGTTGACTGCCTCTCAATGTGGAGGTTCCCCTCAGTCACCATGGCTAGTAGCCACTGATAGACTTATCCTCCACGAATCTGTCTACTCCCCTTTGAAAGCTGTTTATTCCTGTGGCCATCACGACATCCTCCGACGGCGAATTCCACATTTTCAATACTCTCGGTATAAAGTAGTCTTTCCTTTTGCCTGTCCCGAACCTACTGCCCATTTGTAGATCCCACTGATTTTCACTGCAGAGAGACAATGCGGTGGAGTGGTTAGAATGCCGGATGAGGATCTGGGAGGACCAGGTTTGAATCCCCACTCTGCCATGGATGTTCATTGGGTGACCTTGGGCCAGTCCCACAATCTCTCGGCCTAACCTTCCTCGCAGGGTGGTTGTGAGGATAAAAGGGAGGAGAGGAGAACGATGCGAGCCGCTTTTGGTTCCTGTAGGGGAAGAATGGCAGGTATCCATGAAGTAAATAAGATGAGATGTAAAAAGTGTTTGTCTTTGGCTGGCCTGTGGCCAATGAGAGGTGGGTTTTTTATTATTTATTACTTATTTTATTATTGACTATTAAATTGAAAGTTTCCTCACACTTAATCCAACATCAGGAAGCAATCCTGGAGGTTTTTTGTCATCTTCGGGGCGTGGAAGATGACACTATGGGTGTGGAGGGGGAGGTATTTGTGGATTTCCTGCATTGTGCAGGGGGTTGGACCAGATGCCTCCCCCTCTCACAATATAAGCACTCAATGGAATTGCTGAGTAGTCGGGTTAGAACAGATAAAAGGAAGTCCTTCTTCACCCGAAGAGTGATTAACACATGAAATTCACTGCCACAGGAGGTGGCGGCGGCTACAAGCATGGACGGCTTCAAGAGGGAATTGGATAAACATACGGAGCAGAGGTCCATCAGTGACTAGTCTGGGACAAGGGATGCTCTGTATTCTTGGTGCTTGTGGGGGGGCCACAGTGGGTGAGCTTCTAGTGTCCTGGCCCCACTGCTGGACCTCCTGATGGCACCTGGTATTTTTGGCCACTGTGTGACAGAGTGTTGGACTGGATGGGCCATTGGCCTGATCCAACACTGGCTTCTCTGATGTTCTTATGAGGTCCCTTCGAACTCTACGATTCTATGATTCTGTGGTTTCAGATATTGTGCTTTTCGGCAAATATGCACGTCTATTCAAGCTTACTTGTTTAACTGCTTAAAAGGCAATGCACAGATCGACCGACAGCCCCACCCGAGCCATGTTTACTCAGAAGGAGTTCCTTCCAAGTAAATTGGCTCTCGATTAGTTTAAGCTGCCGTCTCTTTGGCAGGAAGCCCAAACGGAAGGCAATTCGTTTCCTAGTGTTGGGTGAAAAAAGGGTATTTAGCAGAGATAAAATAGTCCAGCAGAGCCAGAGTAAAGTAACTCAGACTGAGAGTCCATGTGTGATTAAAATGTTTTTACTAAATTCTAGCATGGGAAGGGTAACTGGGATGAAAATAACAACAGAGCATAACCGGCTACATCCTTACTCTACAAAGACAAAACTAGAAGAGAGGAGATTATGGCTACTCTTCTTGTTCTTCAGAACACCAAAACAAAGATGGGAAGAGAAGCCATAAAATGGTAATACACCTTGACACTTTAGTCCCAATCAAATTCCTAGATCAGGGAGAAAATTCCCGGGCTTTCTACATCTAAAGAACATTGGTTACATGTGAGTAACATAAACAAACAATTAACCCCAGATATACTGAGTGTTTTCAACTTGTAATACCCAACACCTAGCAAACACACAGGACTGAGCTTCACGGATTCTTTCGTTGGCAGGCAGACAATGGATTCTAGTGGATTCTGTACTATTAGCAACACTGAAAGTTTAATTTATTTTGGGAGAGAGGCCGTGGCTCAGTGGTAGAGCATCTGCTTGGCACCCAGGAGGTCCCAGGCAAGGGAAGGAGATTGTAAGCCACTCTGAGGCTCCTTCAGGTAGTGAAGGGCAGGGTACAAATCCAGTCTCCTCCTTCTCCTCCGTCGTTGTCCTCCTCCTCCTCCTCCTCCTCCTCCTCCTCTTCTTCTTCTTCTTCTTCTTCTTCTTCTTCTTCTT
>NW_015173127.1:356376-381311 GCF_001447785.1 Gekko japonicus
CTCGTCCTCCTCCTCCTCCTCCTCCTCCTCCTCTTCTTCTTCTTCTTCTTCTTCTTCTTCTTCTTCTTCTTCTTCTTCTTCTTCTTCTTCTTCTTCTTCTTCTTCTTCTTCTTCTTCTTCTTCTTCTTCTCTGATAAACTTGGGCTAAGCTGGACTGTTCACAGTGCATCCAGACACTGTTTACACCTAAAGCATCCTTTGGACACCAAAGCTCTTCAGATGCAGAGGGCAATTTGTTAAAATAAATTCAAGGGAAACTCACAGGCGATTTCACACATCCACCTTCACTCCTTGAGGAATGCACCACCACACGCTCCTCCGCCTGTTCTACGCAATGGCGAGTGTTTTTACAGCACCTGAAACCGTACGCTTTTCAAAGAAGGCTGTTCACGTGCTGCTACAACTTACTGAGTGGTGAGTCACTGCCTGCTGAGCAACCCATACAACGATGGGCAACCAAGATGATTAGGGAGTTGGAGCACCTCCCCTAGGAGGAAAGGTTGAAGAGCCTGGGACTTTTCAGTTTAGAAAAGAGACAACTGAGGGGGAACATGATAGAGGTTTATACAGTTAGGCATGGGGTGGAGAAAGTGGACAAACAAAAATTTTCTCCGTCTCTCAAAATCGTATAACTCGAGGGCAACCAATGAAGCTGATGGGCAGTAGGTTCAGGACAGACAAAAGGAAAGACTACTTTACACAGAGAGTGATTAAAATGTGGAATTTGCTGATAGAGGATGCCGTGATGGTCACAGGAATAGACAGCTTTAAAAGGTGATTAGATAGATTCATAGAGGATAAGTCTATCAGTGGAAACTAAAGGGAACTTCCACATTCAGCGGCTGTGTCAACCTCTGAATGCCTCAGCCTATATGCCCTGTTGTTGGCCCTCCAGAGGAACTGGGTGGCCACTGTGTGAGGCAGGATGCTGGACTAGATGGACCACTGGTCTGATCCAGCAGGGCTCTTCTTATGTTCTAATGAAGGCCTCGGCCTCTCTGCCCTGTTGTTGGCCCTCCAGAGGAACTGGTTGGCCACTGTGTGAGGCAGGATGCTGAACTAGAAGGACCACTGGTCTGATCCAGCAGGGCTCTTCTTATGTTCTAATGAAGGCCTCAGCCTCCCTGCCCTGTTGTTGGCCCTCCAGAGGAAATGGTTGACCACTGGGTGCTGGGTGGCCACTATGTGAGGCAGGATGCTGGACTAGATGGACCACTGGTCTGATCCAGCAGGGCTCTTCTGTTGTTCTAATGAAAGCCTCGGCCTCTATGCCCTGTTTTTGGCCCTCTAGGGTAACTGGTTGGCCCCTGTGGGAGACAGGATGCTGGACTAGATGGACCACTGGTCTGATCCAGCAGGGCTCTTCTGATGTTCAAATGAAGGCCTCGGCCTCTATGCCCTGTTGTCGGCCCTCCAGAGGAACTGGTCGCCCCCTGTGTGAGACAGGAGTCTGGACTAGATGGACCATTGGTCTGATCCAGCAGAGCTCTGGTTATGTTCTTATGAGATGCTGATTGACGCAGACGCATGTGTCAATCAGCCCTAAATTCCATCAAAAAACCATGGAACCAAAGAACACCATGGAACCAAAGAACCTGCCCCACCAGGTGCATTGATTTCATGTTGATCAAACCAAGTTAGTTGCCTGGTTGTCCTGGCTGACTTCAGGGTAGCATACCTTCAAGGACTCCAAGGACTGTAGCATGAATCAGGTGTGTTTCTGACTCATCAACCCTACTTGAATTTGTACTCATTGTCTCTTCAAATATGTTCAGCTGTAGATTCAGTCCATTGCAGGGCTCTTTTTGTAGAAAAAGCCCAGCAGGAACTCATTAGCATAATAGGCCACACCCAACAGCAGGAACGTATTAGCACATTGGGCCACACCACTGACCGCACAGCTCATTAGCGCATTAGGCCGCACCCCACATTACCAGAAGTGTGCTCATCCAGCCACACCCACCTTTTGCTTCTTATTCTGTTTACCTTGTTTGTTGTCAAAACCCAGGGCTTTTTTTTGTAGCAGGAACTCCTTTGCATGTTAGGCCACACCCCCCTAACGTAGCCAATTCTAATAAGTTCCTGCTGCTGGGTGTGGCCTATTATGCTAATGAGTTCCTGCTGGGCGTGGCCAACTCGGGAGCCAGCCGGAACTCCGTTCCTGTGCGTTCCTGCCCAAAGTTTCCTCCTTCTTATCTGACATTTGCAGAATCCCCAGTTTTAGCTTGTTCCAAATATGCAGGGTAAGAAGGAGAAAACTGCGGGTATGCACCTAGTGAGGAAAAATGTACTGCGGAAATTTTCACATAACGTGCAGTTTTATAAAAATGTCAATGTGGGGAATTTCACTACTGCAGAAATGGTCCTGAAGAACAGCCTGTAGGGGACTGCTAGTCAGCATAGCTAGATTAGGGACTTCCCACCATTTCAAATTATGTCCTTCCTGTATCCAGACTGGCTCTTTGGAGACTTCCTGTTCCAACTGAGCCCTCCCTCCTTCGTTCCTGTCTCTCACAGGAGTTAGTCAGTTAGTTAAGCCTCTCTCCCTCTCCTCTGTTCGATCAGAGTTTATTTCTTCTTTAATAAACTGAGTTTTTTTCTTTAAACGGTGCTCCATTCCTCTGCATGTTTAAACCCTGCCAACCCTTCCTTCCTTCCTTCCTTCCTTCCTTCCTTCCTTCCTTCCTTCCTTCCTTCCTTCCTTCCGAAACAGTCTAAAAAACAGAAATGAAGAGAAGCGCGTGTGAACATGATACATTAAAATGATGCAAGATTACATAATAGGATCCAGCACAGCAAAGGATACACAGCAGCATAGACCGCAGTTTTTCTGTGCCTTTGCCAGTGCTACCTTTTTGGAAAGAGGAACCTGAACTGTACGTGGCATTTCAAATGTGGCTGCACTATAGATTTTATATAAAGGCTGACCATTCTGATTTCAAGTCCCTTTTCAAATAATCCCCAGCATGAAATCTGGTCTTTGTCACTGCCGTCACACCCTAAGTTGAGAATTTCGGTTAGCTATTCACCGTGACCACAGTTATCTCTTCCCTGTGGTTTTACAGCCGATTCAGACCCTGTCAACAAAGGGATATTTATTGTGAACGTACAACATTTTGCACTTAAGCTGTAGTTCTAAGGATTCCCGGGAGCAAACACCACTGAATAAAATGGGACTTACTTTGGTGTAGACCTGCCTAAGATTGCTCCTTTACTTACTGTGAACCTATCTGAAGAAGTGAGCCGTGACTCAAGAAAGCTCCTCCCCTGCCACAGATTTCATCAGTCTTGAAGGTGCTACCGGACTCTTGCTCTTTTCTACTGCTACAGACAGACTAACACGGCCACCCATGTCTTGATGTACTTCAAGATGATTTCATTTAGGATGGCATCTGACCATTTCAGTTTTTCTATTTATTGGCAGTCTTAAATTGTGTTTTCAAATGGTGGTTTTTAATGTGTTTTTTTATGCTTCTTGCTCTGTTTACATTGTCAGCTGCCTTAAATTCTGTAGTTCAGAAAGGCAGCTAATAAATATTCCAAATTAAAATATATTAATGCAGAGGCAGGTAGGTGGGTAGGTGGGAAGGAAGGAAGGAAGGAAGGAGGGAAGGAGGGAGGGAGGGAAGGGAGGGAGGGGGGAGGGAGGGAGAGAGAGAGAGAGAGAGAGAGAGAGAGAGAGAGAAAAAAAGAAAGAAAGAAAGAAAGAAAGAAAGAAAGAAAGAAAGATGGACGAAGAGGGAGAAAGATAGAGATGGATAGAAAGATCAATAGAAAGATGGAGAGAGAGAAAGATGGAGAGAGAGAAAGATGTATAGAAAGAACAAAAGAAAGATGGATAGGGAGAGAGAAAGATAGATATAGAGGGAGGAAGGAAGGAAAAGTGGGAGAAAAACAGAGATGGATAGAAAGAACAATAGAAAGAAAGATGGAAAGAAAGAAAGATGGAGAGAGAGAAAGAGATGGATAGAAAGAACAAAAGAAAGATGGATAGGGAGAGCGAAAGATGGATAGATACAAAGGAAGGAAGGAAAGAAAGAAGAAGAGGGAGAAAGACAGAGATGGATAGAAAGAACAAAATAAAGAAGGATAGAAAGAAAGATGGAGAGAGAGAAAGAAATGTATAGAAAGAACAAAAGAAAGATGGAGAGAAAGAAAGAGAAATGGAAAGGTAGAGAGAGATGAATACAGAGAAAGGAAGGAAGGAAAAACGAAAAAAGGAAAGGAAAGGAAAGGAAAGGAAAGGAAAGGAAAGGAAAGGAAAGGAAAGGAAAGGAAAGGAAAGGAAAGGAAAGGAAAGGAAAGGAAGGAAGGAAGGAAGGAAGGAAGGAAGGAAGGAAGAAAGAAAGAAAGAAAGAAAGAAAGAAAGAAAGAAAGAAAGAAAGAAAGAAAGAAAGAAAGACAGGCACAGGATATTTACATTAAACAAAGTGCTGAAGAAAAGGCTGGCTAGAAAGTTGTCTTGACCCGTCTCTCTTTAGCTGAACAAAGAGGAAAATATTGTCTCAAAAGTAACCTGAATGGGGAGGGAGGAGAAGCCACACAGCTTTTCGCCTCCATTCAGCCCGGCCGCATACTTCCGCTCCTTTTGAGCAGGAGGGAGCCCTGGGCCAGGCCTGAATGGGGAAGTCTTGTAAGCAGGCCGGGAGGCTGTCAAATCGCTCAAAGTAATAAGCGCTAATGAGAGGCTCCGGAGTCGGCCGTGGGACAAAGAGGGGCGCTGGGGGGCCCGGCTGGGGCTGAATGGGCCATGCATTTTTTTGGGGGGGGGGAGGCCAGGGAGGGCGGACGAGAGCCGGCTGTCAACAGATTGATTTGGCAAGGAGCGAAGAAAGGGGAAGAGGCCTGCCCTGGCCCCGTGCAGCTGTGGACAGAAGGGCCCCCCTTAGGAAACCAGCCCCCCTACCCCTCTCCCTCCTGTGGGGCAGGGCTAAAGCAGACGGGGGCAATCCGGAGACCACCAGACACACAAAAGGAGGAGCATACTTGGGTTAAAAACACACACACGGACACGCATTCGAGTGCCCTGATCCTCAAAGCAGTTGAGCACGGGCAACCCGAACCAGAAGTCACGCGGGAATCAAAGCTCGGCTTCGTTTGGGCCAAGGGATCTGGTTCAAGCCGTTTATTTATTTATTTATTTGTTTGTTTGTTTATAATTTCGGTTTATATACTGCCCTTCGCTGAGTTCTCAGGGCTCAGGCGATGAAAAATACCATATAACAAAAAAACCCCCACAATATAAAACCCAGAACGCAACTGTTAACTGAAAGTTCAAAGAGCATCAGATAGCGCCAAAGTAAGTACAACATGTTTCTCGCAAACGGTGCTCCTGCTAAGCTGTGGAGTCTGGCTAGCAAAAATTCTACTTTGTGGGCGACTGGCATATAAAATTGCTAGCCAGCGATTTGGCTGCTGCATCAATGAGTCAGCTCTGGACCCAAGCAAGGACAAAAACGTGTGAGCCGGAGGCTAAAAAAACTGTGAGCTAGCTCACACTAACTCAGCTTAGAGGGAACACTGCTCACAAAGCGGGAGAAAGCCAGGTGGGCGCGGAGGGCCAGATAAGGCGGGACACATTGCTGTCCTCAACGGAAAGCCTGGCGGAACATCTCTGCCTCACATGCCCTGCGGAACTGCGCTATAACCCGCAGGGCACAGATGTTATTTGGAAGAGAGTTCCACCAGGTAGGAGTCAGTGCTGAAAAAGCCCTGGCTGTGTTTGAGGACAGCCAACAGAGCGTGAAGCTCTTTGGGGGGCATAGAAGAAGAAGAGGAGAGATTGGATTTATCCCCCGCCCTTCACTAACCAAAGGAGTCTCAGAGCGGTTTACAAACTCCTTTCCCTTCCCCTCCCCACAACAGACCCCCTGTGAGGTAGAAGAAGAGGAGGAGATTGGATTTATACCCCGCCCTTCACTAACCAAAGGAGTCTCAGAGCGGTTTACAAACTCCTTTCCCTTCCCCTCCCCACAACAGACCCCCTGTGAGGTAGAAGAAGAGGAGGAGATTGGATTTATACCCCGCCCTTCACTAACCAAAGGAGTCTCAGAGCGGTTTACAAACTCCTTTCCCTTCCCCTCCCCACAACAGACCCCCTGTGAGGTAGAAGAAGAGGAGGAGATTGGATTTATACCCTGCCCTTCACTCAGTCTCAGAGGGTCTTACAAACTCCTTTTCTTTCCCTTCCCCACAACAAACACCCTGTGAGATAGGTGGGACTGAGAGAGCTCTTTCCAGAACTGCCCTTGAGAGAACAGCTCTGGCAGAACTATGGCTCACCCAAGGGCACACCAGCAACGGCAAGTGGAAGAGTGGGGAATCAAACCCGGTTCTCCCAGATTAGAGTCTGTGCTCTTAACCACCACACCAAACAGAGGAGGCGGTTCCCAAAATATGCTGGTCCCAGACTGCTCAAGGCCTTAAACCTTGACCTAGGACCGGACTGACTCAGTACTCCACTGGGAACCAGTGCAGCTGGCAAAGCACTGGTCGAATATGTGCGGTACGCCCTGACCTAGATAGGCCAGGCAAGCGCTATCTCGTCCGATCTCGGAAGCTAAACAGGGTCGGCCTTGGCTAGGACTTGGAAGGGAGGCCTCCTTGGAATTCCAGCAGTCGAGAGGTGGGGGCAGGCTTTACTTGGCCACCTCTCTGAATATCCTCCGGGCTCCCAGTAGGGGTCAGTCACCAGAGGTCGCCATGACTTCCAGGTGCACACACACGCACACACATGCGAAAAAATACCAAAACATACCTCCGATCAGGGCTAGGCCGCCAGATTCTGGACCAGTTGAAGTTTCTGGATCTGTCTCAAGGGCAGGCCAGCACAGAGCAAATTACAGTAATCCAGGGATCGTTTCGTAGGAAAAGAGCTAGGGGAACTCATTAGCATAACTCATTAGCATATGCCACACCCCCTGACATCACCGGAAGTGTGTCATAAGGCCACACACCCCGCCCCCAATAGCCCCGGCCGCCGCCGCCGGCCTTGCAGCTCCACTGCCGAGCCCCATGAGGGGCCCGGCGGTGGACCTGCAAGGCCAGCGGGAGTGTGAGGAAGCCCCGCGAAGGCCCTCCCTGGCCCCAGGCAGGCAGGGGTGGGGAGAGGCAGGGAGGAAGCAACTTACCCTCCCTCTTCTCCTGCCTCCTCCTGGCTGAATGAGGGCCGGAAGCGGGGCGGCCGGAAGCAGGGGGCGGGGCTTCGTCATGTGCCCCCCCGTACCTTACCCGGGGGAACTGCGATCCCGCGCGATCCCCCCCCCGAAATGACCTCTGCAGTAATCCAATCTGGAGGTCCAGTGTTCCCTCGAAGATGAGTTTGTGTGAACTGGTTCACAGTTTTTTAGCCTCCGGCTCGCACATTTTTGTCTTAGGAAGGAGGGCTCCAGAGCAAACTAATCTGTGCAGCAGCCAAATCGCTCGCTCACAACTTTAGTGCCGCTAGCTCGCAAAGTAGAATTTTTGCTCACAAGACGCCACAGCTCAGAGGGAGCATTGATGGTGACCATAGAGGGTTTTTTTAGCAAAATCCTAGAGTGTCCCCTGAACGACATGCCCAGTATGATGACATCACTTCCGGGGGACATAATTGCGCTGCACATGTCGGGCACGTGCTGGAAGACCCCATGAGCTGTGCTGGAGCCTCCCGCCGGGCGGCAAGTAAGGCCTGGCGACCCTAATGATCTAAAGACAAAGTAAATAAATATTTTTATTTATTTGTTTGTTTTATTTATAATCCTACTTTCTCACAGGGACTTAGGGTGGGTTACACAGAAGTCAACACCATCCCCCAAATGGGACATTCAAGAAATAATGCATTTGGATTGGAGACGTCTGAAAGAAAGAACCCAAGCATAGTATAAGTAATTGATTATCGTATGGCATTGTGCGCAGTATAGCCAGGAGATCCTAAGATGGTCTGGCAGCCTGAAGTTCTAATTCTTTTAGCATTATGCACCACTAGATGGCAAGCTAGACTGAGAGAGTTCTGTGATTGGCCCAAGGTCACCCAGCTGGCTTCATGTGGAGGAGTGGGGAATCAAACCCAGTTCTCCAGGTTAGAGTCCACCACTCTTAAGAAGAAGAAGAAGAAGAAGAGAAGAGATTGGATTTATACCCCGCCCTTCACTACCCAAGGGGGTCTCAGAGCAGCTTACGAACTCCTTTCCCTTCCCCTCCCCACAACAGACACCCTGTGAGTTAGGTGGGGCTGAGAGAGCTCTGACAGAAACTGCTCTTTTTCAAGAACAGCTCTTATCAGAACTACGGCTTGCCCAAGGTCATCCAGACAGGTGCAAGTGGAGGAGTGGGGAATCAAACCCAGTTCTCCCAGATTAGAGTCCGCAAACTTAACCACTATACCAAACTGGCACCAAACCACTACACCACACTGGCTCTCATAGTATCAATAGTAACACGACACCTTAAGCAGTGAAAAAAAAATTACATAGAAGGATCCCACTTGCATTAAGCTATACACAGTGGTATAGACCAAAATCCTTCAACATTTATCCAGTTAACCTTGGGAAGCGTTCTGTGCAGTGCCAATTCTGTTGCCAGCTCCAGGATGGAGACTCCTGGAGATTTGGGGGTGGAGCCTGGGGAGGACGGGGACCTCAGTGGGGCACCATGCCATAGAGTCTACCCTCCAAAGCATCCCTTCTCTCCCAGGGAACTGATCTCTGTAGTCTAGAGATTAGCTGTAATTCCAGGGGATCCCCCAGGTCCCACCTGGAGGCTGGCGTCCCTAAGTGTCAAGCCTATCACCTGTTGCAGAAATGTTTCCACAGTGGAAGAAATGCAAGCTGCCCACGTGATGTATAAAGTAATAGCTGTGCCCAGAAGCCTTCAGGTGGTATCGCCGAGCCTGTCGTGGGAATACGTCAAGGTTGAAGAACTGAAATCGGGAGGCAGTCGCGTCCCGTCATTAATGCACCTTATTACCTATGAAAAATTGATTCCGTTTGTAGAAGGGCTGTCAGCTTTGAAGAAAAGGATCGTTGGCTCTTGAGAAAGAGCGTTTCGAAACAGCTTTTATCGGTAGCGTGTTGGGTGTGGATACTTACTTGCCGCCAGCTTCATCGCCCGAAGCAACTTTTCAAGCGGAGGCTGGACGACCATCTTTCGGGTATGTTGTAGGGCTGTCTTTCGGCTGTGCTCCTGCAGAGTGCAGGGGGTTGGACTAGATGACCTGCAAGGTCCCTTCCAACTCTAACATTCTATGATTCAATGGAGGAAGTGTTGGGTTTTAAAAATTGGTTTTTAGCAGAGATAAAATAGCTTAGCAGAGCCAGAGTAAAATAATTCAGACTCAGAGTCCATGTGTGTTTAAAATAGAACGTTTTTACTACATTCTAGCATAGGGAAGGGTAACTGGGATGAAAATAACAACGGAGCTAAATTCCCTACATCTTTACACTACAAAGACAAGACTAGAAGAGGGTTATGGCTTCTCTTACTTCTTCTTCAGAACAGCAAACAAAGACGGGAAGAGGAGCCATAAAATGCTCAAACACTTTGACACTATCACTCCAATCAAACTCCTAGATCAGGGAGAAAATTCCCGGGCTTCTACTCCTAAAACAGCATTGGCTACATGAAACTCATGTGACTTCCTGTGAGCAACACAAACAAACATTTAACCCCAGATACACTGAGTGTAATTTTAACTCGTAATACCCAACAGGAAGCAAATTTCCTTACACAGCAGGACAATCCTTTGGAAAGTTTTCCTATGTCATATTTTTCAAGTGTCTGGAATGAATATCTTTGAGACTCTTTTATATGCAGTTGTATCTGTATTATATCTTATTTATGCTTACTATTATAGAAGAAGAAGAAGAAGAAGAAGAAGAAGAAGAAGAAGAAGAAGAAGAAGAAGAAGAAGAAGAAGAAGAAGAAGAAGAAGAGGAGGAGGAGATTGGATTTGTACCCCACCCTTCACTACCCGAAGGAGTCTCAGAGTGGTTTACAATCCCTTTCCCTTCCCCTCTTATGAGAATTTAAGAGTGGCCCAAGGTCACACTAGCAGCTGCAGGTGGAGTGGGGAATCAGTACGGTATCTTAATCAGCTAAAACAATTGCTGCAGTTAGATAGAAAAGGGTAAAACAGGATAAAACAGTCTCACTGGGCAGAGGAAAAAAGGGCCGTCCACCCCGTCCTCCTTCCAGCTTCCAAATTCGAGGGAGAACAAAACAGTAAGTAAAAACAGTAGATAAAATGCGGAGCTTGATATCAAGCGTCTGCCTCAGCCGCCATCTTCGTCGACGGCTCGGAGCGGGGAATCAAACCCAGTACTTCCAGATTACAGTCTGCACTCCTAACCACTACACTGAACTGGCTCTCATTAGAAGATTATTTGGGATAAAGCACGCTTATAATTTTTATAACGATATGAGTTTGTTTGTTACACGTTTTTGCACAGTGTGACCTTGATTAACTATTCATGGCCGTGTCCCCTGTTTGCATTGGTATCGCTCCTCCGGCATGAGATATGCTTAGTCCAATTTATCATCCCTCCTGAAGCCAGTGGCTAGAAGGAGTGGGTGTTCAGCACCTTTAAGGCCCTTTTAAAAGAGAAAATACGCAAGATCCCTTGGCATCAGCTGGCTTTTCCACGGCTGTTCAGAATTTTCTTTTTTCTTTCCCTCGCTAAAGGCCTTTGTGCACAACGGAAGCCTCTTTTTATTACTGCCGATCCGCTGACTTCATTCCTGGTTTTTCTCTTACTTCGCCATTTGTCTTCTGTCTGCCTGCAACCTAGGGATGTACACAAGAAAATGCCGCGGAATAGGCTCCCGTATTTGACCAATTTAAACTAATCTTTGCGTCTTATATAGAATAAATATTTATTCCCAAATCCATGTATTGTCTAGACCAGGGGTGTCAAACTCATTTGTTATGAGGGCCGGATCTGACATGAATGAGACTTTGTTGGGCCGGGCCACGTGTGTCATAAAATGTAATGCCAGGTAGCGGAGGTATCAACTTTATAAAGGACACAAAGGGCTCTTTTTTACTTAAAATAGAAACATGCTTAAAACATCAGCACTCTTGCAATATTTTGTTTATTTAACAGTGTCTGATAACTGACACCTCTTGCTCTGAATTACTGCATCAAAATGTCTGTGCTGTTGCAGTCTTGAGTATGCTGTTCAGGTGTGTATCTGTAAACTGCAAACCTACAATGACGCAGCAGCAGCAGAACTGGAAGAAGAAACAGAAGACAGCCAGTTCCACTGCAGGCCTGATAGAAGCCCTCCGGGGGGGGCCTCATCTGGCCCCCGGGCCACATGTTTGACACCCCTGGTCTAGACTGTCTGTTGTTTCAAAGTCACTCTATCATGCCAAAGTCATTATTGGTTTTTCACAAATTCCTACAGGTGGGATTGGGGGAATCCCCTGGAATTACAGCTCAACTCTAGATTACAGAGATCAGTTGCCCTGGAGAAAATGGGTAAGGACATAAGAGTTTCAGGGTATAATTTTTTGAGAGTCAAAGTTCTCTTTGTCAGACTCTTGAAAGCTTATGCCTGCCGAATCGCGGTGGTCTCTCACAATGCTCCCTCTAAGCTGTGGAGTCTTGTGAGCAAAAATTCTACTTTGTGAGCTACAGCCATTAAAGTGGTGAGCGAGCTACTGCAGACATTAGTTGGCTCTGGAGCCCTCCTTCCTGAGCTGAGACAAAACTGTGTGAGCCAGAGGTTAAAAAACTGTGAGCTGGCTCACACTAACTCAGCTTAGAGGGAACACTAGGTGCTACTGGACTCAAGTCTAACTTTTTTACTTCAGACCATAGGAACGTAAGAGAAGCCAATGTTGGATCGGGCCAATGGCCCATCCTGTCCAACACTCTGCATCTGTCTTCCAACTGTAAGGCATTAAACCAGGTTAAACAGATGGTTATGTGAACTGGTGGTGGAAAGTGCCATCAAGACGCAGTTGACTTATGGCGACCCGTAGGTTTGAAAGGGAAGGCAAGAGAAGAACAGAGTTGAGAATGTCAGAGAATCCATGTTGGATCAGGCCAGTGGCCCATCCAGCCCAACACTCTGTGTCACACAGTGGCCAAAACCCAGGTGCCATCAGGAGGTCCACCAGCGGGGCCAGAACTCCAGAAGCCCTCCCACTGTTGCCCCCCCAAGCACCAAGAAGACAGAGCATCACTGCCCCAGACAGAGTGATCCATCTAGACCTTGTGAGCAAGAGCCACTGATGGACCTCTGCTCCATATGTTTACCCAACCCCTTTGTGAGACCTGGCTGATAAATTTAAACTGAGCCTGCGGCTGACCTGTAACCTCTACGGTGCATGGTGTATGGATGGCCATTTGAAGAAGGACCTCTAATTGGCAAAGGCAGAAACAGACGGCGTTGCCAAAGAGTGTTGGAGCTTCATTCTCAGATGGTCAAGAACCTGCGAAAAATCTTGCCAAAGTGGTGGCAGGAACAGTCACACCTGAGAATTCAGGGTGGGAGGGGGAGGAGGAGGGAGTGGATAGGTCAGGCTGTTGAAACCCCAGGGCTGAGGGGCCTGATAGGATAATGACCCAAAGCCGTGCTTTGTGCATAGAAGGTTCCATACCTGGTATTTCCTGTTCAAAAAGAAAAAAAATCATTCCCAGGAGGCCTAGAAAAGAGCAAGAGTCCATCCCTGGTCAGCAGCTATATATATATTTTTACAGGAACTATTTGGCTTAATGCTTGCCTGTCAAAATAGAAGAGAAGAAAGGAAGAGATTGGATTTATATCCCACCCTTCACTACCCAAAGGCGTCTCAGAGCGGCTTACAAACTCCTTTCCCTTCCCCTCCGCACAACAGACACCCTGTGAGGTAGGTGAGGCTGAGAGAGCTCTTTCGAGAACTGCCCTTGAGAGAACAGCTCTGAGAGAACTTGTGATTGTCCCAAGGTCACCCAGCTGGCTGCATGTGGAGGAGCGGGGAATCAAACCCACAAGCAGGGGTCATTTCCTGCAGGAGCACACAGGAGCGGAGCTCCAGCAGTAAAGAGCCCAGGGGGTGGGCACATGCAACAAGCCCCGCCCCCTGCTCCCAGGAGCCCTCAGTCAGAGCAAGAAGCAGCCAGGTAGGTTGCAGAGCTCCCCCCGGCCCAAAACAGTCCAGTGGCACCTTTAAGACCAAGTTTTATTCAGGTACAAGCTCTCCCTCCTCTGCGAGGACAGATCTGCACGTCCCCCCCCCCAAACAGCTAGCAATCCAAAACAGTCCAGTGGAGCCTGAGCGGTGGGTGTTGCCTTCTGACACACGTCCGGTGATGTCAGGGAGTGTGACATATGCAAATGAGTTATGCTAATGAGTTATGCTAATGCGCTCCTGCAACTCTTTTTCTACGAAGTGACCCCTGGTCTATCCCCTTTGGCAGCATAATCATCACCATTTACCAGAATGTTTAAGCTCTAACAGAACCCCGCCACATGTAGAAGAAGTCTGCCTGAGGGGGTATCACAAAACCAACAGTGGTTCTTCGCACTTTTATACTCCTTGATGGCTTTCCTTCTTTATTATGTGCCTGCCGGCCAGCCTGAATATACACTCCCAGATCTAGCACCGGCTGATTTTAAACATGTGCCCGCAGATGCCACATGCGCCCATACCACACGTCCAGAGCCATGGGTTCTCCATCCAGAATACCAGCCAAGACTGCTGTCATAATCCTCGTGGAAGGAGAACACAACAGGGGCGGCTGGTCAGAACCAATGAGGAAGTTCATCGGAAGGCACATGGTTGTCCCCGGAGTCCAACGAGGTCTTCCTTTTGTCACATGACTGAAGTCCTCCGGAATGAAGCCTCATGGGAGGTTGCCAGCTCTGGGTTGGGAGATTCCTGGAGACCTGGTGGGGAGGAGGGTGTGTTTTGGGGAGGGAGCTCAGCAAGGATGTGTTGCCATGTAATTGTGCTTGCCAACCTCCAGGTGGGCCCTGGAGATCTGGAATTATGATGGATCTCTAGACAGAGAAAATGGCTGCTTTGAAGGGTAGGCTCCATGGCACGGTGCCCTGCTGAGGTCCCTCCCCTCCCAAACTCCGCCCCTCCCAACCCCCCCCAAATCTCCAGGTATTTCCCAACCCGGAGTTGGCAACTCTACGTCCACTCTTCAAAGCAGCCATTTCCTCTCTGCTGTCTAGGGACCAGCTGGAATTCCAGGAGACTGCCAGGCTCTGCCTGGAGGTTGGCAACCATATTAACTATTAATGAACTTCGGAGCAGAGGAAACACGCCCTTTGGATAGCAACCGCCCCCCCAAAAAAACTTAAAAATAGCACATGTGTCTGCTGTCTTCCACTCAGACCATTTCTGCAGTGGTGAAATTCCCCGCATTGACGTTTTTATTCCCCCCCCCCATTTTTTTTATAGTCAAACAAAAACACAACAAACAAACATAAATACATACAGTTTCGGGGGTTTCATAGACATCTTTGTTGTATCTAGGCCCCGGTCACACGGGCTGGATATCGCGGGGGGGGGGGGGGGGGGGGGGCAGGCGTGGCTAATTGCCCCGGAGGAAACTAACGCGCAGCTGCCCGAGCACACGTTCCGGTCGAGGTCCCGTGGTTCGGGGGGAATGCCAATCAGACAGGTATCCTGCAGCACGGCACAGAAGCCACTTCGTGCGATCGCACTAGCAATCGCTCTTTGTGCGCATGCGCTGTTGGGCGCTGTTGCACAACCTGCGGAGACGAACAGCGGCGGGCGCCGGATGCCACGTAAGTCTACCGGGAATGTGATCAGACACCCGCCCTTGGCCCGTGGTTTCAGGAAATTAGTACCTCGTAGGTAGTAGTTTTTAACTCCGCACCTTCGGCGGGGAGCCACGGGTTCGCCACGGGAGCACTGCGCTTCCCAGATGTTGGGGTGAGATCGCGCCCGGAAAATCCATGGTACTCCCGTGCCTCTCCTGCGGCAACTTTGTCATGTGACTGGGACCCTAATATGTTACCTCGTACACTATCTGCTTGTATATGGTCCATTTTTATCACCATATGTTTTTGTGCAAATATTTTGCTTTCAAGTTGAAAACGTATTTTATAATTTCCTCCAGTACAGTTATATGTCGATATGAATTATTTATTATAGTCTTCCAGCCATTTGTAAAATCTTGCCCACGTATTTTCAAAGTTTCCTTCATCTTGCCCTCTAAGAATTAAAGTTAATGTATCCATCTCAGCTGTTTCAAGTATTTTATTTATCATTTCTTCTTTGGAAGTTACTTCATTTTTCCTGCAGTGTCTGGCATATAATATCCTTGCTGTAGTTACTACATGGATGATAAGATAAAAATTCTGTTTTTTACAATTATCTGGCATTATATTCAATAAAAACAATTCAGGTATAAATGGTATGGTACATTCTAACATTTTTTTGTAGCAGTTCATGGATCCAAGACCAATATGTTTTTAAAACTACATGTTATGTGGAATTTTCTGCAGTAGATTTTTCCTCACCAGGTACAAACCTTAAGTTTTCTCCTTCTTACCCCCTGTTTTTGGAAATCACTAAAAGTGGGGATTCTGAAAACGCAGGGGTTTGTGACTGGTGAGGAAAATAATCTACTGTGGAAAATCATGTATTGTGCAGATTTTAAAATGTTGATGTGGGGAATTTCACTACTGCAGAGATGGTCTCAGGCGGAGTTACTTTGTCCTCAAAAGTATCTGAAGAAGTGTACATGCACACAGAAGTTGATATCCAGAATAAAACTTTGTTGGTTTTAAAGGTGCCGCTAGGCTCCAACGTTGTTCTTTGTCCACAAAAGAAGAGCTTGAGTGCCCTCTGGTGGACAGTATAATGCATTTCTACTGATAATTATACTTAATGTTCTCACCGTACAGGAAAGCTTTTTTCTTGTTGTTCAGTCCCACAGTCGAGTCCGACTCTTCGCAACCCCACAGACCACATCAAGCCAGGCCCTCCTGTCTTCTGTCATGCTCCGGAGTTTGCTTATAAAACTTTGTTGGTCTTAAAGGTGCCACTGGACTCAAACTTTGGTCTTCGTCCTCAAAAGAACAGCTTGAGTGCCCTCTGGTGGCCAATGTAATGAATTTCTACTGACAATTACACTCTCTGTTCTTACAGTACAGGAAAGTTTATCCCCAGAAATAAAACTTTGTTGGTCTTAAAGGTGCCACTGGACTCAAATTTTGTTCTGTTGCTTCAGACCAACACCTGAATCTGTCCTCACTGGAGTGTGGTAGGAATGTAAACAGTCACACCTAAGCTACATGAGCCATGTAGTATTGAACAGTCTGTTATCATGGCAAAAATAACACCCCAGTGCCAAACCTCCTGCATCCAAAGTTGAGGAGAGGGTGGGGGAAACAGTCAACAGAGTGCCTCACAGTTATTAAGCAGCCAGTTTGGTGTAGTGGGGGAGAACCGGGTTTGATTCCCCACTCCTCCACTTGCACCTGACTGGATGGCCTTGGGCAAGCAGTAGTTCTGATAAGAGCTGTCCTTGGAAAAGGGCAGTTTCTGTCAGAGCTCTCTCGGCCCCACCTACCTCGCAGGGTGTCTGTTGCGGGGAGGGGAAGGGAAAGGAGTTTGTAAGCTGCTCTGAGACACCTTTGGGTTGTGAAGGGCAGGGGGTATAAAGCCAATCTCTTCTTCTTCTTCAAAATCAGGTCCTGATTCAGAGAGAAGCCTTGGGGGGTTCAGTTGCCATCCTCCAGGTGGGGCCTGGGGATCTCCTAGAATTGCACCTGATTTCCAGAGGTCAGTTCCCGCAGAGCAAATGGCTGCTTTGGAGGGGGAGCTTTATGGCATTATCCACTGCTGAGGTCCTGCCCCTCCCCAAATCCCACCCTCAGGTTTCACCCCCAAATCTCCAGGAAGTTCCCAAAAGGGAGTTGATAACCCTTCAGACTCTGCCGCCAGCAGTACCCCTGCACAGGTTTACCAACTAAAACCAAATCAACTCTTCAGTTTGGTATAGTGGTTAGTGCAGAATCTAATCTGGGAGAACCGGGTTTGATTCCCCACTCCTCCACATGCAGCTGCTGGTGTGACTTTGGGTCAGTCACAAGTTCTTTCAAATCTGTTCTCTCACAAGCAGTCCTCGAAAGAGCTCTCTCAGCCCCACCTACCTCACAGGGTGTCTGTTGTGGGGAGAGGGAGGGAAGGTGATTGTAAGCTGCTCTGAGACTCCTTCGGATAGTGAAGGGTGGGGTATAAATCCAATCTCCTTTTCCTCCTCTCCTCTTCCTCCTCCTCCTGTGGAACAAAATTTGAGTCCAGTCAGGCACCTTTAAGACCAACAAGGTTGAATTCTGGGTATAAGCTTTTGTGTGCATGCACACTTCTTCAGATAAGAATCTATCTGAAGAAGTGTGTGGGTGCACACGAAAGTTTATCCCCAGAATTAAACTTTGTTGGTCTTAAAGGTGCCCCTGGACGCTGGACTCAAACTTCATTCTGTTGCTTCAGACCAACATGGCGACCCCACCTGAATCTCTCTTCAGACTGTGATCAGACTTGGAAGAAAAAAAGATCGCCGCAAAAAAGGTGTTATCATTTTTCTTTGGGGCACATGTAAGATTTCTATCATCCCCTGTGTCTCTTCAGCATGTATGTTTTACTGGCTATCCCCCAATGATAAGCCCAGGTCCCTGGTTTGCATTGGACACAGCTCAATAGCCCCATCTTGTGGAGAATCTAAATTTTTCAGTGTCTATTCTTCAGCTGTTTCACTCATTAGACAGTCAGCAGAAACAGGGAGATGGTGTTTCCCCCAGTTCTGGGTGTCAGGGCTTATTTTGTGTTTTGCACGGAAAAGTCACAAGGATTTTATTGTTTGTTTGTTAAATTAGATTTCCTAGACCGCCCTTCCCTACCAGTAGGTCCCAGGGTGGCTTACAACAGAACAGCATGCAATGGATCTCTTGCACTTTGCTGCTTTGCAAGCCCACACTTTACAGAGCCAGCTGTGGTGTTGTGGTTAAGAGATGCAGGACTCTAATCTGGAGAACCAGGTTTGATTCCCCACTCCTCCTCCACATGAAGCCTGCTGGGTGGCCTTGGGCCAGTCACAGTTCTCTCAGAGCTCTCTCAGCCCCACCTGCCTCACAGGGTGTTTCTTCTGGGATGAGGAAGGGAGGGCAATTGTAAGCCACTCTGAGACTCCTTTGGGTAGTGAAAAGCAGGGTATTAAAACCAACCCCAACCCCTCCTCCTCCTCCAGCAGCACCAGCGCTGGAGTCTGTGCAATGTTTGCTGCAATCTGTTTTTAAATCCCTTGTTTTAATGTTTTAATAAACTATTTATTATTGTGTTACTGTGATACCGAATGGCCTAATTATTTGCTGTGATCTGCCCTGAGCCCGTTGCAGGGAGGGTGGAATATAGATTTGAAAATAAATGAATAAATTCTTCTTCTTATTCCTTCATTTTATCATCACAACAACAATAACAATCCTGTGAGGTAGGTGAGAATATTCACAGTTTTTATCAGGAACAGCCAAAAGGACACAGAACAGAGTGCAAACTTTTGAGTCCTACAGAACTCCTTAGCATGCTAGATGTTCAAAAAGCAAGAAAAGATTTGGGGGGGAGGATTTTTAGTAAGGGTCTACTAAGGGTCTCTCCCACTGCATCTTCTGTAGGATGCTTTGGTGATCTCACTGGGGACAGGGTGTGGCTGGCTGGTATCAGTTGGTGCCCTTGGAATCCTGGGAAGAAGAAGCCAAAATGGATGCCATTCAGTTGGAAATAAAAAAAAATAGGTAGAGACAGATGCCAGGAAGAACTCAGGTCTCTTAAAAGGCTCAGGGCTTAGGAAGTACATTGCTGTTGTTGTTCAGTTGCACAGTTGAGTCCGACTCTTCGCGACCCCATGGACCACATCACACCACGCCCTCCTGTCTTCCGTCGTGCTCCGGAGTTTGCTTAATTTCATGTTCGTTGCCTCGATAACACTGTCTAACCATTTCATCCTTTGCCGTCCCCTTCTTCTTTGACTTTCAATCTTTCCCAGCATCAGGGTATTCTCCAGTGAGGGCTCCCTTCTCATTTGGTGACCAAAGTACATAGAGTCCTTGTTGGGTATTGCAAGTTGAAAACACTCAGTATATCTGGGGTTAAATGTTTGTTTATGTGACTCACAGGAAGTCACATGTTTCTCATGTAACCAATGTTCTTTAGATGTAGGATGCCCGGGAATCTTCTCCCTGATCTAGGGATTTGATTGGGACTAAAGTGTCAAGATGTATTACCATTTTATGGCTTTTCTTCCCATCTTTGTTTGGTGTTCTGAAGAAGAAGAAAAGCAGCCATACTCTCCTCTCTTCTAGTTTTGCCTTTGTAGAGTAAGGATGTAGCCGATTTTGCTCTGTTGTTATTTTCATCCCAGTTACCCTTCCCATGCTAGAATTTAGTAAAAACTTTATATTTTAATCACACATGGACTCTGAGTCTGAATTATTTTACTCTGGCTCTGCTGGGCTATCTTATCTCTGCTAAATACCATTTTTCAATATCTCACTATCACCCAACAGTCCTTCTGCTAACAGTGCTGGAGATGAACTGCAGTGCTAAGAGAAGCTTCCTGGGAGTAAGCCCCCTTTAATAAAATGGGGCTTACTCCTGAGTAGACCTGCCTAGGATCGTTCTCTCTGTCAGAATGCTTACAGTACACCGTAATCATGAAACAAGCAAGCACCGTAAATAACGCAGACCAAAGAGTGTCCAAGCAATATGCACAAAAGTGAAACCGTTTATATAACAGGATAACACAATACTAGCAAGGAATAACAAGGAACCACAACATGTATCACTAATAGCAAAATGACACCATGTATTACACAAGTACATAAGTAGGGCAGAGGAACTAAAAGACACAGGACGAAGACTCCGGATTTCAATCTTCGTTTCGATAGTTCTTCAAAAACCTCATCATACTTCATAAAGCACTCATAGCGTACAGAAGCATATCCAGGCAAAAATCCAATCCTTCTATCAAAACAGTCAAAACCTGGCACCCGATCAGCAATAGAACATTTTCTTATATAGTCGGCAAGCCTCAAGATGTGGTCTTACAGTGCCATCCTAAGCAGAGTTACACCTTTCTCAGCTCATGGACTTCAGAGGTAACTCAGTAATACTGTGGAAGGAGGAGGAGGAAGAGGAGGAGGAGGAGGAGGAAATTGGGGCCACAAATGTATCTGACCTTGTGTCAGAAGCCATTGCATATATTGGAGATAGTAATATTGCCAATCTGTACATTCCAGTTTAGGCCCTAAGAGTCCAAGTAAAAGCGCCTTCGCCTTATCAGGGCCAATGTAACATCAATATGTAACAGACTTAGACCGTGACATTACATTCCATCTGACTGACTTATGGCAACTCCTGCAAGGGGCTTTCAAGGCAATGGGGAAGCAGAGGTGGTCTGCCATGGCCTTCCTCTGCAGAGTCTTCCTTGGTGGTCCCCCATCCAAGTACCCAGGGCCGGCTCACTCACTAGGCGAACTAGGCGATCGCCTAGAGGGGGCTGGCCCTTAGGGGCGCCAAACTGCCGCGGCCCCATACTCTGGGAGTTTCTTGATTATTTGTGTTTTTCATTCTTCCTAAAATGCATTTATTTTTGAAAAATGGTGTGCGCACGGAGGGGGGGGCGCCAGAAGGGATCCTCGCCTAGGGTGCAAAATAAGCTGGGGCCGGCCCTGCAAGTACCATCCCTGCTTGGCTTCCAGTCTCTGACAAGATGGGGCTATACCATTCCATTCCACATCTCCCAAGATGGTGTTGCTGATGCCATTAGGTCCCATAATCATATTGCTGGGTAAATTCCCAGGATTCGTGTGTGGTTTTGCTAGAAGCACGTGACGTCTCAGCGCCAGGCCTCACCCCATATATATATTTCAGTTGACGATGTCCTTGCTGTGTCAACAGCAGAGATAGCTTGGCCCTCATGCTATTATTTTCAGGAAGACACGTGGATATATGAAGATAGTTTTAGAGGGTGGCTGACAACAAGTCAGCCAGTATCATAATGCCCCTGTATAAATCTATGGTGCAGCCTCATTTGGAGTACTGTGGACAGTTCTGGTCACCACACCTCAAAAAGGATATTATAGCATTGGGGAAAGTGCAGAAAAGGGCAACTAGAATGATTAAGTTGATGGAACACCTTCCCGGTGAAGAAAGGTTAAAGAGGTGAGGGCTCTTTAGCTTGGAGAAATGACGGCTGAGGGGTGACGTGACAGAGGTTTACAAAATTATGCATGGGATAGAGCAGGTGGAGACAGAAGTCCTTTTCTCCCTTTCTCACAAGACAAGAACTCGTGGGCGCTCCATGAAATTAATGAGCAGCAGGCTTAGAACAGAGAAAAGGAAGTCCTTCTTCACCCAAAGAGCTATTAACACATGGAATTCACTGCCGCAGGAAGTGGTGGCGGCTACAAGCATGGGCAGCTTCAAGAGGGGATTGGATGAGCATCTGGAGCAGAGGTCCATCAGTGGCTATTAGCTAGAAGGTATGGATCAGGGGTGTCAAACATGCAGCCCGTGGGCCAGATTACCCCCATCCCCCACAGGGCTTCTATCAGGCCCACAGTGAAACTGCCTGTCTTCTGCTTCTTCTTTCAGTTCTGCTGCTGCTGCTATGTTGTAGCTTGCTTTGCCAGACCCTCTCAATCGCTCAGGACAGATAGATAGGCAAGCTTCTGTTCCCTGCACTGGCTGAGGCTCCTCCCCCTCCCCCTTCCAGGTGGAGGGAGCAAATGAGCCAGAGCTTGCTTCCTGGCCAGGCTGCCTCAATCGCACAAGAGAAAAAGGCAAGCCTTTCTTTCTTTCCATTGGCTGAGTCTCCTCCCCAAAGAGAGGGAGGGAAGGAGGGGAAGCTTGCTTTGTTTGGCTGCCTCAGTCGCAGGGGAGAAATCCAAAGCAACTTTAAGACCAACAAAGTTTTATCCAAGGTTTGAGCTTTTGTGTGCCTTGCTACAGTGTGTGTGTTTTGTTGGGCTTCTTATGCTGTGGCTCACTTGGGTGTAACTGGGTTCCCTCCCCATTTTCACTGTATTCATGCCCTCATGATCCAATCTTGCTCAGTAGGAAAGCCATGTGAACTATTTAGATGAGGAATAACAACAAGCCAGTGAGGTGGATTAGGCTGAGAGTGTGTGTCCAGACCAAGTTCACCCAGCACATTTACTTTGGGCATTTTGAACTTAGACTTCCCAGAGAGTGGGCTGATAGTGACCACTGAGGAAGACTATAGTTTTGTAGACAAACACTTAGTGTCATGGTGCCTTCGCATGTTCTTGACCAGCACACGAAGCAATTTATGTACAAAAGCTTGCAATGCCCAGCCATTTCATGTTTTCCCCTGGTCCTAGGCTCAGAATTCTGAGCATGAGATTTCTGTAGTGATGTCAATAAATCAAAACTAGGCTTGCAGCTTACAGATACAAACTTGAACAGCATATTCAAGATTGCAACAGCACAGACATTTTGATATAATAATTCAGAGCAAGAGGTGTCAGTTATCAGACACTGTTAAATGAACAAAATATTGCATGAGTGCTAGTGTTTTAAGCATGTTTTTATTTTAAGTAAAAAAAAATCTTTATGTCCTTTATAAAGTTTATATCTCTGCTAATTGGCATTACATAACACACATGGCCCGGCCCAACAAGGTCTCATTTATGTCAGATCCGGCCCTCATAACAAATGAGTTCAACACTCCTAGCATAGATGGAACACTGTGTCTGGGGCAGTGATACTCTGCATTCTCGGTGCCTGGGGGGCAAGAGTGGGAGGGCTTCTGGAGTTCTGGCCCCACTGGTGGACTTCCTGATGGCACCCGGGTTTTGGCCACTGTGTGACACAGAGTGTTGGACTGGATGGGTCATTGGCCTGATCCAACATCGCTTCTCTCATGTTCTTATGGCCTGCAGTATAACAGATTTGCGTCTGAACTGGCAGAGACTGATCAAGAGAGAGATCTTGGAGTCGTAGTAGATCTCACTTAAAATGTCGAGACAGTGTGTGACTGCAATAAAGAAGGCCAATACTATGCTGGGGATTATTAGGAAGGGTATTGAAAACAGATCAGCCAATATCATAATGCCCCTATATAAATCAATGGTGAGACCTCATCTGAAATACTGTGTGCAATTCTGGTCACCACACCTTAAAAAGGATATTATAGCTTTGGGAAAAGTGCAGAAAAGGGCAACTCGAATGATAAAAGGGTTGGAACACTTTCCCTATGAGGAAAGGTTAAAGCGCTTAGGGCTCTTTAGCTTGGAGAAACGACGACTGAGGGGTGACATGATTGAGGTTTACAAGATTATGCATGGGGAAGAGCAGGTAGAGAAAGAGGTACTTTTCTCCCTTTCTCACAATACAAGAACTTGTGGGCACTCCATGAAATTGCTGAGCGGTCGGGTTAGAACGGATAAAGGGAAGTTTTTCTTCACCCAAAGAGTGATGAACACTTGGAATTCACTGCCCCAGGAGGTGGCGGCGGCTACAAGCATGGACGGCTTCAAAAGGGAATTAGATAAGCATATGGAGCAGAGGTCCATCAGTGGCTATTAGCCACAAGGTATAGATAGGGGCTCTGGGGCAAGTGATGCTCTGTCTTCTTGGTGCTTGGGGGGGTCAACAGTGGGAGGGCTTCTAATGTCCTGGCCCCACTGGTGGACCTCCTGATGGCACCTGGTATTTCTGGCCACTGTGTGACACAGAGTGTTGGACTGGATGGGCCATTGGCCTGATCCAACATTGGCATCTCTTATGTTCTTATGAGTCCAGTAACACCTTAGGGACCACCAAGATTTGGCAGGTATAGGCTTTCGAGAGCCTGAGAAAGAGAACTTTGACTCTCAAAAGGTGATGCCCTGAAACACTTGTTGGTCTCTAAGGTGATCCTGGGCTTGAATCTAACTGGATAGAAGAAGCGGAAGAGGAGGAGGAGGAGGAGGAGGAGGAGGAGGAGGAGGAAGAAGAGTTGATTTTACACTCCACTACTTGAAGGAGTCTCAGAGCGGCTTACAGTCACCTTCCCTTCCTCTCCCCACAACAGACACCCTGTGAGGAAGGTGGGGCTGAGAGAGCTCTGAGAGAGCGTCCCTTGAGAGAACAGCTCTGAGAGAATGGTGACTGGCCCAAGGTCACCCAGCTGGCTGCATGTGGAGGAGTGGGGGAATCAAACCTGGTTCTCCAGATCAGAATCTGCCACTCTCAAGCACTGCACCAAACTGGCTCTCTAGAGGAAGCTTATGTCAAAGCAAGCTGTGGATCCTTCAGCGCAGACACAGGCTCTCCAAGGTCTCAGTCGGAGACAGCTCCTTTCACACCTGCCCTCTAAGGTCACCATGAGTTGGTAGTGACTTGTCGGCACATAATTATTATTATAACTAGATTCAAGTACAGTAGCCCCTTTGAGACCAGCCAGATCTTCAGGGAATGAGCTTCCGAGAGCCAAAGCGTCCTTCATCTACCTATCTGACGGAAGGAGCGTTGACCCTTGACGGCTCAGACCCCGAAAATCTTCGTCTCTAAGGTGCTACTGGACTCAGATCTAATTGTTCTAATGCACACCAGCATGGCTGCAGCCCTGAAATGAAATCATTATATTACTCGCTGAGATGGTTTAGATTGAAGATGCCAGAGATGGAAGCCAAGACCCAGTTTGGTGTAGTGGTTAGGAGTGTGAACTCTAATCTGGGAGAACCGGGTTTGATTCCCCCACTCCTCCACATGCAGCTGCTGGTATGACCTTGGGTCGGACACAAGTTCTTTCAGAGCTGTTCACTCAGGAGCAGTTCTTCCAGAGCTCTCTCAGCCCCGCCTACCTCACAGGGTGTCTGTTGTGCGGAGGGGAAGGAAAGGAGATTGTAAGCTGCTCTGAGGCTCCTTCAGGTAGTGAAGGGCGGGGTATAAATCCAATCTCCTCCTCCTCCTCCTCCTCCTCCTC
>NW_015173127.1:381329-393499 GCF_001447785.1 Gekko japonicus
CTCCTCTTCTTCTTCTTCTTCTTCTTCTTCTTCTTCTTCTTCTTCTTCTTCTTCTTCTTCTTCTTCTTCTTCTTCTTCTTCTTCTTCTTCTTCTTCTGTGCATTCCAAGAATATGTTCTACCGCTAAGCAAAGCAAAAGATCTCTTTGCACCGAATGTTTGGATTACCCGAATACCGAAGAAATGTTTGAATCCTCCGTCTTGTCTTTCCCTTTTCCTTGGAATGGTTTGTTACGAGGCCAGTGCCAGCACTAACAAACGGAGGAAGGTGGGAGAAATCCTGCAGACAGTTCCTTGAACCCGGAGAAGTGCCAACTGTTGACAATGGGTGGGGTAGCCTGAATGGCCGGGGGTGATGCTGGCTCTGAGTTAGGCTTGGGCATTCGGATCGGGTCCTCGCCAAAGCCAGAATGGCAGTCCAAAGCTGCCGGTTCCTTCCAGCACGGCCGGTGCCCCAAGTTAGACACCTGGCAACACATGAAGAGGAGGGACCTTAATTCTTCAAGGGAAAGATGAAAGTGTGTTTATTAAAAGATGGGAAAGATTTTACAACTGGATGTATAATAGATAGGAAATTTTGACTCAAATGTATAAAAGAATGAAAATTTGCAAATGTTAAAGAAACCAGAAAGATGGAATGAGGATAATATGCTAATGTGAATTGAGAAAGAAAAGCATAAATAAAAGTGGGGGGGGGGGAAGAGGGGGGACCTTCAGAAATTTGGAAGGCAAACATGCCGTCAATGCAGGGGTGGGTTAATCATGAAGCAGACTAAGCACGTGCTTAGGGCACCAGGGCCAAAGAGGGCACTACAAACTTGGGGAAAGGGTGAAAAGCTCAGTTTGTACAGTCTATTACGTTACCATATGAATAAATTTTCGTATTGCTGCAACCTGCATTGTATATCTGGTCAGACAGGTCAAGAACTAAAATGGACTGGGGCAGGGGTCATTTCGTAGAAAAAGAGCTAGGGGAACTCATTAGCATAACTCATTAGCATATGCCACACCCCCTGACATCACCGGAAGTGTGTCATAAGGCCACACCCCCTAACATCACCAGAAGTGTGTCATAAGGCCACACATCCTGCCCCCAACGGTCCCGGCTGCCGCCGCCAGCCTTGCAGCTCCACTGCCGAGCCCCATGAGGGGCCCGGCGGTGAACCTGCAAGGCCAGCGGGAGTGCAAGGTAGCCCCGCGAAGGCCCTCCCTGGCCCCAGGCAGGCAGGGGTGGGGAGAGGCAGGGAGGAAGCAACTTACCCTCCCTCTTCTCCTGCCTCCTCCTGGCTGAATGAGGGCTGGAAGTGGGGCAGCCGGAAGCAGGGGGCGGGGCTTCGCCATGTGCCCCGCCCCCCGTACCTCACCCGGGGGAACTGCGATCCCCCGCGATCCCCCCCGAAATGACCTCTGGACTGGGGTCAGTGTGGAAAGGAGGGGGGGCACCAAGATCAGTCAGTGCTTAGGGCACCCGTGAGCCTTAATCTGCCCCCGAGGCAATGAATATATGAGGTGGAAAGAGGGTCAAACCCAAAGTGCTGAGTGGCACAGCCAGGAAATATAAGTGAGTGCCGATGGGTTTGTGGGAGCTCAAAAGGGTCCCCCCCCCCAAATGCACAAAGTCACAGGAAAGGGGTCATGGCTCAAAGGCAGAGCATCTGCTCAGCATGGAGAAGGTCCCAGATTCAATCCCCAGTGTCTCCGGTTAAGGAAGAACAGGCAGGAGGTGATATTAAGGACCTTTGCCTGAGACCCTGGAAAGCCGCTGCCAGTCTGAGCAGACGAATACTGAGATTAATAGAGAGCTGCTGCCAGTCTAAGTAGACAGTACTGACTTTGAACGGGCCGATGGTCTGATTCAGGGGAAGGCTGTTTTATGAGAAAGCTAAGAACAGTACAGAGGAAGGGGAAGTCTGTCAATGGCAATTCGCCTTGACAGCTGTGACGAGAACCTCCATGTTCAGAGGAAGTCTACCTTTGTTATGATTTGGTGTACAAAAGGTGGCAGTAGGTGGAAGCCAGATCCCTCCCTCCCTCCCTCCCTCCCTCCTTCCCTCCTTCCCTCCTTCCTTCCTTCCTTCCTTCCTTCCACAAAAGTCCCTTTGAGGAGCAGTGCGAAAGAACCCTAACAAACAGGATCTCTCTGTCCTCTCCTTTTTTTTCCACCAAAGACTGCGACGTTAGCCTAGAAATGGGGCAATCTGGCCACCAGAGGGCACTCAAACTCCAGACAAAAACATTCAAATCCCAGGGAAAGTATTTTTTCCTAGTGCAGGAAGGGTTCATTATCTACCTCCTTTCCAAACTTCCGTGCAGCTCTGTAGCTGGCTGAGCCAGTGTGGTGTAGCGGTTAGAGTGAATTCAGATCCCTGGTTGGTCATAGCCAGTTTGGTGTAGTGGTTAAGTGGGCGGACCCTAATATGTGAGGACCGGGTTTGACCTTGGGCAAGCTGTAGTTCTGATAAGAGCTGTCCTTGAAAAAGAGCCGTTTCTGTCAAGAGCTCTCTCAGCCCCACCTCCCTCACAGGATGTCTGTTGTGGGGAGGGGAAGGGGAAGGAGCTTGTAAGCTGCTCTGAGACTCTGAGTGAAGGGTCGGGGTATAAATCCAGTCTCTTCTTCTTCTGCCTCTGCATAGCTGCCCTGGACTTCCTTGGTGGTCTCCCAGAGGCCTGACCCTGCTTAACTTCCGAGATCTGACGAGATCACACTAGCTGGGGTTATCCAGATCAGGGCCGATCGCTCCTTAGCCAGGTCTCTTTCCAGGGGCCTGCAGCACCAGATACATTCATAGCACACACTGAGCCAGTTTGGTGTAGTGGTTAGGAGCACGGACTCCCATCTGGGAGAACCGGGTTTGATTCCCCTCTCCTCCACTTGCACCTTGGGCAAGCCGTAGTTCTGATAAGAGCTGTCCTTGAAAAAGAGCAGTCTCTGTCAGAGCTCTCTCAGCCCCACCCAACTCACAGGGTGTCTGTTGTGGGGAGGGGAAGGGAAAGGAGTCTGTAAGACACTTGGAGACTCCAAGTGAAGGGCGGGGTATAAATCCAATCTCTTCTTCTTGATTTCATGTTTGTTTGTTTGTTTGTTTCCTTCGTTTCCCACATGCAAGGTGGATGCTTCGTCTTCTGCGCGATCCTTCCTGACTGGTTCCAGGGCCAGCACAGGCCCGTAGCCAGGATTTTTACATTCGGGGGGGGGGGGTTTAAATAAGTAAAGGGGCACCTCCCCCCCCAGGGAGCACCAGAAATCAAATTTAAAAATGGAAGTTGGGGGAACCTGAATCACAGTGACTCAAAACCAGGCAGTCGAAACACCAGAAGATTCGGCAGACTCGGGCTTCTCAAGGGGTCGGCTCATGCCCAGATCTGTGGGGCTGCCAGGTCTGGGTTGGGGAACATCTGGAGATTTTGGGTGTAGAGCCTGGGGAGGGGAGAGACCTCAGTGGGGTATCGTTCCTCCCAAGCAGCCATTTTCTCCGGGGTTCTAATTCCGGGAGATCGCCAGACCCTGCCTGGAGGTTGGCAACCTTGCATCAGACACAACAACATCTGTGCAGAGGCTGTGCATGGACCGGAGAGCACGCCGTGCCGAAGCCATGCACGTGATGGTCTCACTGCAGAAGCACAAGGGAGCGAGTGTGTTTATTATTTTGTGCGCGGGGGAGTTTTGCTTTCGCAACGGCACCACTCGGGCAAAAGGAAACGTGGCACCGTGCCTTCCCTGCCAGCCGTTCTCGGGGACTTGCATCACTGCCCAGACACCTGTTCCTGCCTTGACACTGTTCACCCTCCATTAACAGGACAGAAATAAAGGCCTGTGCTTCACTGGGCCCCGGAGCCCAGGATTATATTTTCTTTCTTAAATGAGCTGAAACAGCAGCCGAAGTGAACACGGCGTGGTGGTGCGTTCCACTTCCTGGACCTGCAGCTGGTTTTATGGAGTGCGGCAACGAGTGTGCTGTTCCTGGTTTCAAACCACTGGCATGCTGGGAGACAAAATCCGACATTCCAATATAAAATATATTGCAGACAAAGAGCTGTAAAATCGGTCTACTTCTTCCAATGGGTAAAGACAGAGGGGGCATAAGAACCTAAGAGAAGCCATGTTGGATCAGGACAATGGCCCATCTAGTGGCCAAAACCCAGGTGTCACTTGGAGGTCCACCAGCAGGGCCGGAACTCCAGAAGCCCTCCCACTATTGCCACCCCAAGCACCAAGAATACAGAGTATCACTGCCCCAGATGTAAGAACATAAGAGAAGCCATGCAGGGTCAGGCCAATGGCTCCTCTAGCCCAACACTCTGTGTCACACAGTGACCTAAACTAGGAGGTCCAAGAGCAGGGCCAGAACTCCAGAAGTCCTCCTACTGTTGACCCCCCCCCCAAGCACCAAGAATACAGCACATCCCTGCCCTAGACAGAGCATTCCCTCTATACCAAGGAGGAGGAGGTGGATTTGTACCCCACCCTTCACTACCCAAAGGAGTCTCAGAGTGGCTTACGATCACCTTCCCTTCCTCTCCCCACAACAGATACCCTGTGAGGCAGGTGGGGCTGAGAGAGCTCTGAGAGAACTGTGACTGACCCAAGGTCACCCAGCTGGCTGCATGTGGAGAAGTGGGGAATCAAACCCGGTTCTCCGACCAGATTATTGTCCACCACTCCTAACCACTACACCAAGCTGGCTCTCTTAAATTGTGGGATTCACTGCCGGGGGATGTAAACGCCAGGCTGTAAGCACAGATGACTTTGAAAGACAGATTCGGGGAGGACAGTTCCATCAACAGAGTTGCCAGCTTTCTGTTGGGAAATACTTGGAGATCTGGGGAGCAGAGCCTGGGGAAAGTGGGATTTGGGGAGGGGAGGGACCTTCAGAAGCGGCCATTTCTTTGCATGATCTCTGTTGCTTGGAGATCAGTTCTAACCCCAAGAGATCTCCAGCCACCACCTGGAGGTTGGCAGCCATATCAATGGCTAATACTCAAGATAACTAAAGAAAACCTCCATGTCCGGGGGCAGTCAACCCCTGGATGCCAGCACTAGGAGGCAACATCAGAGTGAGGTCTTGGCCTCCATGACCTGTTTGCGTTGGCTCTCCAGAGGAACTGGTTGGCTACTGTATAGAGCAGGATGCTGGACTGGATGGACCCCTGGTCTGATCCAGCAGGGCTCTTCTGATGTTCTTATGAAGGCCTCGGCCTCTCTGCCCTGTTGTTGGCCCACCAGTGGAACGGGTTGGCCACTGTGTGAGACAGGATGTTGGACTAGATGGACCACTGGTCTGATCCAGCAGGGCTCTTCTGACGTTCTTAGAAGGCCTCGGCCTCTCTGCCCTGTTGTTGGCCCTCCAGAGGAACTGGCAGACCACTGTGTGAGACAGGATGCTGGACTGGATGGACCACTGGTCTGATCCAGCAGGGCTCTTCTGATGTTCTTATGAAGGCCTCAGCCTCTCTGCCCTGTTGCTGGCCCTCCAGGGGAACTGGTTGGCCCCTGTGTGAGATGGGATGCTGGACTAGATGGACCGCTGGTCTGATTCAGCAGGGCTCTTCTGACGTTCTTAGAAGGCCTCGGCCTGTATGCCCTGTTGTTGGCCCTCCAGAGGAACTGGTTGGCCACTGTGTGAGACAGGATGCTGGACTAGATGGACCACTAGTCTGATCCAGCAGGGTTCTTCTTATGCTCTCTTCCCTGGATTGCGTCTGCTCTTTTTAACCACCGGAGCAAGAGCTTGTCAACTCTGCTCACCCAACCACCTCCCTCCCATTAACAGGCTGGCTACTCATCCATGAATAAAACCCGACCCTCTTAACAACGGGCAGATAATTACGCTGAATCCATTCTCATGAACAGGAGTGCCATTTTGTAAATCAGGTTTGACAAAAGTGGAAGGAAGTCCTGCAGGATAAGAGTTCGAGTCACTTACCCCTATGGAATGGCGAAGATTAATATTCAATTGTTCTCCACAGGAAACCGAAAAAACCACCAACGGCTGACTTGAGAGTCATGTTGTTGCCCGTGTGAAAATGAAAATACTTTCTTGTGGGGGGGAAAGGGGCCTGTTTCGCAATTCACAGAAACAGTGGCGTTTTCTTGGCGCCCTACCTCACTTCACCTGTTTTCTAGCTATGAAGAATTTTCCATGACTGCAGACAATCACACCATTTGGGAGTTCAAAACTTGGAGAGGAAGATGATTCAACCAGGGTTATGTTGGTATAGGTTAGAAAAGTGGTGGGGAAATTACGGCCTGGGGTTTGGGGGCATTTGGCTCACACAAGCTTTTTATCTGGCCCTCAAGATGTTTTTAAAAAGTGTAGGGAGTACTGGGCTGGTGTACGGCAGCAGTACCTAAAACAGGGCCCCCCAGCCTTTTTGAGCCTGTGGCACCTTTGGAATTCTGGGAAAGTTGCTATCATATGCAAAAAGTATGTATTAGCAGAGGTCATTTCGGGGGGGAACGTGGGGGAACGCAGTTCCCCCGGGTGAGGTGCGGGGGGCGGGGCACATGACGAAGCCCCGCCCCCTGCTTCCGGCCGCCCCGCTTCCAGCCCTCATTCAGCCAGGAGGCAGGAGAAGAGGGAGGGTAAGTTGCTTCCTCCCCGCCTCTCCCCACCCCTGCCTGCCTGGGGCCAGGGAGGGCCTTGGCGGGGCTTCCTCGCACTCCCGCTGGCCTTGCAGGTCCACCGCCGGGCCCCTGATGTCAGGGGGTGTGGCATATGCTAATGAGTTATGCTAATGAGTTCCCCTAGCTCTTTTTCTACGAAATGACCCCTGTTATTAGAATAGTAAACTCATCACGTGTGCATATGGAAATACATTTATAAGACATACAGTAATACAAACCAACAGTTCACAGTGTGAACAGTTTTCCAACAATGTACAGTCCAACAGTATTAACTAAATGAGAAGCATTTAGTAGCTGTAAGAACACCACATAAAGATTTGCCCACATTTAAAAGGTTTTTAAGCCCATTGAAGGGCTAGTCCCAGATAGTATACTGCATAGCAACATAGAGAATGTTCTGTTCATCTGCAAAATAGGATTCAAACACATAATGGTTGCTGGTAATCACTTCTGATGAAGTTTTCCATCGAAACGAAGTTGAAGCTGGACTCTTCGTAATCTGTTGATACTGTTGAACTGTAAATTGTTGGAAAACGGTTGACACTGTGATCTGTCAGTTTGTAATATTGTATGTCTCATAAATGTATTTCCATTTGCACACTTGATGTGTTTACTATTCTAATACATATTTTTTGCATATGATAGCGACTTTCCCGGTTTGTGTTTTTTGATTTATATATACTGGGAGGTTTCTGCTGTGTTGACTTCTGGAATTCTGACACAGCGTGGTGGGTGCCACCACAAAATGGCTGCCGCAAAATGGCTGCTGCAAAATGGCTTCAGTCACACAGGGATGAGCCTCGTGCTGTGGTGGTAGCTGCTGCCAAAGCAATCAGTTTGCACAGCCAATCAACTCTTCAATGGCCAATCAGAAGCTTTGCCGGGCAAAAGATCCACCTGGGCCCACCCAGTTTCTTAAAACACTTGGAGGGCGCAAGGAAAGGTGTCGGTAGGCACCCTGTCCCCCATGGAAACCATATTAGGGACTCCTGGCCGGTGTTTCCTCTAAGCTGAGTTAGTGTGAGCTAGCTCACAGTTTTTTTAGCCTCCGGCTCACACATTTTTGTCGTGGCTCAGGAAGGGTGGCTGCAGAGCAGACTGATTTTTGCAGCAGCCAAATCGCTCGCTCACAACTTTAATGCCGGTAGCTCACAAAGTAGAATTCTTGCTCACAAGACTCCACAGCTTAGAGGGAGCATTGCCCCGGCCTAGGGGTCGATGCTCCCAAAGAACTGGTAAGCACTTCAAGAGCTGAGGACACTGAAGCACTACTAAGAGCAGGAGAGCGGGAAAGAGGACCACAGGTGGGTCTCTTGAATTGCTACTTCTGGTAGTCCTGAGGCACATTAGATAGATGGATGGATGGATGGATGGATGGATGGATGGATGGATGGATGGATGGATGGATGGATGGATGGATGGATGGATGGATGGATGGATGGATGGATGGATGGATGGATGGATGGATGGATGGATGGATGGATGGATGGATGGATGGATGGATGGATGGATGGATGGATGGATGGATGGATGGATGGATGGATGGATGGATGGATGGATGGATGGATGGATGGATGGATGGATGGATGGATGGATGGATGGATGGATGGATGGATGGATGGATGGATGGATGGATGGATGGATGGATGGATGGATGGATGGATGGATGGATGGATGGATGGATGGATGGATGGATGGATGGATGGATGGATGGATGGATGGATGGATGGATGGATGGATGGATGGATGGATGGATGGATGGATGGGGGGGAAGGTAGGTAGGTAGGTGATAGATAGATAGATAGATAGATAGATATAGATTATTAAAACGTTTATACCCTGCCTTGCCTCTTGTTTCAAGGCAGCTAACCCTCGGGAAAAGAGATTGAGGAATCATTTTAACATTTTCCCTTTGCTCCCTGCCAAGATGCAGCAGCTGAGCCACCCGTTTGGCACAAGTGAGCCACTCCCGTTTCTACTCAGAGGGCGCGTTTCAGCTCCGCCCTGGTTACGAGGGAAACTAAAAGCCTTACCTCAGTCCGCCATTTTGAGGTATAACTGAGGGATGGCAAAGTCTGGACAACTATGGCCGCAAACATGCCCCGAGCTTCCGAGTTCACCCCACCTGCTGGTTGTGGGAGCGGCAGTGAGGGAAACCCACCAAAGAAGGCAGAAGCAGAATTGGGTTGCCAGCTCCATGTTGGGGATTTTTTGGAGATTTCGGGAGTGGAGCCTGAAGAGGGTGGCTTTTGGGGAGGGAAGGAACCTCCGCAGGGTATAGTGCCTCAGAGTCCACCTTCCAAAGCGGCCATTTTCTCCAGGTGAACTGGAGGTGAAACTTCCCCAGAGATCCAGTTCAGGAAGCGTACCACTTGTGTAAACGAGCAGCGCCATTTTGGAAGCCACGGTTGCCGGGGGAGAGCCGGCCAGGTGCGCGAGAGAAGGCCAGCGGGCTTCGCCTTGTCGCTCGGAGTGGCCAGGCCTCGCCTTCTCCCTCCTCCTCCTCCTCTTCCTTCCCATACCACTTGGGTGACCTTCTGAAATCCTTGCTCAGACAGGCATTTCCAATAAACCTCAAGGGGGTGCGGGAAAGGAGTTTGGGGTGGGGGGAGGACCTGCCAATCCCAGCTTTTCACGGCCTCGTCTCCCTTTCCCCCCTCCATCATCTCTGGCCCGGATTGAATCCAGGAAGGTTCCTTTGAGCTTTCTGTGTGTCTGCGGTGCAGGCTACAGAGAGGAGTGGGCAGGGATCGCGTTACAACTTTCATTTCCTGAAATGTTGGGGGGTGGGGGGTGTGCAGGGAGAGAGAGACAAACATCCAGGGTTTTTTTTATCCGCACATCAGGCTAAGAAGGGGGGGGAGCTCGAGTTTCGGGCCTTGTCAGTCAGCTGTCACCAAACAAATGAGGCTCTGAGAGCTACCTGCCATTCACGACCTCTTTAAGCAGGTGATTGCTCCTGGGGGGGGGGAAGCAGGTAGAATTAATCACTTGGCTGGTCTCCGCTTCCTCCCTGGGTTTTTTCCCCCTTTCCTCCCCCTCCTCTTTGCCTGAGCAACCCAGTGTGAAATCTGTCAAGGAGAGGAAGGCAAGAGGGCAAGGGGGGTGGGGGAGGCCATGGACTAAGCCTCTCTTGTTTGTGTGCGCCTGCTTGCCCATCGGCAGGGGAAGGGGGAAATATCAGGTTTTTAAAAAGCGAGTGGGGGAAAGAGAAGCTCTCTGGTGGCTTTCCGACTCTTCCCAAAGGTAATCAGGGCTGCAGCCGTGAGAATCTGCCTCAGCAGAGAGAAACAGGAGCCCTGAGGCGGTTGAAAGAGTCATTGTCCTCGTCGTTTTTTAATATCCCAGTACAAGGTTTTGTGAACTGGAGAGGTGAGTCAAAGAGAGTGGAGGGCCAACGATTAAAACTTAATATATATATATATATGATCTATTAAAATACATGCATTTATTTGTAAAGGATAAAAAACCCACCTCACTGTTCCCTCTAAGCTGAGTTAGTGTGAGCTAGCTCACAGTTTTTTAGCCTCCGGCTCACACATTTTTGTCTCGGCTCAGGAAGGGATGGCTCCAGAGCAAACTAATTGATGCAGTAGCCAAATCACTCGCTCACACCTTTAATGCCAGTAGAATTTCTGCTCACAAGACCCCACAGCTTAGAGGGAGCATTGGTCCAGGGTCCCCAATTGCCTGTCCCTGTCATGCCTACAACCCAGGCTAGCTCACAACTTTAATGCCAGTAGCTCACCAAGTAGAATTTTCGCTCACAAGACCCCACATCTTAGAGGGAGCATTGGTCCAGGGTTCCCCAGTTGCCCATCCCTGTCATGCCTACAACCCAGGCTAGCCCAATCTTGTCAGATCTTGGAAGCGAAGCAGGGTCAGGCCCAGTGTTCCCTCTAAGCTGAGTCAGTGTGAGCGAGCTCACAGTTTTTTAGCCTCCGGCTCACACATTTTTGTCTTCGCTCAGGACGGATGGCTCCAGAGCAAACTAACTGATGCAGTATGGCCAAATCGCTCATTCACAACTTTAATGCCAGTAGCTCACAAAGTAGAATTTTTGCTCACAAGACTCCACAGCTTAGAGGGAGCGTTGCACCTCATATAAAAATTCCAAAATCATACTCACAAGAGCCGATGACAACATTGGCCCTTGTGTGTACGATTTTGGAGTTTTTATATGAGGTGTAATTGGGCCCCTATATGTTTTTTTTTAATTCTTTACAAATAAATACATCTGTTTATATATATTATATATATTACATTTCAATCGTTGGCCCTCTACTCTGTTTAGCTTACCTTTTCAAGGTTCTTGATCCTAGGTTTCAGGGTTCAGTTTGTTTCCCTTTTTTGCTCACAGTTTGTGAACTGGAGCCCAGTTTTTCAGACACTAGGCTCTAGGTACTGAAGAAGATTATTTCGTTGTTCAGTCGCACAGTCGAGTCCGACTCTTCGCGACCCCATGGACCAGATCATGCCAGGCCTTCTGGTCTTCCGCCGTCCTCTGACGTTTGCTCAGTTTCATGTTCGTTGCATCGATGACACTGTCTAACCATCTCATCCTTTGCCGTCCCCGTCTTCTTTGACCTTCAATCTTTCCCAGCATCAGGGTCTTCTCCAGTGAGTGCTCCCTTCTCATCTGGTGGCCAAACTATTTGAGCTTCAGTTTCATTATCTGGCCTTCCAGGGAACAGTCAGGGTTGATTTCTTTTAGGATTGACTGATCTGATCTTCTTGCAGTCCAAGGGACTCTCAAGAGTCTTCTCCAGCACCATAGTTCAAAAGAATCTATTCTTCGGCGCTTGGCCTTCCTTATAGTCCAACTCTCGCAGCCACACATGACTACTGGGAATACCATTGCTTTGACCATGTGGACTTTTGTTGGCAGGGTGATGTCTCTACTTTTTATCATGCTGTTGAGGTTCGCCATCGCTTTCCTCCCAAGGAGCAGGCGTCTTTTAATTTCATGGCTGCTGTCACAGTCTGCGGTGATTATACTGGACTTTAAAAAAAAATCAGGTGGGGTAGCTGTGTTGATCTGAATTAGCAGAACAAAGTTTGATTGGGGGGGGCACCTTTAAGACCAACAAAGTTTTATTCATGGTGTAAGCTTCCATGTGCACGCACACTTCCTCAGGTCTGAAATCACTCCACCCTCCATGATGTAAGGACAGATGGACTCACATCTAGCCGTATGTGAAGAAGTGAGCAGTGGCTCATGGAAGCTCCTCCCCTGCCTCGAATTTTGTTCCTCTTTGTGTGCGTTCAGACGGTGTGCTGAGAGCGGGTTAAACTGCTCCGGTTCTAACCGGATTGTATTTGGTCTGCATAATCGCAATCACACTTACCTCCCTTATCCCGCCTCACCGCGCAGGCACGCCGCTCCCCGGCATCTACACTACTGGCGCGCGGGAGTGTGTGTCGGCAGGGTTGTTTTTTTTTTTAAATGTCAGTTTGTGCATGTGCATAGGCAGGGCTATTTTTGGGCAGGAACGCACAGGAACAGAGTTCCGGCTTTCTCTTGAGTTGGCCACGCCCAGCAGGAA
>NW_015173127.1:394114-415258 GCF_001447785.1 Gekko japonicus
GGGTTGAGCCGGAAAGCGGCAGCTGGGGACAGTGCGCAGATGTTGGGTGTGTGAACGTGGATATAAAATCCGTTACTGAAGCGTGTCGAAAGCAGACTCAACGGCCCGTCTGAATGCACCCTTTAAGGTGCTACTGTACTCTTGCTCTTTTCTGCTGCTACGGTCAGACTAACACGGGCTACCCATCTTAGAACATAAGAACATAAGAGGTGCCAATGTTGGATCAGGCCAAAGGCCCATCCCGTCCAACACTCTGTATCACACAGTGGCCAGAAATACCAGGTGCCATCAGGAGGTCCACCAGTGGGGCCAGGACATCAGAAGCCCTCCCACTGTTGCCCCCCCCCCAAGTACCAAGAAGACAGAGCATCCCTTGCCCCAGAGCCCCTATCTATATCTTGTGGCTAATAGCCACTGATGGACCTCTGCTCCATATGCTTATCTAATTCCCTTTTGAAGCCGTCCATGCTTGTAGCTGCCACCACTTCCTGTGGCAGTGAATTCCAAGTGTTAATCACTCTTTGGGTGAAGAAGTACTTCCTTTTATCTGTTCTAACCCGACCGCTCAGCAATTTCATGGAGTGCTCACGAGTTCTTGCACTGTGAGAAAGGGGGGAAAGTACCTCTTTCTCTACCTGCTCTTTCCCATGCATAATCTTATAAACCTCGATCATGTCACCCCTCAGTCGTCGTTTCTCCAAGCTAAAGAGCCCTAAGCGCCTTAACCTTTCCTCATAGGGAAAGTGTTCCAACCCCTTTATCATTCGAGTTGCCCTTTTCTGCTTATGTCCCTTCATCTTGATTTATAATTCCTAGTGAAGGAGGGGGTCCCTTCTGGATGTCTTTGCCTGAAGGTTCAGCATAAGGGGTGAGGGGAAGGCAGACTGACGCAGGGGAACGGGAGTCAGACAATCCCTTTGCTTTGTGTGTGGAAAGAAGGGCCAGCTGTTTACTTTCCAAACAGCCAAAGGACTTCTGCTTGTCCCACTGATTTTCGTAGGCCAGCTGTTTCGGCAAAGCCCCAGCCCCAGGGAGCCAAAGTGTTGAAATTCTTATTAATTCAGCAGAGTATTAAGAGACTGAGTCCATGGTGTGTGTTAAAACATAAAAGTTTACTATAAACCTAACATGGGGAAAAGGTACACAGGATATGAAAATAACAAAGAGCTACTATGCCTACATCCTTGCAGCTAAAAGGTAAAACGGGAAGAGCAGGAATGGCGTCTCCTTCTGTAGTCAGAACAAAGAACGGGAGGAGAAGCCAATATGCTAAATACCTGACACCTTGGTTTCCAATCAGACTAGCAAACTAGCTCCAAAGTTCCCGGGCATCCTATTGTCTAAACAGATTGGTTACAAACAAACATGTGACTTAACAAACATAATTAACCCTGTAAATACTGAAGTGTTTAGACTTGTAACACCCAACACAAAGCTGTGCACTGAAATCAGAACCTTGATTCTGGGAGGAAAGGAACAGATCCCCCCCTGCAGGTAAAATCTTGCTGCCTCGTCCTTGAAGCTCATGAGACCAGCAGTCCTCGGGGAGCAACAAGAGAGCTACAGAAGACGTTCCATGCCCCCCAGCCCCTTCACCACATTGGTGGGTGTGATGCCTCATCTCCTCCAACCACATAAACCAGAGTATTTTAATTCAAACCTGATTCATTTGAGAGCAGGTACTGCAAAGCTAAGAATTCTTGGTGGTGGAAAGTCGCAGGTGGCTTATGGTTACCTATCCTTGATTAGGAGCTGCGGTGGCTCAAGTGGTTAAGACACTGAACTGCAGGCTGTGGAAGGTCGGTAGTTCAGCAGTTCGAGACCCGAGTGCGCCACATGACGGAGTGAGCTCCCATCTCTAGTTTCAGCTCCTGCCAACCTAGTAGTTCGAAAGCAAGAAATTGCAAGTAGATAAACAGGTACCACTTCGGTGGGAAGGTAACAGCGTTCTGTGTGCCTTAGTGTTTAGTTATGCCGACCACATGACCACGGAAACATCTTCGGACAGCGCTGGCTCTTCGGCTTTGAAACGGAGATGAGCACCGCAACCCTAGAGTCGGATTCGACTGGCTTTCGAGCAAGGGAAACCTTTACTGCAAAGCTAAGAATTCTTGGTGGTGGAAAGTCGCAGGTGACTTATGGTGTATGGTGACCCTGTAGAGTTTTCAAGGCAACCCCCTACAATCTCACAGGGGCATTAAAAAATATGGAAATTGTACATCATGGCGAAGCTCACAGATAATTTGGATAACATTCTTAAGCCCTCCAGACAGTCCTATTTTTCCTCTATATGGTTACCTATCCTTGATTACTTGTTATCTCAAGGGGAGATCCCCCAGTTGGTGGTGGATTTTGGAATATAAGGTTTTTATGTCTTATTCGGTAATTAGGTAAAAGGTAAAGGTTCCTTTGCTCGAAAGCCAGCCGAGTCCGACTCTAGGGTTGCGGTGCTCATCTCCATTTCAAAGCCAAAGAGCCAGCGCTGTCCGAAGACGTTTCCGTGGTCATGTGGCCGGCATGACGAAACACCAAGGCGCACGGAACGCTGTTCCCTTCCCACTGAAGTGGTACCTCTTTATCTACTTGCAATTTCTTGCTTTCGAACTGCTAGGTTGGCAGGAGCTGGAACTAGAGACGGGAGCTCACTCCGTCATGCGGCACCCGGGTCTCGAACTGCTGAACTACTGACCTTCCACAGCCTGCAGTTCAGCGTCTTAACCACTTGCGCCACCGCAGCTCCTTATTTGGTAATCACACAACTATAATTTATTTTTAGGTCAGATAGCTTAATTACCCAGTGATCTGGTACGTTGTTATGTGTTTTATTTTGTCCTACGTATTGCATGTATATTATTCTACTCTATGTGAATACATTGTATGCATGGTGTTTCTTGTTTGTTAGCTCTCAATAAAATGTTAATTGGGGGGGAAAGAAAAGACAAGAGAGAAACAACGGTGGTTTGCTATCGCCTGCCTCTGCGTAGCAACCCCGGACTTCCTTGGTGGTCACCCATCACAGCCAACTTATGGTGACCCCGTAAGGTTTTCAAGGCAAGAGACGGTCGGTGGTGGTTTGCCATTGCCTGCCTCTGTGTAGTGACCCTGGGCTTCCTTGGTGGTCTCCCATCCAGGTACTAACCAGGGCTGACCCTGCTTAGCTTCCAAAATCTGATAGGATCAGGTTAGCCTGGGCCATCCATGTCAGGGTGAGAATTCTTACAGGCAGGTGAAATCCACTGAAATCTGTGGGACTTTTAGCAGTATAATTTTAACCAGGAGTTTCTGGGCAAGTATATACATGTTTAATTGTCTCTGTGTTTTGTTTATTGTTGTTTTTATTATCATCATCATCATCATCATCAATAATAGTGATAATGATAATCAGGGGTCATTTCCTGCAGGAGTGCACAGGAGCGGAGCGCCTGCAGTAAAGAGCCCAGGGGGCGGGCACATGCAACAAGCCCCACCCCCTGCTCCCAGCAGCCCTCAGTCAGAGCAAGAAGCAGCCAGGTAAGTTGCAGAGCCTCCCCCAAAAAACCAGTCCAGTGGCACCTTTAAGATCAAGTTTTATTCAGGCACAAGCTCTCCCTCCTCTGCGAGGGACAGATCTGCATGTCCCCCCCCCAGCAGCTAGCAATGCAAAACAGTCCAGTGGAGCCTGAGCGGTGGGTGTTGCCTTCTGATACACTTCCGGTGATGTCAGGGGGTGTGGCATATGCAAATAAGTCATGCTAATGGGTTATGCTAATGAGCTCCTGCACCTCTTTTTCTATGAAATGACCCCTGGATAGATAGACAGACCGACGATATATAGATATTTAAAACCTTGTTTTAATGGTTTTGGATATTTGTTCTCTTAGGGACCCTACATTCTGTAGAAAGGAGGCATTCTAACGTTTCCAACAATAAATAGAAATAAAATAATTTTGTCTGCAGGACAGGATGGTTTCTTTCCAGGCAGATGGCAACACTGTTTCTGAGGGTCTGTTGTGATCTCCAAGTTTTTATTCACAGGGAGGCAAATATTATGTGGAAGAAGTTGTCCTGAATGTGGATATCAAAAGCACAAAGCTCTTGGATTAAAAGAAGAGCCACCAACATGCCCTGTGTCACTTCCAGGGCTATTTTTGGGCAGGAACGCACAGGAACGGAGTTCCAGCTGGCTCCCAAGTTGGCCACGCCCAGCAGGAACTCATTAGCATAACAGGCCACACCCAACAGCAGAAACTCATTAGGATTGGCTACATTAGGGGTGTGTGGCCTAACATGCAAAGGAGTTCCTGCTACAAAAAAAGCCCTGGGTTTTGACAACAAACAAGGTAAACAGAATAACAAGCAAAAGGTGGGTGTGGCTGGATGACCACACTTCTGGTAACATGGGGGTGTGGCCTAATGCGCTAATGAGCTGTGCTGGCAGGGTGTGTGGCTTAATATGCTAATGAGTTTCTGGTGTTGGGTGTGGCCTATTATGCTAATTTTTCTACAACAAGAGCCCTGTAAATAGCTTCTGTGATTGTAAATGCAGACGACCTGGAGAAATGTGCCCTGCCTCCTTAACAGGACCCTTGAAGGAATGTTATTTAGGCGTCAACTTCAGGGGGGCTCTGGGGCTGAGGCTATCCCCGAAATTTTCCAGCCCCCCCCCGCAACAAAGCTCCAAGCCTTGCCACCCATCCTCTGCACCCCCACCCCATTTTGAAAGCGGAGGTTTCTTCCCCTCCGCTTTCTGTCGGATGGATTGGGACTGGGAGGGAAATCAGGGCGGGGTCTTGCTTCCTAGAAGCTAAGCCCCACCCCACCCCACCCCAGCAGCCTTCAGTTCAGCCTCGAGGAGCTGGAGGGTGCTGCACATGGCTTTGCTTTCTCTGCTTTCCCGCCACGCAGACTGCAAAGTAAGGATTGAGCTGGGCGGGGCAGTGTGAGTGGGGGTATGTTTTCAGGGGTGGGGGTAGGCAGCCATGCGGGGGGGTTGGATGGGGGGAACGAAGCATCGAAGCATCGTTTGGATTTCTGCCTTCCCATAGGCGCGGGAGCTCTACCCCCAGGGCCGGCTCACTCGCTAGGCGAACTAGGTGCTCGCCTAGAGCGCGCCGGCCCTTAGGGGCACCAAATTGTCACACCCACCCACCCCCCTCCTGCTGTCCTGGTTCAGCTGCAAACACTACTGAGTTTTAAACATGTTATGATATTTCTGATGATACAAACACCAATTCCACCAAAGAACTTAGCCCTCTGGGCATAGAAGGGTCGCTCAGCTGAGTCAAAGAAGAATCCAGAGGGAGCATTGGTCCACAGTAAATGATTTCTCCACCTGGGCCCATTTCCTTCTTCCAGCGGGTGTGTGGGGGGGGGGGAGAAGTTTCAGCTTCTTGTTGGAGGCCATGATAGAACTCCATTCCCTTTGGAACTAGCATTACCATAATTACCGCAGCATTACCGTAATTACCGCCTCTTTGGGAGGGCAAGCTATGCCCCCAATATTCCTTCAGGGCAGCAGACCTGATTGTCTTTTCGACGGCGTCTAGTCCTTCTGAGGCATCTTCCTTCAATGGTGACAGGGAGGGTGTGACAATCGCCCCCTTTTTTGGTCACCCATTGCACAGCCACAAACCGGATTCCTCTTCTTCCTCAGGCAAAAGAGAACTGCAGCCAAAATGGGCAAGGCTGAAATACTAAAGAGGAAAGCTCCACACACCACATGCACACACACCACATTCACATACACACCGTTTGGGTCTCGCTTTGCATCGCTTCATTCAGAGCGCAAGATGGACATCGCGTCTACACGAGAACCGATTCGCCCTTTGCTGCCGATTTCCCCTCCAGAACTGGTTGTAGGAGGTCGATGAGAACCTGTTTCTTTTGAGCAAGAGTCCAGGCGCACCTTAAAGACTAACAACATATGTGGCAGGCAGTGTTCCCTCAAAGCTGAGTTAGTGTGAGCCGCTCTGCCCTTTCCGAATCCAGCCTCCATCCATGTAAATGGTCTTCTTTGTTCTTCCAGGTGGCTGTTGGCGGTGAACGCTTTAAAGAAATTTAATGTTAATTCCTCCCCTCCCCGCACACACCTTTTTGAAACAAACGCATTAAATCCCCTTGGAGAAAGCTTATGCTGAAAAGCGAACTAGACCAGGAACAACCATTGAAGCAAACCTAACAGGACTGACCTAGGTGAGGTCTGAGCTAGGCTTACTTGGAAACAACTCCCAAGGTAGCTGCAATCCCTGAAAGGGACTTCAGTCAATGGGCCCCAAGCCAGCAGGGAGATCTCCAGCACAAACTCTATTGAAAAGGATGCTGGGCTTGTGAAGAGCCCTTCTGGGGGAAGTATATTAGGGAGCAGTGTTCCCTCTAAGCTGAGCTAGTGTGAGCCAGCTCACCGTTCTTTAGCCTCCGGCTCACACATTTTTGTCTGAGCTCAGGAAGAAGGATGGCTTCAGAGCCAAACTGATTCATGCAGTAGCCCGATGGCTCGCTCACAACTTTAACGCCGGGAGCTCACAAAGGAGAATTTTTGCTCACAAGACTCCACAGCTCAGAGGGAACATTGGGGGTATGAGCTTTCATGCGTCACTGCTCACTTCTTCACGAAAGCTCCTACCCTGATACAATTCTTTATTTTTAGTCTGTAAGGTGCTCCTGGACTCTTGCTCTTTTCTCCTGCTACAGACAGACTAACAGGGCTAGCCATCTTGTTTCTTTTTGAGGCACTTTCAAAAAGAAATGTAAGGGGGGGGGGAAGCAAAGCTTACGCTGGAGAATGGGTTGGGTACCCCACCCCCCTTTCTTCCCCCAAAGGAGGATCCTTCCGCTGCCCACGACTGGGAGAGTAAACATGGCCCCTGACTTAGATCAACATGCCCTCAACGATGCAAAACACAAACAAGGGAGATAGAGGTCATTAGCTCCAAGCCAAGCCCTGCAACCAGCACGGGAGGGGCCCCTCCCTCTGAAACGGCCCACAAACCACAGAGAACTCTCTGGGGACCAAATATCTGCCTTCCACTGACTCTAAGGATCTAAACTTTAGATGCTAGGTTCTAAAGTGTTAAAGATGTAAAGTTACATCATCTTGGAAGGGGGAAAGTTGTGCTGTTTTAGACCACTCAAGAATTGCTAGACTTAAGGCTGAGGTTGCTATCTCTGGATAGGGAAATACCTGGAGATTTGAGGTGAAGAGGCTGGGGGAAGAGCCCTGCTGGATAAGACCAGTGAAGGTCTATCTAGTCCAGCATCCTGTCTCGCACAGTGGCCAGCCAGTTCCTCAGGAGGGCCCAAAACAGGGCATAGAGACTGAGGCCTTCATCAGAACACAAGAAGAGCCCTGCTGGATCAAACCAGTGGCAGTGTTCCCTCTAAGCTGAGTTAGTGTGAGCTAGCTCACAGTTTTTTTAGCCTCTGGCTCATACATTTTTGTCTTAGCTCAGGAAGGATGGCTCCAGAGCCAACTAATGTATGCAGTAGCCAAATCGCTCACTCACAATTTTAATGTCAGTAGTTCACAAAGCAGAATTTTTGCTCTCAAGATTCTACGATTTAGAGGGAACATTGACCAGTGGTCCATCTAGTTCAGCATCCTGTCTCACAGTGGCCAACCAGTTCGTCTGGAGGGCCAACAACAGGGCATAGAGGCTAAGCCCTTCATTAGAACATCAGAAGAGCCCTGTTGGATCAGACCAGTGGTCCATCTAGTCCAGCATCCTGTCTCACACAGTGGCCAGACAGTTCGTCTGGAGGGCCAACAACAGGGCACAAAGGCCGAGGCCTTCCCCTGAGAAGAACACAAGAAGAGCCCTGATGGATCTGACCAATAGTCCATCCTGTCTCACACAGTGGGCAGCCAGTTCCTCAGGAGGGCCAAAAACAGGGCACAGAGGCCGAGGCCTCCCCCTGATGTCGCCTCCGGGCTCTGGGATTCAGAGGATTAGTGCTTCTAAATGTGGAGGTTCCCCTCAGCCACCATGGTAATCAGTGATAGACTTATCCTCCACAAATCTATCTAATATCTAATGTCAGAGCAACCATATTCCCAAGCGATTTTGTCGCTGGAGAGTCATAATTCCAGGAGATCTCCAGCCACCATCTGGAGCTTTATCCTAAATTAAAGCCTCGCCCTTTCTTGGAGGATTAAGGTGGCAGGATTTACTTCTGAATAAATCTGGGGTTAAATTTCTTTTTTTAGAAAAAAAAAAGTGATCTTTTATCATGGTTGATATATTTACATTGGAAGGTGCCTTGAGTTCTGCAAGGTAAAAAGGTAAAGGTAAAGGTTTCCCTTGCTCGAAAGCCAGTCGAATCTGACTCTAGGGTTGCGGTGCTCCTCTCCGTTTCCAAGCCGAAGAGCCAGCACTGTCCGAAGACGTTTCCGTGGTCATGTGGCCAGCATGACTAAACACCAAGGCGCACAAGGTAGAGAGGCTTTAAATTCAGCCCATCAATGCCAGTTTCGTCTACTCTGACTGGCAGTGGCTCTTTGGAATCTCAGGCTGAGGTCTTTCCCATCACCTACTGCCTTGTCCTTTGCAATGGAGATACCAGGGATTGAACCTGGGGCCTTCTGCACGCAGAGCAGATGCTCTAGCACTGAGCCACAACCCCTCCACACACACAGGTTTTCACAACATTGCTCTAAGCCTCCTTGAACTTCCAAAGTAAATGCTCTCCATGCCAGCCCTAAGTTATTATCACAGTTGTCGTGCCCTGAACTGGATAGCCCAGACTAGCCCGATCCCATCAGATTTTGGAAGCTAAGGAGGGTCGGCCTTGGCTAGTATTTGGAAGGGCGACCTCCAAGGAATACCAGGGTCGTGATGCAAAGGCAGGCAAAGGCAATCCACCTCTGAAACCCCTCTTGCCTTAAAAACAAGTCTAGCTCGCCACCTAGTGGTGCATAATGCTAATAGAGCTAGAACTTCCGGCTGCCAGACAATCTTAGGATCTCCCGGCTGCTCTACACACAATGCTGCACGATAATAATTATGGCTGTTGTTATCCCAGTCCTATTAAATTGATTATTACAGGTCTCCTCCTCCTGTCGGTTGTCCAGATTTACATTCTGTAACCCGCCTTGAGTCTGGGTGAGGAAGGCGGCAATAAAGAACCTAAAGAAATAAATTTGTCGTCCGCCTTTCTCGAACTGGTTTAATTATCCTTGCCGATCCCCCAGAAGGGCTATGCATCCTCTCTTTTTTAAAATTTATTTCTTATTTGGAATAGTAGATTGAAATGTAGTGAACAGTAGAATGTAATCTAATTTGGAATTATAGATCGGAGTGCATTCCTCTGGTCCGGAGGGATGCAGAAGAAGATACACTGTTCAGCCAATTGCCCCACATTGAAGATGAGGATGCTGTAAGGTTATCTTCGCCCTTGAGAGGAGATGGGTGGAGTGTGAGAGCAGGGGGGCCAATTAATTACTCTCAGCATCCCACCATTAAGATCGGCACGTCTGCCTTCCAACCTCCAATGCTGATACATTTATTTCCTTCACTATGTTTTCCCATGGAATTAAACCCAAACATATGGTAACCCTATAAACTAAGGTTGTTATTCCTGATCGATCCTTCGCTCTGTTCAACATATTCATTATGATGTATACCAATTGGCTATATGTATGGACTGGTAACTTCCATTTCAATGTATCTGAGGAAGTGTGCATGGACACAAAAGCTTATACCTTGACTAAAACTCTGCTGGTCTTATAGGTGCCCCACTGAACTCCGACTTTGTTCTGCTGCTTCAGATCAACACGGCTACCCACGTGGAAGGAGGAGGAGGAGGAGATTGGATTTATACCCCGCCCTTCACTACTCGAAGGAGTCTCAGAGCGGCTTACAAACTCCTTTCCCTTCCCCTCCCCACAACAGACACCCTGTGAGGTAGAAGAAGAGGAGATTGGATTTATACCTTGCCCTTCACGACCCGAAGGAGTCTCAGAGCGGCTTACAAACTCCTTTCCCTTCCCCTCCCCACAACAGACACCCTGTGAGGTAGAAGAAGAAGAAGAAGAGATTGGATTTATACCCTGCCCTTCACTACCCGAAGGAGTCTCAGAGCGGCTTACAAACTCCTTTCCCTTCCCCTCCCCACAACAGACACCCTGTGAGGTAAAAGAAGAAGAGATTGGATTTATACCCCACCCTTCACTACCCAAAGGAGTCTCAGAGCGGCTTACAATCTTCTTCCCCTCCCCACAACAAACACCCTGTGAGGCAGGTGGGGCTGAGAGAGCTCTCTTGAGAACTGCTCCTGAGAGGACAGCTCTGAGAGAACTTGTGACTGACCCAAGGTCACACCAGCAGCTGCGTGTGGAGGAGTGGGGAATCAAACCCGGTTCTCCCAGATTAGAGTCCGCGCTCTTAACCAGGACACCCAACTGGCTCTTTAAGAGACTTTCACTGGCTCTTGTCATACTACAGTCCTTCACTGAGGTTATTTGATTTTCTTCCCATTCAGACTGCTTCTTTCCCATTACTTTTGTTTATCTTCCTTCATTAGACCTTGTTTATTTGCATGCGGGGAGAGCAGGGGACCTCTGACCGGTTCTCACCATCCATTAGGTGCAACAACCACATCCGTTCCAGTCCCTGAGCTAGAGAATCACACCTCAGAGATTTACAACAGGATTCACACTCTCCCTCCTCCCCTGCTGTGGTGCCTTCTTAGGAGATCCGGGGAGGCCAGACCTCCAGCCCCCCTACACAGAAGTAGGCCTCCCGGATCTCAGCCTTTCCAGGCGACAGTCACTTAAACGCTGCGAGCCTCCGGATATTTCCCTGGGAGCGAGCCCCGCTGGATGAATTAGGGCTTACTGCAGAGAGCAGTATTCCCTCTCAGCTGAGTTAGTGTGAGCCAGCTCACAGTTTTTAAGCCTCCGGCACACACATTTTTGTCTTAGCTCAGGAAGGGATGGCTCCAGAGCAAACTCATTCTGGCAGCAGCCAAATGGCTCGCTCACAACTTTGATGCCGGTCGCTCACAAAGTAGGATTTTTTGCTCACAAGACTCCACCGCTTAGAGGGAGCATTGCTCCCCAGTAGACCCGCTCCCAAGGCGAAGAGAGGGAGGGGGTCAGCAGCAATGCTCCCTCTAAGCTGTGAGCAAAAATTCTACTCTGTGAGCTCCTGGCATTAAAGTTGTGAGCGAGGGATTTGGCTGCTGCATAAATGAGCTTGCTCTGGAGCCTCCCTTCTTCCTGAGCTCAAACAAAAATGTGCGAGCCGGAGGCTAAAGAACCATGAGCTGGCTCACACTAACTCAGCTTAGAGGGAACACTGGTCAGCAGTTAGCAGTCCGCCGCTCCGCCCTTTCCGAATCCAGCCTCCATCCATGTAAATGGTCTTCTTTGTTCTTCCAGGTGGCTGTTGGCGGTGAACGCTTTAAAGAAATTTAATGTTAATTCCTCCCCTCCCCGCACACACCTTTTTGAAACAAACGCATTAAATCCCCTTGGAGAAAGCTTATGCTGAAAAGCGAACTAGACCAGGAACAACCATTGAAGCAAACCTAACAGGACAGGCCTAGGTGAGGTCTGAGCTAGGCTTACTTGGAAACAACTCCCAAGGTCGCTGCAGTCCCTGAAAGGGACTTCAGCCATTGGGCCCCAAGCCAGCAGGGAGATCTCCAGCACAAACGCCATTGAAAAGGATGCTGGGCTTGCGAAGAGCCCTTCTGGGGGAAGTATATTGGGGAGCAGTGTTCCCTCTAAGCTGAGCTACTGTGAGCCAGCTCGCCGTTCTTTAGCCTCTGGCTCACACATTTTTGTTTGAGCTCAGGAAGAAGGATGGCTTCAGAGCAAAACTGATTCATGCAGCAGCCAGATGGCTCGCTCACAACTTTAACGCCGGGAGCTCACAAAGGAGAATTTTTTGCTCACAAGACTCCACAGCTTAGAGGGAGCATTGTTAATAGGGACTGCAGCCAGAACCCCGGCTCAGCCAGGAGGGCCACGATTCGGCCAAGTGCAGCTCATGTCAGCCTGTATCCCCAAAGGTACCCTGGAGAGTGCTTTAGTGTTGCATTTAGACGCAGCTCGATCCAGTGCAGGGCTCCCCGGATGTAAGTCCTATTGAGTTCTAGGAGACTTTCTGGCAAGAATTCGCATGTGGTGTTACTTCTGTGTAAATGTGCCTTGGGTCGGCTGCGGTTGTTCACTGCAGACATTATTACTATTATTATTAGAAGAAGAGAAGAGACTGGATTTATACCTCGCCCTTCACTACCCAAAGGAGTCTCAGAGCGGCTTACAATCTCTTTTCCCTCCCCCTCCCCACAACAGACACCCTGTCAGGTAGGTGGGGCCGAGAGAGCTCTGAGAGAACTGTCCCTGAGAGAGAAGCTCCGAAAGAACTTGTGACTGACCCAAGGTCACACCAGCAGCTGCATGTGGAGGCATGGGGATAATAATAATAATAATAATAATAATAATAATAATAATAATAATACTTTCAGAGTTCCAAGCACATCCAACATCTTGTTGGAAGATTATACTGCAGATACAAGAAGACTGAGGCAAGGAGAACCAGCGCAGTGAAGGGGTTAAAGTGTCAGGCTAGGCCCAGATTCCTTTCCCCACTTAGGTGACCTTGGGCCAGTCGTACACTCTCAGCCTGATCTACCTCACAGGATTGTTTTGAGGATAAAACGGAAACGACCGTAAGCCTCTTTGGGTCTCTGTTTGCGTGGGATGTAAATAAAGAGAGACCACTCTGGAAAATTCCTGGCAGAGGCAGGATTTGAACCGGCTACCTCCCTCATAGCACTCGATTAGCCACTAGACAATACAGCCTCCCTACCCCTGACTCTCCCCCTCCCCGCCCTCAACGGGCCTTCAAAGTGCTTCGCTGGATCGTGGCCAGTGCGCCGTTCAGTTCCCCCGTTTTCACATTTGGCCTTGTTGTTGTTGTTGTTTGTTGAATGCTCTCTAAACACATTTTTGAAATGTTTTTAAAGGGGAGAGAGATATTCCCAAGCCAACCACCAGCGTCTCCACAAAAAACGCCCTTTGAATTTGAATCCTAATGCTTAAATTATCGAATATCCCATTTTCTCGACAGTACTGACTCGCTGCAGCCCGCCTGGAGTCCCCGCGACGAAGGCGGACTAGAATTACCCTAGATCGAAGTTGGAGTCCAGTGTCACCTTTAAGATCAACAACATTTTATTCAAGGTATAAGCTTCCCTGTGCACGCACAGCTGATACCAGGAACAAAACTTTGTTGGTCTTCAAGGTGCCACTGGATTCGAACTCTGCTCTGCTGCTTCAGACCAACACGGTGTCCCACCTGAAGCTATAAAACACGTACATAAATAAAAACCTAAAAATGGCCTTTTTTAAAAAAAAACCTTTTCTCCCCCTCCCCTTTCCACAACCAGTCCCCTTCGAGAGCCATCATTGACGTGTCTACCCGGTTACTCCCGAGTAAACAGATTGAAACCTCCGATCGCAGCAGCCGCAGGACAGGAAGAGCCGGAGGGGAAAAAAGAATCTCAAACTGCTCCCGTCTGTCTGTTTACCAATAAAATAGCCATTTCCCTCTCGATTCATTTTATCAGGATTTAATTTAGACTTCTGGGTACAAGAAACCTGGGAAAGAGAGAAGAGACACACATGCTGGGAACGGAAAAAAGCAAATTGCCAGCTCGGTTGGTTGGTTGGTTGGTTGGTTTTGACACCCCCCCACCCCCACCCCGTCTAGATTTGCAAGCCAAACTATTGGAAGAGAGAGAAGCACCAGGAGGGAAATGAAAAATAAAATCTATAAAAAGATCAAGGCGTTCTGGAGAGGTGTGGGGGGGTATCAGTCGTTCTTCTGTCGTCCTCGACGTTGTTGTTGATTTTGTAATAAACAAAACAAAAAGTCACGTGGGCGTGTTGCCTAATCTCACCACAAACATAAAAAGCCACCGAAGGGGGTGGGGGACTTGGACAGTTTCGAAATTTACTCTAAAGGAGAACAAGGTCTCTCACACCTCTGCCTCTTTAAGACGTAGAAGGATGCCAGGGGGTCTAATACTGCCTCTCATCCTTTTCCATTTTTTAAAAGCTACTTCCCAAAAAAATAATAATTAAAATTCTGAACACTAAATCTAACACCCCCCCTCCAAAAACCTGTAAACTTAATTTGCCCTCACCCAGTCTCCCTTTCAAAATAAAATATTTGGTACACTCCCGCCCCCTGGGCCTCCATTTCCCAAAACTTTAAACCAGGATACCGCCTCCCCCAATACACACCATCTAATTATAATACACACTTACTTAGGAGCAAACCCTTTTGGAAATCCGGCGAGCTTTACTTCCGAGTAAATGCGTCTCGGTTGGTGGTGTCGAATCATCTACGCCTCCTTCCGGGAAAAGAGGAGGGACAAGATCCACGCGAAAGTTAAGCACTCGGAAAGTCCTTGGGTTCACAGGATCCTAAACAGCTCCATCCCAGGCTTGGAAGGAAAGTAATCCTACTGTGCCCAAGGCGGCTTACTCCCGGGTAAGCGTGCACAGGATCGTAGACTTTAGGCTTAACTTTCTAACTGGGGGAGTGAACGGCAAGTGCTTAACTTCGCCTGGATGGTGTTCTTCCCCCTTCCCCCCCCCCAAAAAAAAATGCAAAATGAAGCAGATCTACAATCCTCACCAAAGCTTAAATTATTTGTAAAGAAATGGAGGGTGGGCGTAGTGTTCCCTCTAAGCCGAATTAGTATGAGCCAGCTCACAGCTTCTTAGCCTCTGGCTCACACATTTTGTCTTAGCTCAGGAAGGACGGCTCCAGAACAGTGTTCCCTCTAAGCTGAGTTACTGTGAGCTAGCTCACAGCTTTTTTTAGCCTCCGGCTCACACGTTTTTGTCTCCGCTCAAGAAGAATGGCTCCAGAGCAAACTAATTTATGCAGCAGCCAAATCGCTCGCTCACAACTTTCGTGCCACCAGCTCACAAAGTAGAATTTTTGCCCACAGGACTCCACAGCTTAGAGGGAGCACTGGTGGGTGGGAGAGAGAGGTGTGTATTTACCTGTAGGCTGCCTTATCTTTGTTTTTGCTAAGACCTCATGGATTTGGGAGGGGGAGGCGCGATGGAAAAAAAGAAGAGTGGAAAAGTGGGAGGTGGGGCCGATTCACCCAAAAAAGAAAAAAGAAAAAAAGAACCTGTAGAGTCACTGTTAAGAACCACCAGGTGGAAACCATGTCCCCTTATGTACAAGTGCCGTGTGTGGTGGTGGTGGTGGTGGGGAAGCCCGCCTGAGTCGCTGGGATTATGAGCCCAGGTCCACCAAACTGGACGTCAGAGGTCCCAAGAGCGAATCCTGCAGCTGGTGCTGGTGGGCCTGCAGGCCGTGGGGTGCCTGCGAGGCGCTTAAGCCGGTCAAGGAATAGCCGGAGTTCCTGGCGTGGCTGAGGTTCCCCTGGAGCAGGAGAATGGAGTTCTGGTCGGGGCTCTGCGGCGGGGAAAACTCTTCCTCCGAGCTGGACATCAGGGGCTTGGCTCCATCCAGGGGGGACAGCTGGTTGGGCTTGTTCGTGGAGGCATTGTTGTTCTCCGTGTTCTCTCTGGAGGGGGAGAAAGAGACCCCGGAAAGGTGGGGGTGTCAGTCATAGGTCCCTAAAGCGAAAAGGGGTAGGTGGGGTTGGGGTGGGAAAGGGGGCAAAGAGCCTAAGGGACTGCTGGCGCTCCCTCCTCCCCAACCTATTTATTCCAAACATTTATTAGCTGCTTTTCCGCCTCCTGGAGCTCGAGGCGAATTACAGTACTGATAAAACCACCCGATGGAGCAGATGAAAATGCCTAAAACCGAAATTTAAAAAAGAAGTTGGGATTGCTTGAACAAAATGCAGTCCTAAATAAAACACGCTTCACGGGTGAAAGCGAGGGGGGCCGAGGGCACCTCCCTGAGAGAGGGAAAGGACCCAGGGGCCGCCACTGAAAAGGCCCTGTATGCAAACCAGCTTATTGGATTGATGGGACCAGCGGAGCCGGCTTGCAAGAGACCCCCAGGGGGTGCTAGCTTGGACAGGGTCGTACACCCCCCCCCCCCCCAGGCCGGGGTGGTAGCTGATCAGTATGAAGGAAATTAGCTGTTGTAGATTTTCCAGGTTGTATGGCCGTGGTCTTGGCATTGCAGGACCTGACCTTTCGCCAATAGCTGTGACTGGCATCCTCAGACGTATAACACAGAAAGATGGAGTACCCTCTTGTTGGGTGATAGTGAGATATTGAAAAAATGGTATTTAGCAGAGAGAAGATAGTCCAGCAGTCCCAGAATAAAATAATTCAGACTCAGAGTCCATGTGTGATTAAAATATAAAGTTTTTACTAAATTCTAGCATGGGAAGGGTAACTGGGATGAAAATAACAACAGAGCAAAATCTGCTACATCCTTACTCTACAAAGACAAAACTAGAAGAGAGAAATTATGGCTACTCTTACTTCTTCTTCAGAACACCAAACAAAGATGGGAAGAGAGCCATAAAATGCTAATACACCTTGACACTTTAGTCCCAATCAAATTCCTAGATCGGGGAGAAAATTTCCGGGTATTCTACAGCTAAAGAACATTGGTTACATGAAAAACATGTGACTTCCTGTGAGTAACATAAACAAACATTTAACCCCAGATATACTGAGTGTTTTCAACTTGTAATACCCAACACCTCTGTGTCAAGGTGAGAAGAAAAATGGTAGGCATCTACTACTGAGTATATCTACTCAGGAAGGTAGGGTAGGGCTGAGTCATTATCTTGTAGGAGTTCCCCAGGCTAATGGAGGAGCTTTCCTGAGGAGGCTCTTTTGTATATGTATGTGTATATCTATATGAGTACACATAGATGTATATGTATATTGATTGTATATGAAGGAAGCTTTCTGCGCGGGGTCTGTGTGTACATATATATGTATATAGATTGTATATGAAGGAAGTTTTCTGCATGGGGTCTGGAGCTCCAATCCTAGAGAAATCCTAGGCAGAGCTGCTTTTCTAGCTTAGTTATCCCTGTTCAGAACCGCCCTGCAAGTCAAATTCCTTTCCATCGACTCACCCGGACAGGTGATAGAACTTAAGTCTGATGTGCCCAATTGTTTCTCTTTCTCTCTCAACCAAACGTTCCTGCCCCGATCCTAAACTCGCCGGGCGCAGTAATCGCTCCCTCCCCACAAGCCCCACCAAAGAGAATGTCATCAGAAACAATTCCCAGGGGTTTCCAGAGGAGACGGGCACAGGATCGGGTGGGGCTGGCAAACCCTGTGCCCTAAGGCCTTTTACACGGGAGTAAAACCCCACTGGAACCCAGGGCTTTTCCGCATGGGTCTCTCACACACACCCCGTTCCTTCTGGCCCCGCGCGACTTCGGCTTCTGCCCGGACTAAACCCGATCCGGTTCTCCGGAAAGAGCTGGCCAGACGGTTATAGCCTGAAAGGCTGAGGGTTTGGCGGCCTGGGCTCTCCGCCTTCGGTCGGTTTGGGTCATCCTCTGCTTTCCAGGGGGAACAAATCCCCATTGGGATCAAGGGCAGTCCCTTCCAAAGTTGGGGAAGTTTTTAAAAATCGCTTCTAATGGGGGGGAGGAGGGAGGCTGGGAGGAAAACAAACTGGACGCTATTTCAGATATTTCTGTGCTTTCCAGAAAGGCGCCAAATCGGCGGGGGTGACCTTTTTAAAAACAACAAGTAAACGTTTAAAAAGCAAAACACGCGGGGGACGCATCCAAGACCCAGGCCGAGGGAGGCGCCTTCTCGTTCCAGCGATTTCCGCGAGAGGATCAACGCGCCCTCGATCCTTCCGTGATTGTGTTGAGCCGCGTAAAGTTCTCGCAGGGCGCACCGGATCGAGCCCGCGACATTCCGTGTTGACCAAGGCCAGCGAAGCTTGGGCCACCGGGGTTCGGGTGAGGCTCCGAACCTCTCCGGTTAATCCCGATGGCGGGTCAATAATTCCCCCGAAGGGTTTCCAGCGAGAGAGCCCGGGGGGAAGTGAAAGCCATTCCGCTTGCAAACGGATGGACTTCCGAATCCAGTGCGGGAGCGTTTCCTGCCTTCCGATCCTGGCTCATCACAGCCAGATCGAGACTGCAGTGTGTTCCCTCTAAACTGAGTTCGTGTGAGCCAGCTCACAGTCTTTTAGCCGCCGGCTCGCACCTTTTTGTCTTCGCTCGGGAAGGAGGGCTCCAGAGCAATGTTCCCTCTAAGCTATGGAGTCTTGTGAGCAAAATGTCTACTTTGTGAGCTCTTTGCATTAAAGCTGTGAGCAAGTGATTTGGCTACTGCATAAATTAGTTTGCTCCGGAGCCATCCCTTCCTGAGCTAAGACAAAAATGGGTGAGCCGGAGGCTAAAAAACTGCGAGCTAGCTCACACTAACTCAGCTTAGAGGGAACACTGCTCCAGAGCCAACTAATTGATGCAGTGGCCAAATCGCTCGCTCGCAACTTTAATGCCAGGAGCTCACCAAGTAGAATTTTTGCTCACGGGACTCCATAGCTTAGAGGGAACATTTTCGGAAAAGGTGACTTCCTTAGGCAATCAATCAATCAATCCCCGCGGCCTTGGATCCGTGGATCTTTTTTAAAAATACCGGACGCATGCAGACGAACGTTTCCATCGTGTCCTGATTTTTTTAAAAAAATCCTCCTTCCAAGGGAAGGAGGAATAGAGAGCGCTAACAGACACACGGGGACAGGAGCGCGCGTTGCCCCTTGCAACCCTTTTGGGGACAGAAGAGCAGGGAAGAGGAGACATCGATGCAAAACAGAACGCAACGAAAGCAGGTCTTTTCCTCCCCGCTCCAGCCGGCAGCTTCGTATCTGCGCCGTTTCTCTGTCCCTTCTACTCGGGAGCAAGCACCCCGGAGGCCCAGTCCTGAATCAGCCCGCGCGGAACTGCGCCTTGGCCCGGGGATACCAAACTCAGATTTCTGTTTCTAAGGGCTAGAATAGGTCGTTCTTCGGCAGAAAGTCCGGTCGATTTCAAGGACTTTGATTTCGAACATCCTACGCGCATCCTTCGTTGCGGCTACTTTAAAGCGGATCAACGCCCCCTTTTCTGTACGGGTTTGGATAGGTGTCAGGGGAAGAATTAGGAATCACGGTTGACCCCACCCCACCCCCTTTCCATGACACACAACCCACAGAATCCATTATCATTATTATTATTAGAATCATAGAATGTTAGAGTGGGAAGGGACATTGCAGGTCATCTAGTCCAACCCCCTGCACTCTGCAGGAGCATAGCGGAAAGATAGCCCTACAACATACCCGAAAGATGGTCGTCCACTCCAGCCTCCGCTTGAAAACGTCCAGCGAAGGAGCATCCACCACCTCCCGAGGCAGACTGTTCCACTGCTCAAACACTCTTACAGTTAGGAGGTTTCTCCTGATATTTAGCCGGTAACGACTCCCTTGTCATTTCCACCCATTAGATCTAGTCTTGCAATCCGGAGCAAGAGAGAATAGATCTGCTCCATCTTCTACATGACAGCCCTTCAAATACTTGAAGATTATTATTATTATTATTATTATTATTATTATTATTTTCTACTCCGCCCTCCCAGCCATAGACAAGACCTTCCCAAAAATTAAAAGTCTGATTTCCCTGGGAACGAGTCACACCCATCGGGCACCCCGAAGACTCTCTCTGTCCCCCGAATCGTGGCCCCGGCCGCAGGTGAAACACAGAGGGGGGGGGAGAGAAAGAGGGGGAAACGTTTTACGATTCTCCGAAGAGCCGGCCCGTATTTTCCTAATGGCTTCACGGCTGCTGCAGCTGCCGGCCACGGCCTCTTATTTAGACAGCTGCTCCGGAGCTCCGTTGATGTCAGTGTTAGCTTTAGGCGAGGGAGATGGGAGGGGGATCGGTGGCCCACACGAGCCTTTTGGGCCAGAACTGCGCAGACACAAATCTCCAAATATTTGGGGGAAGGGGGGGGGGATTGCTCAATACCGTGGAGAAGACAGGAGGAGTTATTTCTTTGCTTTGTGTTGGTTAGGTGTTGTTGTTTTTTTCGCTGGAGCCACGCTTTCCTTCTGGAAGGCGTGTGAACGCTCCTGATGAGGATTGGAGAGCGACGGAGGGAGCTCTCGGGGAGGCCGTCGTCGCCAGGGAAACTTTAAACTGGGGTGCTTTCCCCCCCCCCCCCCCAAATGTTTCACAGCTGCATCCAATGCTCCCTCTAAGCCATGGAGTCTTGTGAGCAAAAATTCTACTTCCTGAGCGACTGGCATTAAAGTGGTGAGCGAGCGAGCGATTTGGCTGCTGCATAGATTAGTCTGCTCTGGAGCCATCCCTTCCAGAGCTCAGACAAAAATGTGTGAGCCGGAGGCTAAATGACTGTGAGCTAGCTCACACTGACTCAGTTTAGAGGGAACACTGGCTGCATTGGTCAGAACCAGATTTCCCCAATGGCTGCTGGCCCACGACTCACTCACAAGCCCGGCCCACGTGTGGAAAGGGTGAAAGGAGGTTTTAAATACTAGCCTGCGTGCGGTCCTGCCACCCTACCCGAGGCATCGGTGCTCTAAATGTCTGCCCGCATCTCCATCGTTAAAAAGCGACAATTTCCTACCCGGATTGACTCCAGGGCAGCCGGAATATCTATACTCATTTATTCAGAAAGTCCCCGCCGTTGACTTCCAGCGCACTCGCCCGTAGGCCTACCGCTGCTCTGCTCGCGGAGCTCTGGGGATGGATCCGCGGCCCGTTTACTTAATTTAACCCGCAGGGGAACGCGACCCACATAAGAGAGCCCCTGCCGGCTGCAAAGCTACCAAGCTACCGTGGCTTCCCGGCCCCCCCTCCCCGGGGCCTTTCCCACCCTCCAAGCGGCCTGAGATTCCTTCTCTAGCAGGCCAGACTCCAAGGCAGTGTTCCCTCTAAGCTGGGTTAGTGTGAGATAGCTCACAGTTTTTCAGCCTCCGGCTGACACATTTTTGTCTTCGCTCGGGAAGGATGGCTCCAGAGCAAACTTAATTTATGCAGCAGCCAAACTGCTCGCTCAAAACTTTAATGCTAGTCACTGACAAAGTAGAATTTTTGCTCACAAGACTCCACAGTTTAGAGGGAGCGGGATGTTTTTTTCTGAAATCTGGTTGGGGGGTGGGGATCCGCGCCATCCCGCTGCGGGATCCAGGCTTCCACGACTAATCCGGATTCCCAAGGAACCCTCTT
>NW_015173127.1:415273-418835 GCF_001447785.1 Gekko japonicus
AGCGGTGTGTGGGGGCGTTGGCTGTGAGGTTGGGTGGGCAGGGAGGGAAGGCGACTCGGCGCTTCGAAGGTCCTCTTTCCTTCCTTCCTCCCAACACTCCAGTTCCGACTTGGGGGGGGGGCGGACGTCTCGCCTGGTCTAGATAGGGGCATCTGGCCCCTCTTTCCAGCGTCTCCTTCTCTCTTCCGGACGCAGCAGCCAAAAGCTCGCCCGGAGCGGTTCTCTGCTCCCACCCAAAAACGAAGCAAAAGCCATTTTTGAAATGCACAGGACAGAATCCAGAACATATATTGTTCCTGTGTCTTTCGAGGTGTCCCCCGACTCCGTCCAAATTTTAATTCCTGGGCTCGCAGACCTCTTTTTACCCCCTCCCTTATTTACAGCGCCTATAAGTGGTTTGCGGCTCATCTTTCCACTTATAATGTGCCTCTCCTGGGAACTGGATTAGAATTCCACTGTAGACTCCCGCGTCTGATCGCTTTCCTGCGTGTGCATACCGTAATATTTGCTGTAGCCACGTGCAGTTTTTCCTTATGTATTTCCTGACAGAGAGCGGAGGACCTGCTTGGTTGTGTCGGTTGTGTCGTGTTTACCTCCAGCTCTGGGCAAGCTCGCAGAAGTATACCTATTCCTGCATCTGATTCAGTTCGCTTCTGTAGTCTTGCTGCCGCCGTGCCTTCTAACGAGCCACTTAATTCAGATCGGAGAACACCCTGGAGTCAATTTTTGGCACATTAACACACACTGAATAATGCACTTTTAAATGCACCTTCAATGTACTTTGGTGATCACACGCTAGAATCCAATTGCAGAGTGCATTGAAAGTGCATTGTTCAGCGTGTGAGAAAGCATCTGCTACTGACAGTCCTGTAACCCCAAGATAAGAAGGGTAGATAAGGTCTTCCTGCTTAAGGGGACCAAATTGTTGTTACTATTTAAATTTTACCTTATTTATACCCCGCAATGCTCCCTCTAAGCTGTGGAGTCTTGTGAGCAAAAATTCTACTTTGTAAGACTGAACAAATTTAGTGGCACCTTTCAGACCAACAAAGTCTAATTCGAGGTATGAGCCAGCGATTTGGCGACTGGATACGTTAATTTGCTCTGGAGCCATCCTTCCGGAACTAAGACAAAAACATGTGAGCCGGAGGCTTAAAAACTGTGAGCTGGCTCACACTGACCCAGCTTAGAGGGAACCCTGGTTCTCTCCCCCCCCCCCAAGTGGGACTCAAGGCGAATCCCACAGAAATTAACAGCGTTTTCTGTCGATTGATATTAAGGGTCCCATAGAGAGCAATGGGGGAACTGATGAATTCTAAGGCCTGCCTCTGCATAGACTTGCAAGGAAACCGAGTTGTGTGTCGGTCTCCGCGTGTATGTAGGATCTGGGAGCCGTCAGTGCCCACTGACAACCTAATCCTAAACACATGTAAAGCCTTCCCAAATCAGGCACTTCCATTTAACTGGGGGGCGGAGGGGGTTGTGAGGAAGATAAACGACTCTCCCCCCCCCCCTCAAACACACATTCCCACACCTTCCCCTAACAGGCTTGCTTTAATTAATCCTTTCCCCAGGCCGGTCAATCCCCAAGGCTAAGATACTGGGACGGTCGACAGCCGGTTTAAGAGGGAGTTTTTATTTGGGTCTCCGAGTTTGATCCGCAGTAAAAGTATAGGATTCGGGTCCAGTAACACTCTAAGGACCCACGAGCAGTGCTCCCTCTAAGCTGTGGAGTCTAGTGAGCAAAACTTCTACTTTGTGAGCACCTGGCATTAAAGTGGTGAGTGATTTGGCTGCTGCATAAGTCTGCTCTGGAGCCGTCCTTCCTGAGCTAAGACAAAAAATGTGTGAGCTGGGGGATTAAAAAAAACAACTGTGAGCTAGCTCACACTAACTCGGCTTAGAGGGAAACACTGCCCACAAAACTTTTCGAGAGTCAAAGCTTTCTTGCATCTGAAAGAGAGAGGTTTGACTCTTGATAGTCTATAGATGAAGAAGTGTGCTTGCACGCAAAAGCTTATACCGTGGATAAAACTTTGTTGATCTTAAAGGTGCCGCTGGACTCGAAATTTGTTCTTGGACATCTTGTCGGTCTTTAAGGCACCTCCGGATTCTTAAAGAGGAGCGGAAGGGATGGGAATTCTGGGAGACTGCGAGAAAACCAGGCCTAGCCGGTCTTCAGCGGGAGGCCGATTTCTACAAGAAAGTTCCAGCCGGTTTTTTGGATCTAATGGGGGGGGGGGACCGCAGGACTTCTCAGAATGTGACCCGCATGACCCCCCCCCTCCCTATCAGTCTCCTTTTAGCCGACTTCAATCGTTCAGCCCAATTTTAAAACCCTTTCCTTCGCCACAGCTGCCCTTCGCTGCACACCAAGGAAGTAAACCGCACCGTGGCCAGACTCACTTCGGAGTGAAAAGGTTGGGACTGCGGTGTGGTCACGCACACCTTAGACAATCCACTTTCAATGCACTTTCCGACTGGATTTCGCCAGGTCACGCCGTAAAATCCAGTCGGGAAGCGCATCGAGAGTGGATTCTTTAGTGTGTGTGTGAGAGAGACTGCAGCCCAAGATTTGAGCCTAACAGCACCTTAAAGACCAACCACATTTTCAGGATTATCTGACCGAGGGAGCTTCGACTCTCAGAAGCTGAGATCCCCAAAATCGGGTTGCTCTCCAACGGCACTACGGGATTCGAACCTTGCTCTTTAGCGCAGACCAACCGGGCTACCCACATTTGGGCCGGAGACGCGACCCTCTCCGTCTTAAATCCTCCCCAGCTTGACCCCGGGGTGCTGAAGAAGAAATCCAGTGGAGGGTTCAGGTTCTTTGGTTGTTGCTGCTTGTTTGCTGAGCGCGCGTCGTTGGGGAGTCGCGGCTCGCCCAGTCACCCGGGGAGTTCATCGCGGGTTTTCTTAAACAAATGCCCGAACGAGACACAACAACCGGAGGCTGGAGACGGCCTGACCTCGCCAGCAACCCGGAGGAGCCGTCAACAAGAGCCGGGGGGGGGGGAGACGTCAGATGGGGGGGGATTCTTCCCCCAACCAAAAGCCCCGGCTACCCTTTTTCTTCTGCGCCTCCACCCAGGGTTCCCCAAGGAGCACCGAGTGGACGCCGAGGGACTGGGCACTGCAGCCGTTTGGGAGAGCGCTGGAAGCCGGGCGCGGGAGGGAGGGAGGGAGCGAGGGCAGTGTGGAGAAAGGCCGGCTCCGGGAAGACCGAGTTGGGGAAAGAAGAGGAAGGTGCGCGGCGAGGCAGAAGTGGAGTGATCGGGCTCCGTACCGCGCAAAATGGGTGATCTGGCGCAACAGAGAGACAGGGAAGTGTGCGTCTGTTCCTGAGAATGTGTGTTAGCGTCCTCCTCCCGTACCCGTTTGGGCAAATGACTGGCTAGTAGGCTCCAGTCTGGGAAGAAAGGGGGCCATTTGGTGCGCCTTTTGAGGATGCTGGCGAGGTGCGAAAGGGAAAGGAGCGTCTTCAAGGGACTCTTGAACTTTGCGCCGGGCACCCAGGCCGGCTTGGAGTTAGGGCATTCTTTTTCTCGAGCAGGATCCGGCC
>NW_015173127.1:418883-423883 GCF_001447785.1 Gekko japonicus
CTGCACGCGATTACCTCCGAAATCCTAAATGCAACGCCGCGTCCTCCTAAAAGCGATCCGGCAAGCAGTTGGAGAGGGCCGGCCCGTAATAACGCCCCCTCTAGTGCAAAGTCGAGGGGCCTCCAAGGGGCAAAAGAGTGGCTGGATCCCCCCCCCCCCCCCCCCCCCAAAAAACCCTTCCCCTTTTGCAACTCCGCTCCAGGCAGGCGACCCCCGCCGCCGCCGCCGCCTCCTCCGCTGCGCCAGGCGCACCCACCTTTCCTTGGCCTCGGCCGCTCGGTCGCGCTGCCGGCGGTTCTTAAACCAGTTGCTGACCTGGGTGGTGGTCAGGCCGGTGGCTTCGGCCAGCTCCCGCTTCTCGCGGGGCGACGGGTAGGGGTTGTGGGCGTACCACTCGCGCAGGACGCCGCGGGACTTCTCCTTGAAGCAGTAGCTGGTCTCCTCGCCGTCCCAGATGGTGCGCGGCAGCGGGAACTTGCGCCGGACGCGGTACTTGCCGACGGCGCCCAGCGGCCGCCCGCGCAGCTTCTCGGCCTCCACGTAGTGGGCCTTGAGCCAGAGCTGCTGGAGCTTGGGGTGGTTGTGCGCCGAGAACTGGTGGCTCTCCAGGATCTTGTAGAGCTCGCGGAAGTTGCCCCGGTGGAAGGCCACCACCGCCTTGGCCTTCAGCACGCTCTCGTTCTTGTGCAAGTGGTCGCAGGCCGGCAGCGACCAGAGGAAGCGGCCCAGCCGCTCCAGGTTGCCGCCCTGCTGCAGGACCTCGCAGACGCACGCCACTTGCTCCTGCGTGAAGCCGAACGACGGCAGCATCGACATGGCCGCGGCAGCCCCGTCCCCCCGCCGCCGCCCCTCGAGCCGGCCTGGGCGCCTAAGCTGGCCCGAGCGGGAGAGCCGGGAAGCCGCGGAGGCCCTCCGGCCCCGGGAAAGCCGACGCCTGTAAGATCCCAGCCGTCGGGAAAGGGATGCGCGCCCGCCTTCCACGAACCGCCGAAGGGAAACTTTCCTCTCCCCGGCCGCTTGTCCTCCGGCAGGCCGGCTTAAAGGCGGCCTCTCAGGCTCCGGCCTGGCTTTGATTGGGTCCTTCGCTGCGCCTATCGGAGCGCGCCTCCAGGCCGGGCAGGGAAGGGAAGGGAAAGGGACGGGCCGGGGCGTGCGCTCCGCTTCCCGGGGCCTGGCGTCCTTGCGCGCCGCAGGAGCGAGCGGCTTCGGTGGAGGAGCCCGTCCGGCCGCCTGCTCTCCTCTCCCGAGCCGAGCGCCGGACTAGAGGCGGAGGCGCGCGGGAGGCGGACAGATAGCCGGGAAGGGGGGCTCTGAGAGCGCGCTCCGGCTGGCCCCGGAGAAGAGGAAGGGGGGGGGGGGAGAGAAGGAGATACGTCAGGAGGCTGCAACCCGAGCTCCTTCTCGAGTGTCACCTAAGGGGAACGCGGCTCGGTGTGCGAATCAATTATTGCGAGCCTGGAAGAAAGGAAGGAGACGGAGAAAGAGGCGACCCGACGCCCAGCCCTCTCCCCGTTCCCCCCTCCCCCCCGTCCATCTCTTCTCCAGCACCCCCCACTTCCACCTCTCCTTGTCCTTTGCAGTCAGTCCTGCTCGGTCCCGCTGAGCTCATATTTAATTACTTTAATGCCGAGGATGAATAAATGATGCGGTCCCCTGACGAATAAGCCGGTGGGGGCGCTGAATAATTCAAAGGCGCCTCCTCAACTTTGGAAAGGAGCCTGGCGCGCGCCTCCGGACTAAGGGGGGGGGGGATGAGTCATAATCACATTAATTACAACAACAAGAAGAAGGATGCATGACTTAAAAGGTTTTTACCCAGAGATGCTTTAGGCTGATCTTGCACTGAGCCAAGGGGGTTGGAGTAGATGACCTCTATGGACCCTTGGGGGGTGTCCTATGCAGACTTGTTCTCCTCTAAGTTTTCGGTCGGATTGCGCTGTGGATAGACTAAGCAGGAAAGGGGTGTCTTTAGACTAGCGAGAGAAGAGAAGCCCGTTGGGTGTAAACAGGTGAGGAATTCGAATTGTCCATTAAAAAAAAAAAATCTCGCATCACCTAGCGGCTGAGGGTAGCCCGATTTTCAAAGATTAAAAAAGGGGCCTAAAAGGAAACCGGAGTGCTGGGTCATTCGGAGTGAAGCTCATGCTGAAGCCAATGGGAAGAAGATCTCGGTCTTCCGGGGAACTTGACTGTTTAAACGGAATCACCCTGCGAAAGAACTCCCGAATTACTCTGCAAAATCTGAATTACTCTGCAAAAAGGACTCCCGCCTGAAACCGCTGAATTGGGATTCATTAAAATGTTTGACACTACCCACACTCCCAACAAACCTTATTTAGGATTTCAATCTAAGTTTGTTAACTCCCACCCATCGCTAATGAATGGTCTTTGTTCCTTCCTTGATTTAACTCGAGGTTTGCGTAATTACAACCCTCTCTGCCCTTCCTGCAATTTTTTTAGCCCCTTGACCTGGCCCATTGTTTCTTCTTCGTGCCCCTAAATAAAACGACTTTGGGGGGAGCATTTCCTGAAAGCTGCCTTATACTGAATCCATCGGTCAGTCGAGGAGGGTTGAATTGCCTGCTCGGGCCGGCGGCAGCTCTCCGGGGTGACTTTCACCACCGGGTACCCAGCGAACTGGAGATGAACCTGGGACCTTCTGCGTGCCAAGCAGATGCTCTACCCCGGAGCCACTGCACCTCCTCCAGTGTTTCGACTGAATCAGACCCTTGGTTTATCGAGGTCAGCGATTGCCTGCTCTGACTGGAAGCGTCTCTCCAGGGTCTCGGGTTGAAATCTTTCACATCACCTGACCCTTTGAGCTGGAGACGCTGGGATCCGAACTTGAGACCTTCTGCTTCTCAAGCAGATGCCCTGCCACTGAGACAAAGCCCTTCCCCATTGGTCCATCGAGGTCAGTACTATCCACTCAGGCGGGCAGCAGCACTCCAGGTATCTCAGGCGATTTCGCATCCCTTACTACCTTGTCCCTTTTAACTGGAGGCGCTGGGATTGAACCTGGGACCTTCTGCGTGCCACTGAGCCCAGGGCGTTTGAAGAACACAACCCTTGTCCAGGTGACCCTATGCCAGAGACCTTTGGCAGTAATCACATTTTGTCTTTTCAGCGCCCCCCCCCCCCGCCGAGATTTCTAGTTCCTTTTTGGAGCCCGTGGTTTCAGTCCAAGCCAGTGTTCCCTCTAAGATGAGTGAGTGTGAGCCAGCTCACAGTTTTTTAGCCTCCGGCTCACACACTTTTGTCTTCGCTCAGGAAGGATGGCTCCGGAGCAGACTAATCTATGCAGTAGCCAAATCCCTCGCTCACCACTTTAATGCCAGTCGCTCACAAAGTAGAAGTTTTGATCACAAGGCTCCACAGCTTAGAGGGAGCATTAGCAACTCACTTTATTTTTCTAACCCCAAGTCTAGAAAGAAGTCCCAAAGGTGGGCGTCCCGAGGGTCCCAAGCAGGTGTACAGCAGAGGAGCACACTTACTTGGGAGTAAACCCCGCGGAAGTATACCTGACCCCCATATATATATATATATATATTGGCTGGCCCTGTTTTCTGCGCCTGCGCGCGAGCCCTGGAGCCATTGCGTGGAGGGGGAGAGGGGATTTCGGGGGGGGGGCGGGAAGGGAAACGAAACCCCACCCTGAAATGCTCTCCAAACACAGAAGGTAATCTATGGTCAATTGCCAGGCCTAAAGGGTGAGATCAAAACAATGGGGTCGAGATAAGGGAAAGACTGACTGCAAAAAAGAGCTTTCATGGATCCCGGGTTCGTTTAAATCCTGCAGCCGATAAGCGAGACCAGCGGATAAGGGTTTCTTTGCGGATTAGAAAATAACGCCTTCAGACCTGTCCGACCGAAAAGGGGCTTGAAACCCGATGGGAGCGAGTGCGATGTGTGGGGGTGGGGGTGGGGTGGGGGGTCGCTGACTTCGGAGTCTTTTTGGGACGGCAGGTGAGAGAGTGCAGCATAGTGGTTAAAGTCTGTGTGGGGATTGGGGAGCCGGGTTCGAATTCCCTTACGCTCTAAAGCTGCTTTGGGAGGACAGTGGGGCAGTCCCACTGTCAGCGTAGCCTACCTCGCAGGGTTGTAGGAAGAACAAAATGGGAGGGGGGACGCCAGGGAGGCTGTCCCGGGGGAGGTGGATGGACAGGTGTGCAAGAGGGACCTCTGACATCAATAGGGTTTCGATCCTGTTGGGTGATAGTGAGATATTGAAAAAATGGTATTTAGCAGAGATAATATAGCCCAGCAGAGCCTGAGTAAAATAATTCAGACTGAGAGTCCATGTGTGATTAAAATATAAAGTTTTTAGTAAATTCTAGCATGGGAAGGGTAACTGGGATGAAAATAACAAAAGAGCATAGTCGGCTACATCCTTACACTACAAAGACAAAACTAGAAGAGAGAGATTATGGCTACTCTTCTTGTTCTTCAGAACACCAAAACAAAGACGGGAAGAGAAGCCATAAAATGGTAATACACCTTGACACTTTAGTCCCAATCAAATTCCTAGATCAGGGAGAAAATTCCCAGGCATTCTACAGCTAAAGAACATTGGTTGCATGAGAAACATGTGACTTCCTGTGAGTAACATAAACAAACATTTAACCCCAGATATACTGAGTGTTTTCAACTTGTAATACCCAACACCCCTTCTCAAGTTACAACACGAAAGTCATGCAGATCCAAACATTCACGAAGAGTCTCAAAATGTTGCTTGTCAAGCGGCTTGGTCAGGATGTCGGCAATCATCTGATCAGTAGGACAGTACTGGAGTTCAATCAGTCCTTGGTCTTGCAGCTCTTTCACGTAGTGACATTTGATGGTCTTGTTTTTAGATTTGGTGCCTTCACCTTTGCAGATGGCGGTACAAGCTTGATTGTCCTCAAAAAGTATTATTGGCTTTGGTTCATCTATGCCGAAGTCAGTAGATGAATAATCCAGTAGACCTCATAGCTGGCACTTGTTACTCCTTGCTGAGTGTC
>NW_015173127.1:424508-466991 GCF_001447785.1 Gekko japonicus
GAGGGAGCTGTGGCTTTAGGCAAATATCACAGCCATTTCTCATGACATCACATTCTCTTGCTTTAATATTGCATTCCTTCAATAACTTTTCCACACTTTTCACATTTCTATGTGCAAATTTTACATGCCACGCGAATAAACAGTCTTTATGGTTGCATTCAGTTGATTTGGTTTGGCATACCAGCCCATCATTTTCCATTTCATCTAAATCAGTATCAGCAATATTTCTCAGGTAATGAAAACCATCCTTTTCTTCAAGCATCACATTAAATCCATTTTCACTCCAAATTTTTCCATGGCTTGGTCTGAGATCAATATTAAGACCATTTTGCATGATTCTCTTTGTGGATATGAGATTATTTATTGCTTGGGAAATCAGAACCCATTCTCTGAGAGTGATTTCCACAATCTCATTGCAGTCGTTCAAGGCATACAGTTTAACTGAACCGCAGCCCTCTACAGAGAGATTATTGCCTTCTGCCCCTTGTAGAGCAGGCTTCTTTTCTCTGTCCAAATCAGTAAACCATTTGTCGGAGTTCACTATATGATACGCGCTACTGCTATCTAGTAAAAATGAATCATTTTGCTCATCATTCCTCTTAGTGACAGACAAAGCTTTCATGTTACTGTTCTGCTTTACAACATCAGCTCTTTGCTGTTTGTCTCTGATAACAAACACACCTCATTTCTCAAAGTGACCGCTTGCCTTTCCTTGGCCATGCCCCTTAGGGGGTCTGGTTTCAGAGTGGTAAGATTTGGGGCGATCTCTTTGTTCTGGTAAAGTCTTTGATCTACAATGTCTTGCCATATGCCCAAATTTTCCACAGTTGTGGCATTTCATAGTTCTTTTGGCATTATCCCTTTTATAATCAGCCTTTATGCTTTGTTGTTGTTCAGTCGCACAGTCGAGTCCGACTCTTCGCGACCCCATGGACCAGATCACGCCAGGCGTTCCGGTCTTCCGCCGTTCTCTGAAGTTTGCTCAACTTCTTGTTTGTTGCATCTATGACACTGTCTAACCATCTCATCCTTTGTCGTCCCCGTCTTCTTTGACCTTCAATCTTTCCCAGCATCAGGGTCTTCTCCAGTGAGTGCTCCCTTCTCATTTGGTGGTCAAAGTATTTGAGCTTCTGTTTCATTATCTGGCCTTCCAGGGAACAGTCAGGGTTGATTTCTTTTAGGATTGACTGATTTGATCGTCTTGCAGTCCAAGGGACTCTCTTCTCATTTGTAGTCTGGGACATTTCACGCCTATGTCCTTCATCTTTTAGATATGCTAACACATATTCCAGTTTTAAGTCTTTTGTTCCCTTTAAAACAGCCACTTCATGCGAATACTCTCTGGTCAAGGAACCAAGAATGACAGCAATAACAGCTTTTTTTTCCTGGCGCACTGTCCATTGCTTTAATTGCATTATAAGCAGGGCCGGCTCACTCACTAGGCCAACTAGGCGCTCGCCTAGAGTGCGGCAGCCCTTAGGGGCACCAAATTGGCAAAAAAAAACCCCGCTGTCCTGTTTCAGCTGCAAACACTACTGAGTTTTAAACATGTTATGATCTTTCTGATGATACCAACACCAATTCCACCAAAGAACTTAGCCCTCTGGGCACAGAAGGGTCACTCAGCTGAGTCAAAGAAGAATCTAAGTAGGGGGCTATTACATAAGGACACTCAAGTTGCAACTAACTTATGGCAACCCCAGCAAGGAACTGTCAAGGCAAGTGAGAAGCAGAGGTTGTTTGCAACTGCGAGTGCCTTTCTTTGCAGAGTCTTCCTTGGTGGAAGCCAGATGTGCAAAGCAGGCAAAGTTACAAAAGGAAAGTGAGTGTTAAGAGCGTGGGTGTCAGGGGAACGGTAGGTCAGAGGTACAGATCCAATTAATGAGTTGGAGCCATGGTGGGCGCACTGGGGGGGGGGCGCCAGAAGGGATCTTCGCCTAGGGTGCAAAATAAGCTGGGGACGGCCCTGATTATAAGCATCCATAATTCAAATGTTTAAGCAGTGATTCACCATTTCTCATTTTTGCATTTATTAATCTTAGATAGAGGAACAAGTAATTAGCATCATTTTTCGAGGCATAAATTTGCTCAAGCTTCAACATCATTTGTTTCGTGGATGTGCACTCTAAAAGTTCCTGATTATCTGTAGCATTAATAGTGCCCATAATTAAAGACATTCCAAATCCATCATGCCTTCTGTACTTTTCAAGAAGGGCCCCGGGTTCAGGAGTATCATCAAGTGAGCACAGAAAGAGCTCCATGAGCTTGAAGGGCATTCTTTACTGATCTCTTCCACCAAGAGAAATTAGTTGAGTCTAAGGTGGGCATATTGAAAAAAGCAAGATTCTTAGCTGCAGACATAATGATTTCTCCTTTTATGCGTTACCAAAACTTGAGAGTGATGAGGACAACGGGCGATCTTTTGTGAGCACGGGATTAAGTTTTTCAGTAGAAACAGCCAGGATGGATCTCACCCCCTTTCCTTCTTTCTTTCACTCGGCACGGAAGAAGACGAACTCAGATCAAACACTACAGGCTTTCTCTGACTTGGAAACACAGGTGTCTAGTCTGGTCCCACAAGTTCATGAAGAATACAGGATGTTGTCTGAATCTCATAAATCCAATGCGAGTTAAGATAAAAATTGTTTTAGAAAACTCCAGCACACATGATTTTTCTTGACTCCAAGTCTGACTGCGTACTCTGCTTAGCTATCTGGTGCAGCTGAGACTATCTGGGCACCCATAACCTTTGTTGGGTGATAGTGAAATATTGAAAAAAATGGTATTTAGCAGAGATAAAATAGTCCAGCAGAGCCAGAGTAAAATAATTCAGACTCAGAATCCATGTGTGATTAAAATATAAAATTTTTACTACATTCTACCATGGGAAGGGTAACTGGGATGAAAATAACAACAGAGCATAATCTGCTACATCCTTACTCTACAAAGACACAACTAGAAGAGAGAGATTATGGCTACTCTTCTTCTTCTTCAGAACACCAAACAAAGACGGAAAGAGAAACCATAAAATGGTAATACACCTTGACACTTTAGTCCCAATCAAATTCCTGGATCAGGGAGAAAATTCCCGGGCATCCTACAGCTAAAGAACATTGGTTACATGAGAAACATGTGACTTCCTGTGAGTAACATAAACAAACATTTAACCCCAGATATACTGAGTGTTTTCAACTTGTAATACCCAACAGATCCTTACCAGTTCTGCACTGCTTCCAGCGATGTTTGTACTGGGACACAGACAATTAATAATATTGCATTTACTTCTTTGCGATCTTTGTAGTCCATCTTTCCTGCCGAGAATCAAGGCGGACTACATAAATGTAGTCCAATAAACAGTGCAATAGGGTTGGGATTATAACGTTTTGGAATTCATGTTTCCCGGTGTTCAAAGGACCTTCCATAGATGGAACCTTGCAACAGCCCTGCAAGGTAGGACAGGGGGTCTTATTCCCCTTATGCGAGATGGGGGGGGCACTGCGTGAAGCCAATCCTGCCTATTTTTCTAGGGAAGGAGGGGCCACAGAGCTCAAAGGATGTTGCTCCTAAGGAAGCCAGGGCTGAGTTTTGCACCGGGGTTTTCAGTGTCGGATAAATGGATAAATAAATCAACATTGCCAAGAATGTGCCATTTGCAGGAATGACCGACTGTGGTGTGTTGTGTCGGTCTAGGACCCTGCTTTTACCATGGAGGAAAGGGGGGAGAGAGAGGTGGGTATAAATAAAGTTAAATAATAATAATGAAGTGCAGAACACACCAGCTACCAGTTAAATATCTACTTGTGACAAATAACAACAATAACAACAATAATAACAACAACAACAATAACAATAATGGTATCCTGCGAAGATACAAGAACTAGGCTAGATAAGAAAATAACAGAGGCCATGTTGGAATCAGGCCAATGGCCCATCCAGTCCAACACTCTATGTCACACAGTGGCCCAAACCCAGGGGCCCTCAGGAGATCCACGGGTGGGGCCAGAACTCCAGAAGCCCTCCCATTGCTGCCCCCCCCCAAGTACCCAAAACACAGAGCATCACTGCCCCAGACAAGAGTGTTCCATCTACGCCTTGTGGCTAATAGATTCAGGTGGAGTAGCCCTGTTGGTCTGAAAGCAAGGGAACAAAGTGTTGAGTCCAGTGGCACTTTTCAGACCCACAAAGTTTAATTCTGGGCATGCATTTCTACCCAGAATTAAACTTTGTTGGTCTTCAAGGTGCCCGCTGGACTCAACACTTTGCTCGGGGACTAATAGCCCTCAATATCCCTTGCAGAAACACCACCGACCCGTCGACTCTTTGACTGTGACCATTCATCATAATAAATGAAGTCAATGCGTTAAAAATAAAATAAATCGTTTGCAGGGGCCCCCCTTGCACCTACTCAATAGTTTCTCTGCTTACAAATAGAAGGGATCCTCCGCCCCCTTACACACAACCAATGCTCCCTCTGAGCTTCGGAGTCGTGTGAGCAAAAATGCTACTTTGTGAGCTTCCGGCATTAAAGTTGTGAGCGAGCGATTGGGCTGCTGCATCAATCAGTTTGCTCTGGAGCCCTCCCTTCCCGAGCGAAGACAAAAATGTGTGAGCCGGAGGCTAAAAAAACTTTGATCCGGCTCACACGCACTCAGCTTCGAGGGAAGACTGCACACAGCCTCTCCCTCACCGCCCCGGGGGCATCGGAGCCGCGGCTGGCTCCCTTCCCCATCCCAGCAAGTCACGCCCTCCTCGCCCCCTGTCTGGTACTTTTCCTCGGGGCCGGTTTTATTTCGGTCGCGGTGATGATGTGCCCGAATGTCCTGCCAGGCCGGCCGGGAGGCCTCCGCTCGCCCTCCCTCCTCCTCCTCCTCCTCCTTATTGACAAGGCAGCTGCGCCGGGACCGGAACGGGACTCCTGCCAGTCTCTCTCCCGCGCGCGTGCGCGCCCCGGCGAAATAAATAAATAAAGCGGAGTATCCTAGGTGCCCTAAAGCTTCGAGCAGTCGCGCAGGAACTTTTTTTTTTCTCCTCTCCCAGTAGACCGGTGGTGGGAAATCCCGGCAGAGAGGGATTTTCTTTTGGTGCATGGATCTCCTGCGCTTTGGCTCCCCCCACCCCCCCAGGAAAGCGCGAGGGAAGCTGTCTTTTCCCCCTCTGTTCCAGGCGGCAAAGGTCTGACGGATGATACCTGTGCAGGACCAGAAGAGACAGATCCGTACCCGGTGGCTGTAGATCCTTCTCTCCCACTGAGGGTTACCTGCTTCCAAGCACCCCACCCCCACCTCCCACCACTCCCTCGGGCTCTTTTTAAAAAGTCTGAGTAGGAAACACGGGGTTAAGCATCTCTGGTCTCAGGATTTAGCTGGATCTGATTTTAAATAATATAAAGTAAAGGTAAAGGTTTCCCTTGCTCCAAAGCCAGTCGAATCCGACTCTAGGGTTGCGGTGCTCATCGCCGTTTCCAAGCCGAAGAGCCAGCGCTGTCCGAAGACGTTTCTGTGGTCATGTGGCCGGCATGACTAAACACCAAGGCGCACGGAACGCTGTTACCTTCCCACCGAAGTGGTCCCTATTTATCTACTTGCAATGTCTTGCTTTCGAACTGCTAGGTTGGCAGGAGCTGGAACTAGAAATGGGAGCTCACTCCGTCATGCGGCACACTTGGCTCTCGAACTGCTGATATAGACATATATAAATAGAGATTTGTGTGCATAACTGATTGTGTATGTTTGTGTGTGTGCGTGCGTGTGCGTGCGTATGTACACATACATACACACACACACAAACTATATGTATAGATTCAGGTGAGGGTAGCCCGGCCGTGTTGGTGTGAATCCACAGAACACAGTTCGAGTCCAGCGGCACCTTTAAGACCAACACAGTTTAATCTGGATGTAAGCTTTCGTGTGTGCGCACACTTCATCAGATACGCACACTTCATCAGATACATTGAAATGGAAGTTACCAGTCCATACATATAGATAGAGGGTGAGCAGCAAATTAGGATACAGATTAATAAGGATTCAGGTGGGGTAGCCGTGTTGGCCTGAATCAACAGAGCAAAGTTTGACTTCCAGTGGCACCTTTAAGACCAACCAAGTTTTATTCTGGGTATTCTTCAGTGTGTACCTGAGGAAGTGTGCCTGCACATGAAAGCTTATACCCAGAATGAAACTTAGTTGGTCATAAAGGTGCCACTGGTCATAAACTCTATGTGTGAGTGTGTGTATGTGTACATATATATATACACACACACGCACACACATATATATACATATACACATATTAAAATATATAAATATATAAACCCTTTTGTAACATATAGCAAATAGAACACGAGGTCTTGTATATGAGACACTTTGAGCGCCTGGAATTTGAGACGCGCAAAAAAAGGACGCGTGCAGCTGCACACAGAGACGGCGGTCCGCGCAAACTGCTTGACTCCGGATTCCAGGACCGAAGAGAGCGCTGACTCTCCAATGTTCCTCCCCCGAACATCTTGTAGGCGTCTGAAGTGCTACCGGACTCGAATCAGGCCACCCTCTGAAACGACCTTACTCCGGATTGTGAAAACCAATGTGGGTTGACGCGCCGGGTGGTTCCGCAACCCGTTTGCACCTGGGAACGCCGGAGGAGGTGGCTGGGAACTGGACCGGAGGCTTCCGTGCAAGCGAGGAGACAGGATCCTGAAGTTCCCCGCTGAGGATGGCGCTGGGCGGGGGGGGGGGCGGTCTTCTTGGGTTAGGATGGAAGGACAGGGACTGGGAAATCAGGAGCAAGGAGAATTCCGCTCCAGTCTGAAAACCGCCGTGGGTCTGGCTAAGAACGGAGGGTGCCTTTGGATGCCTCCAAAACGGTGGCGTTGGGTTTGGAATCAACTCCTCTCTGGCCACGAGCAGGCGGCGGCGTTGGCGTTTCCCGGGCCGCCAGGGGTCTCTGCCTCCTGTTTCGATCCGGCGGCCAGGAAAAGCCCCCGCGCTCTTCTCGCTTTCGGGTCTGAAAAGCAAGAGCCAGAAAGCGAGCGGCCCGCACGGCTGGACCAGCCGCTGCGGACACAGACGGAGCTTTTCGAACGGTTTCTCCTCCGCTCCGGTTCAAACGATCCGGATTTTCTTTCTTTCTTTCTTTCTTTCTTTCTTTCTTTCTTTCTTTCTTTCTTTCTTTCTTTCTTTCTTTCTTTCTTTCTTTCTCTCTCTCTCTCTCTCTCTCTCTCTCTTTCTCTCTTTCTTTCTTTCTCTCTTTCTCTTTCTCTCTCTCTCTCTCCCTCCCTTTTCTCCCTCTCTTCCTTTCTTCCTTCCTCTTTCTTTCCCTCTTCTTTCTCTCTCTCCTTTCTTCCTCTCTTCCTCTCTTCCTCTCTTCCTTTCTCTCTCTCCCTCTTTCTTTCTCTCTCTCTTCTTTCTCTCTCTCTCTTTCTCTCTCCTTTCTCCCTCTCTTCCTTCCTTCCTCTTTCTCTCTTCTTTCTCTCTTCCTCTTTCTTTCTTTCTTTCGCTCTCTTTCTCTCTCTCTTCTTTCTCTCTCTTTCTCTCTTTCTCCCTCTTTTCCTTCCTTCCTTTCTCTTCCCCTTTCTTTCTTTCTCTCTCTCTTCCCTCCCTTCCTCCTTTCTTTCTTTCTTTCTTTCTTTCTTTCTTTCTTTCTTTCTCTCTCTCTCTCTCTCTCTTGAGGGCTGCCATTCCTCCTTCCAGCCGGCCCCCCTCCCTTCTTCCCTTCTTCCCTTCTTCCCTTCCTCCCTCCCTCCCTCCCTCCCTCCTTTCTTTCTTTCTTTCTTTCTTTCTTTCTTTCTTTCTTTCTTTCTTTCTTTCTTTCTTTCTTTCTTTCTTTCCCTCCCAGCTGCGGGAATCGGGGCTCGTCCGGATCCCGACAGTGTTCGCTCTGAAGCCAGTCCCGCGGATTTCAATGGAATATCTTCCTTCCAAGCACGTGCGTCTTGGATCGGCGCCTTGTCGTTCCGCCCTGGGCGGGTCGGCTCGGAAAGAAGCCCCCATGGAAGCGGGTGGGGTTGGGCCCGGGGCGATCTGGCGTGTGTTTACTCGGGAGTCAATGCCAGTCAACCGTTGTCCCGGCTCGGCCTCGAGGTTTTGAGTCGCCCGCCCGGGCTAGACATCGGAGGCAGACGGCAAGGATTTGTAAACATCCAAAACTTTCGGAACAGTCCCCAGATCCGCGAACGGACTGAGCCGGAGCTCTTGGATTTCGAGATCCATCCTATAGCATATACTCATCCTATATACCATCCTATATACTCAGAATCTTACTCAGGTCTATTCAGTGGGGCTTACTCCCAGGAAAATATTCTTAGGGTTGAAGGGTTCGTCTGTTTTATTTCCCTGCGGGACTTGCAAAGGGGGGTGGGCGGGCAATTGTCTTTTTAATGTCGTCTTTTCAATGTCTTGCTTTAATGTTGGCTTCTTCCAATTGTGTGCCCTGCTTGTGACGTGCCTCGGGGCCTCCAACGCCAGCGCCAAAGGTGGCTATATCAAATGTATAAACGATCCCAATACAACGACTCTTATCGATGGGTCTTCGAGGAAGCCTAACCCTTGGGACACGATATGGGTCGCCCACTTCACCCTCCCCGACATCTTTACTCGGGAGTAAAGCCCCTCCCCCCGCCCCAGCTCAGCGGAGTTTGTTCCCAGGGAAATGCCCAAGGCCGTTCGAATCCCTGCTTGATCCGTCGGTGGATTTTCTTTCCCACCCAAGTCGGTTGCAAAACCCGGGAGGGGGGGAGGAGGAGGAGGAGGAGGAGGAGGACCCCGCCGCTTCGCGCGAGCCATCTTTTGCAACAGCCTGCTTTTCGACCCTGAGCTGGGCAGTCGACTGGCGCAATTTCTGCAGCAAATCCGGCTTCTGTGGAAAGAAAGAAAGAAAGAAAGAGGGGAGGGAGGAAAAGACAGAAAGAACTGATGGAAAGAAAGAAGAGAGGGAGGGAAGGCAGGAAAGAAAGAAAGAGGGAAGGAGGGAGGGAAGAAAAGACAGCAAGAACTGATAGAAAGAAAGAAGGATGAATGGGAGGGAGGAAGGGAAAGAAAGAAAGAAAGAAAGGAGAGAAGGAGAGAAGGAAGGAAGGAAGGAAAGAAGGAAGAAAGAAAGAAAGAAAGGAGAGAAGGAGAGAAGGAAGGAAGGAAGGAAAGAAGGAAGAAAGAAAGAAAGAAAGGAGAGAAGGAGAGAAGGAAGGAAGGAAGGAAAGAAGGAAGAAAGAAAGAAAGAAAGGAGAGAAGGAGAGAAGGAAGGAAGGAAGGAAAGAAGGAAGAAAGAAAGAAAGAAAGGAGAGAAGGAGAGAAGGAAGGAAGGAAGGAAAGAAGGAAGAAAGAAAGAAAGAAAGGAGAGAAGGAGAGAAGGAAGGAAGGAAGGAAGGAAAAACCGATTACCAGCGTCAACTTCAACTGTCCCACGGATATCAAGCATGCTGGGGGAGGGGGGTTAGGGTTAGATCTCCGGCCCTCGACCGCCTTTCCGGTTGCATCGCTTTCCACTTCAAAAAGTAAATAAAAACAGAACACGAAGGGCGGGTGGGGTGGAAGCCCCCCCCCCGCAGCTGCTGGGGGGGGGGATTATTAATTAAAAAGATTATCCCCCCCCCGCTTGTTTTTGTTTCCAGAAAGCTCCCCCGTGGGGGCCCCCGTCTTCTGATGCGGCCGGTAACCCAAAACGCCGGCGATTTCCGACCATGAAAAGGAGGAGAGGAAACCCAAAACGGGGCCATTAGCAAATGAAGAGAGAGAGAGAGAGAGAGAGAGAGAGAGAGAGAGAGAGAGAGAGAGAGAGAGAGAGAGTGTGTGTGTGTGTGTGTGTGTGTGTGTGTGTGTGTGTGTGTGTGTGTGTCTTGGGAAGGACTCCTTTCCCATCCACTTTGCCGGTCTGGAAAAAAAAAGAAAAAAGAGCTCACGTTTCGTTATCTGCAGTGGGAATCTGCAACGCGATACCGGATCTCCCTCCCTCCCTAAGCTACTAAAGGGCCGGGGAGAGAAAGAAGGGCCAGTAGCCTGGGCGTTTCGGGAAACAATGCAGGATCTGTGTTTGCTTTTCTTCCCCCCCCCCCCCCATGAGAACATAAAAAAAGCCCCCCTGGATCAGACCAATAGTCCATCTAGTCCTGCATCTTGTCTCACACAGGAGCCAACCAGTTCCTCTGGACACCCAACAGCAGGGCATAGAGGCTGAGGCCTTCATTAGAACATCAGAAGAGCCCTGCTAGATCAGACCAGTGGTCCATCTAGTCCAGCCTCCTGTCTCATACAGTGGCCAACCAGTTCCTCTGGAGAGCCAGCAACAGGGCATGGAGGGGCCTTCCCTGATGTTGCCTCCTGGCTCTGGGACTCAGAGGCTGACTGCCTCTGAATGTGGAGGTTCCCCTCAGTCACCATGGTGAGTAGCCACTGATAGACCTCTCCTCCATGAACCTCCCACATCCCCTTTTCAAGCTGTTTATTTCTGTGGTCATCATGGCTGCATCTTCTGGCAGTGAACTGCACATTTTAATCACTCTCCGTATAAAGTCTTATTTTCCTTTTGTGTGTCCTGAACCTACTGCCCATCCGCTTCACTGGAAGCCCTCGAGTTCAAGTGTTTTTGGAGGGGGAGAAAAATGTCTCTTTGCCAGCTTTCTCCACCCCGTTCCTCATTTTTAAAAACCCCTATCATGTCCATCCCGCAGTCATCTCTTTTCTAAACTGAAAAGTCCCAGACTCTTCAGCCTTTCCTCAGAGGGAAGCGGCTCCAACCCCCCCAATCATCTTGGTTGTCCTCCTCTGCACTTTCCCCAGCTCCTGTGTCAGACAGGATGCTGGACTGGGATGGACCACTTGTCTGATCCAGCAGGGCCCTTCTGATGTTCTAATGAAGGCCTCAGCCTCCAAGCCCTGTGGCTGGCCCTCCAGGGGAACCGGTCGGCCACTGTGTGAGACAGGATGCTGGAGTGGGGTCAGGGCCAGCTCACCCTTTCTTTCCCCAACCCCCTCAAAATTAAAACACCCCCAAGAACAGCGGCATCCCCCCACCCCCAGCTGGAGTGCCATCTCTCCAAAGCATTTTCTGCCTTCAGCGTTTGGGAAAGCCTGGGATGCCTCGCTGGCTTGGGCAGGCCACCCATCCACACCTGTGAAAACAACGCGTCCCCTCCGGAGCGTTGGATTCTCTGGTTTTAGTAGAGCCAGGAATCGCTATTAATATAGCCGAGTGCACGAGGCATCTCCGCACAGCAAAAACCTTGGTACTGAGTGTGCTAGCAGGCTTACAAAGTTACACAGAGCCAGTAAAGGTAAAGGTAAAGGTTCCCTTGCTCGAAAGCCAGTCGAATCCGACTCTAGGGTTGCGGTGCTCATCTCCGTTTCAAAGCCAGCGCTGTCCGAAGACATTTCCGTGGTCATGTGGCCGGCATGTCTAAACGCCAAGGCGCACGGAACGCTGTTCCCTTCCCACCGAAGTGGTCCCTATTTATCTACTTGCAATTTCTTGCTTTCGAACTGCTAGGTTGGCAGGAGCTGGAACTAGAGACGGGAGCTCACTCCGTCATGCGGCACACTCGGGTCTTGAACTGCTGAACTATTGACCTTCCACAGCCTGCAGTTCAGCGTCTTAACCACTTGAGCGGCCACCGCAGCTCCACACAGAGCCAGTAGGCAGATTCAAAACTTATAAGAGTCTCAAGAAGCTGTCAAGAAGAGGCTGGATGAATATTTGTCAGAGATGCTTTAGGCTGGTCCTGCATGGGGCAGGGGGTCGGACTAGATCAGGGGTGGCCAAACTGCGGCTCACCATGGTGATGATGATGCTTTTTCACTCGTTTGCTGTTCAGAGTTTTCTCTGGTCCCATCCCATAGGCATAAGCACTGACAGAATAAAACCAAACAATTTTACATAATAAAGGGCTCACTGACATCATTCACCATCCTTCACTCTCTCGTGACAACAGTCCTGTGAGGCAGGCCAGGCTGAGAGTTTGTGACTGGTCCGAAGGTCACCCAGCCAGCTTCTAGGACAATAGTGGGGATTTGTAATTAACTTTTTATTAAATTGTATAATTAACTTATACAATACATTCAACATTAAATAAACTTACAGATAAACTTTTATAAACATCTTTACATTCAATTTTTAACTAATAAAAAGCAAAGTCCTTATATTTCTGCGGCACTCTAAAAGTCTGTGGTTGACAGCCAGCAATATATTCAAAAAAGACAAACCATTTTCCCATAAAATTATTCTGTATGTTGGGATTGTCCTGTGCAATTAGCTGCATCGCGATTTTGTCAGATACAATCATGTCCCATATTTTGGCAGTAGTGGGGATTTGAACCACAGTCCGCCTGAGGTCCTAGCCTGCCACTCTATCCAGCGTGGCATTTGCATATATATATATATATTATCTATCCTTTTTTTTGCGTTTGCATATATTGTCTATCCCCAGGCTATCCTGATCCCATCAGATCTCGGAAGCTGAGCAGGGTTGGCCTGGGCTAGTATTTGGAAGGGCAGCCTCCAAGGAATACCAGGGTCGTGGCGCAGAGGCAGGCAGTGGCAAACCACCCCCGAGACATCTCTTGCCCTAAAAACAAGTCTAGCTTGCCATCTGGTGGTGCATGATACTAAAAGAGCTAGAACTTCTGGCTGCCAGTCAATCTTGGGATCTCCTCACTATACTACACACACGGGCGTATGAAAATTAATTAATTAATTAGTGAGCGGTGACTTACAAAAGCTCATCCCCTGCCACAAATTATGTCTGTCTTTAAGGTGCTACAAATCTTAGGATCTCCCGGCTATTCTACCCACAATGCTATTCCTTTCTGCCAAGTTTTTCGGTCCCAGGAATGAGAGGAAGCCCCATTTGGTTTTCTTTTTAGGTGAAGTTGGCCAGTTTGGTGTAGTGGTTAAGTGCGCGGACTCTAATCTGGGAGAACCGGGTTTGATTCCCCACTCCTCCACTTGCACCTGGCTGGATGACCTTGGGCAAGCCGTAGTTCTTTCACAGCTGTTCTCTCAAGGGCAGTTCTCTCAGAGCTCTCTCACTCCCACCTACCTCGCAGGGTGCCTGTTGTGGGGAGGGGAAGGGAAAGGAGTTTGTATGCCGCTCTGAGACACCTTTGGGTAGTGAAGGGCAGGGTATAAATCCAATCTCTTCTCTTCTTCTTTCTGAAGAATAAATTGGAAGTATGCAATAGTAATAGGCGGGCCTGGCGTGATGTGGTCCCTGGGGTCGCGAAGAGTCGGACTCGACTGTGCGACTGAACAACAACAACAACAACAACAAATGCAATAGTAAACAGTTAACTGAAGAATGTCCAGTGTTACACAAATATATGTATTGTAATTAATATGAATATGGAAGAAGAACTTTGGAAACTGAACGGAATTACATGTAACAGGTGGTACAAGATAACAGGAGTCAAAATAGGAAGTAATTCTTGTTTAGTAATTAGGTATAATAGGAGAGCTGTCTGAAGACATTTCTGTGGTCATGTGGCCGGCATGACTGAACACCAAGGCGCACGGAACGCTGTTACCTTCCCACCGAAGTGGTACCTATTTATCTACTTGCAATTTCTTGCTTTCGAACGGCTAGGTTGGCAGGAGCTGGAACGAGAGACGGGAGCTCACTCCGTCATGCGGCACACTCGGGTCTCGAACTGCTGAACTACTGACCTTCCGCAGCCTGCAGTTCAGCGTCTTAACCACTTGAGCCACCGCAGCTCCTGTAATAGGAGTTACTGGATGAGATGAAGAACACTTTCTATTAATAAAGGGGGCGAATAGTATAATAGATTGTTGGAAAAAATTGGATTAATATTTTGTATTATTGTTCACGATAGAAATTAATAAACTGTGAATGAAAAGCAAAGAAAGTTAGTTAATCCCTTGGATATCCAACCCCTTTTGTTTATGTACGTTGTTTACAGCCCACCTTTCACTCTGACACTCGAGGCGGATTTCACAGAGACAGTCGATACGAACAGGACGAGAAGTCCAGTCGACAAGGCAATAAGGCCTGGACTGCAGATATCTGGAACTGAGTTGAAACAATGCTGAGATGAAGCATCAGCAAAGAGGCAGGAGCCTTCTCCCTTTTAGGCTCACAGCACCCCTGTGTTTTAGAGAGGGAGAAGTGAGCAGTGACTCACGAAAGCTCAAATAGCAGCAGCAGCAGCAGCAGCAGCAGCAACAACAATAATAATCCATTGCGATTCCCAAGAACTTGGCTAGATCTTGAATTGCAGAACACCATCTTATCAGTCAGATGATGATGATGATCGTGATGGTGGTCATGGTGGTGACGAAATAAAGATTCTTTGGGACTTCCAATTACAAGCAGGCTAAGGCCTAGAGCATAACACCCCTGATATCACAACTGTAGATAAAAATTAGAAATGGGGCTTGGGTCATTGACACTGCAATCCCAGGAGACAGCAGAACAGAAAAGAAAGAACAGGAGAAGGTCACCAAATACCAAGACCTACCAACAGAGTGCTTCTGGGAGAGGAAGGTGATCATCGGGCCAGTTGTCTTTGGAGCCCTTGGAGCAGCGCCTAGAAGGCTCAAGAAACGCTTGGAACATTCTGGGCTTTGAGCCAATAGCACCAGCTCAGTTCCGGAAGACCTTGTTGCCTGGAACAGCAGGAATCCTCCAGAGATACCTCGGCAATCCCCAAGAACTTGGTTAGACCTCTAACTGCAGAACACCACCTACCAGTCAAATATCTGACAGGGTATAAGCTTTCCTGAGTCACTGCTCACTTCTTCAGATATCAGAAGAAGTGAGTGGTGACTCAGGAAAGCTCCTGCACTTGTCACACATTTTGTTAGTCTTTGAGCTTCACCGGACTCTTGCTTTTTGTTCTCCTGCTACAGATAGACTAACCTGGCTACCCATCTTGATCTGTCTCCATAAAAGTGAGCAGTGTTAGTTAAGTTAAGTAGCCTTTATTGGCATAGAAAATATTGATACAAGTTAGTACAAAAAAAAGGTAGGTTAAAACCACAACATACATATAAAGGTAAAGTAGAAGTAAAGGTTTCCCTTGCTCAAAAGCCAGTCGAATCTGACTCTAGGGGGCGGTGCTCATCTCCGTTTCCAAGCCGAAGAGCCAGCGCTGTCCAGAGACTTCTCCATGGTCATATGGCCGGCATGACTAAATGCCGAGGCGCACGGAACACTGTTACCTTCCCACCAAAGTGGTACCTATTTATCTATTTGCAATTTCTTGCTCTAGAACTGCTAGGTTGGCAGGAGCCGGGGCCAGAGATGGGAGCTCACTCCCTCACGCAGCACTCGGATCTCGAACTGCCAAACTACCGACCTTCTGGTCTGCAGCTCAGCGTCTTAACATCTGGGCCACCGTGGCTCCCTCTCAACATACATATACACCTGTATAAATATAAGATTGTTTTTGTGAGATCCCTTGGCTTACCTTTATAGCCGAGTAAAGAAACTTAGCCACCTTCTCAGTGACACTAAGTGAGCTGTGACTCAGGAAAGGCCCTCCCCTGCCACAAATTTTCCTAGTCTTTAAGGTCTTCCGGTGCTTTAAGCCTGTAAGGTGCTCCGGGACTCTTGCTCTTTTCTGCTGCTACAAACACAGCCACCCATCTTATTCGACTCCCTGACTGTGAAATATAATAATAATAATAATAATAATAATAATAATAATAATAATAATAATAATAATAATAATAATAATAATAATAATAATAATAATAATAATAATAACAACAACAACAACAACAACAACAAATGTTGTTGTTGTTGTTGCTATTGTTATTGTTGTTGTTGTTGTCGTCGTCGTCGTCGTCGTCATCATCATCATCATCATCATCATCATCATCATCATCATCATCATCATCATCATCATCATCATCACCATCATCATCATCATCATCATCATCATCATCATCATCATCACAATCTATTTATACCCCGCCCTCCCCAGAAGTGGGCTCAGGGCGGCTGACAGAATTGGTACCCAGTACCATAAAACCATACAAAGATTAAAACATTCCAAAACACTTAAAACAATCCAATAAACAAGTGCCAGTGCTGATGATCGTCTATCAGTAATTCAAATGGCATCTTGCATAACATACAACCAATGTTTCTAATTCCACGGTCCTTGGCAATAACAACAACAACAACAACAACGACAACGGTTCTGCTCTTGGCCTTTCCTGTCCGCCCCCCAGGAGGAGGCCGAGGCGCCCCCCCTCAAAACTCCCCTCGCTCCCGGAGTCTGCCTAAGGGGGGGGGGGCCACTGGCATTTCCTCCGCTCCTCGCCAGCCCCTGACGCTAATGCGGGCCGACACTGGATAAACAGCCGCGGCGGGCTCCGGAGCCTGGAGCTCATTAGCCAGCGAGCGGCCGGCCGGGAGGGGCCCGCGGGGAGCGGCTGCAGCAGCCCCACTCGGCAACGGGGGAAGGCGGTCGCGCCGGCTGCTGCTGCTACGGCCGCTCTGGGTCTTCGGGGGTTGCCCCGGGACCCTTGAGGGGTGGGTAGCTTCGGGTGCTTGGGGAGCCGGCGATCAGAGGGAGCCTGGAACCTGGGGGGGGGGGTCGCAGCGGGTCTTTTCGCCCCTCCCCGGCTTGTTTACTCAGAACGTTTACTCTTGCTCGGAACGTTCAGGTGGCTCAAGTGATTAAGACGCTGAACTGCGGGCTGTGGAAGGTCAGTAGTTCAGCAGTTCGAGACCCCAGTGTGCCGCATGACGGAGTGAGCTCCCGTCTCTAGTTCCAGCTCCTGCCAACCTAGCAGTTCGAAAGCAGGAAATGGCAAGGAGATAAACAGGGACCACTTCGGTGGGAAGGGAACAGCGTTCCGTGCGCCTCGGTGTTTAGTCATGCCGGCCACATGACCACAGAAACGTCTTCGGACAGCGCTGGCTCTTCGGCTCGGAAACGGAGATGAGCACCGCAGCCCTAGAGTCGGACTCGACTGGCTTTACCTTAAGTCTTGCTAGAGAGGATTACTTCCCCGTCAACGGGTTCCCGAATGATGACTGCTTTTTGATGATGATGCGGGGGGTGGTTAAGACCAGTGTCTTAGTTTCGCAACACCTCTGTTTTAACCAGTCATAGGCGGTGTTCCCTCTAAGCGGAGTTAGTGTGAGCTAGCTCGCAGTTTTTTCTTAACTTCTGGCTCACACGTTTTTGTCTTCGCCCAGGAAGGGATGGCTCCAGAGCAAACTCATTCACGCCGTAGCCAGATCGCTCGCTCACAGCTTTAATGCCAGGAGCTCACAAAGTAGAATTTCTGCTCGCAAAAATCCACAGCTTGGTCGTCGGCAGTGTTCCCTCTAAGCTGAGTTAGTGCGAGCTAGCTCAAAGTTTTTTTAGCCTGCGGCTCGCACCTTTCTGTCTTGGCTCGGGAAGGGATGGCTTCAGAGCAGATGAATCTATGCAGCAGCCCAATCTCTCGCTCACAGAGCAGAATTTTGGCTCACAAGACTCCACGGCTTAGAGGGAGCATAGATTACGACTTGCACCGAACTCCTTATCTCTTACTCCCGAGGAAGTCGACTTTCTTGGGCAGTTGATAATCGCGTTGGCGTCAGCTGGGAAGGCGAAACGGCCCGCTCCGACGCGCGCGTTACTCAGGAGTAAGCCTCTCAGCAGCCGACGGCCCCCAGGGGTCGAAGCTAGACGGGTTTACTCAGAAGTAAGCCCCGTTGCCTGGAACGGAGCTTACTCCCGCGTAACTGGATAGGACGGCACTTTTAACACTTCCCATCAAAAGCAGCGGGGTTTAAAAGCGCTCAACGCTCACCGGATCGCGTTCTGCTTATTATTTTAGACGCTGCCGTGGCCGTCTCGGTCTCCAGGTGCGAAACCCGTTTCCTTTGACGCTAATTCCTTTGCAAACGGCGGACTTTCACTTCCAAAGGAAATGCATTTAATAAGCGAGGGCCGGTCTCCGAACCCCCCCCCCCCCGCAATAATAAACCGCGCAAAAACCCTTCTCTAATAAAATGCTGGATTCACGAAATCCAGTCTCCTCCGAAGGTGAGCTTAGTTTTATTGCAACCTTTCCTTTAAAAAAAAAAAAAAATCTAGCCCAAAGGTCCCTTTTCCTTTCGTTTACATTTTCGCCACTGCAAATTTCCCCATAGGATTTTTTAAAAAAAGAATCCCAGATCTGCCGTTCTTGGCATAAGAACTGGATTGTACCATTTGTGTGTGTGTCCCCCAACAAATTTGCACAAGAAAAGAACAGTTGCGGTAACATCAAACGTTTGCTCTTAAAAGAAAGAAAGAAAGCAAAAGGGGAGAGGCATTATGAAAGGAAGGGAGGGGGGCCCCTAATCGCTCCATGCCCCTCTTTCCAGGTCATTACGGTACTGCTGGTCTCCAATCAATCCTAATGCGATGGCAATTGCAGTCCCTGATGAATGCCTCTCAGGTTTCTTGTAATGGCTCTACCACATTTTCCTGGACCTCCTCCTTTAACCTGAGATGCCAGGGGGACGAGGCTCTTCTCAGCTGCTGATTGCTTCAAGATGTGGGGACTCGGCTTGGGGGGGGTGGGGGTGGGGGGGGGGGGGAGGGGAATGCACAGAGAAAGAGAGAGAGAGAGAGAGAATGTCTTTGGATATTCTGCAATTGTTTGTTCAAACACGGGGGGGGGGGGAATGCATGTTTTGTTTTTGGTTTCTTTTGCTTCCAAAAAATATTCTGCATTCTACCATAGCTCTGTTTAAGAAGAGCCCTGCTGGATCAGACCAATAGTCCACCCAGAGCAGCATCCTCACTCACACAGTGGCCAACCAGTTCCTCAGGAGGGCCCACAACAGGGCATAGAGGCCGAGGTCTTCATTAGAACATAAGAAGAGCCCTGCTGGATCAGACCAGTGGTCCATACAGTCCTGCATCCTGTCTCACACAGTGGCCAACCAGTTCCTCAGGAGGGCCAACAACAGGGCATAGAGGCCGAGGCCTTCATTGGAGCATCAGAAGAGCCCTGCTGGATCAGACCAGTGGTCCATCTAGTCCAGCATCCTGCCTCACACAGTGGCCAACCAGTGCCTCTGGATGGCCAACAACAAGGCATAGAGGCCGAGGCCTTCATTGGAACATCAGAAGAGCCCTGCTGGATCAGACCAGTGGTCCATCCAGTCCGGCATCCTGTCTCACACAGTGGCCAGCCAGTTCCTCTGGAGGGCCAACAACAGGGCATGGAGGCCGAGGCCTTCATTGGAACATCAGAAGAGCCCTGCTGGATCAGACCAGTGGTCCATCCAGTCCAGCATCCTGTCTCACACAGTGGCCAACCAGTTCCTCTGGAGGGCCGACAACAGGGCATGGAGGCCGAGGTTTTCCCCTGATGTTGCCTCCTGGCTCTGGGACTCAGAGGATTAGTGCCTTTGAATGTGGAGGTTCGGTTCCCTGTAGCCACCATGGCTAGTAGCCATTGATAGACTCATCCTCCATGAATCTCTCTCATCCCCTTTTCAAGCTGTCTATTCCTGTGGCCATCAGGACATCCTCTGGCAGCGAATTCCACATTTTAATCACTCTCTGTGTAAAGTAGTTTTTCCTTTTGTCCATCCTCAACAAGTTTGCACATGTGTATTAGCTGGGCCGGTTGTTTACCCCACCCTCTTTAGTCCAGGGATTGAGCTGTGTCTGAAAAGCAAACAAACAGCTGACAGCCACAACTAATGTTTATTTTATTTACTTATTGCGTGTGTGTTTTTTCCAAGGCCACCCGTCTTCCAAGGAGCTCAGGGTTGGCATACCGGCTTCTCCCTGCCTCCTGCGTTCCGTCCTGTTGATCATATTTGACTTATGCTGGGTCATCGGTCTTGAGTTTCATCGGTGAGAAAGGCAAATACCAAGTTAGGTTAAAAAAAATTTTTTTTAAAGAACAATTAAAATCCTCAGTCTGTCCCTGGAAGCTGAAGGAGCGTGGCGTGCACACCAAAGCTTGCACCCAGGAATAAGCACTGTTGGTCTTAAAGAAGCCACTGGACTCAAACTTTCTCCCGGAAACTGAGTTAGGCTGAAAGAGAATGACAGGCCCAAAGTCGCTTCATGATTGGGGATTCGGAGTATTCCCCTGGGCATGTGCAGAAAGCCTTAGATCATTGCAGGAGTTTTCACACTTGGGTTTAAAAGTAATGGTTTGTTTTTACGATTTATTATTTGATTTCCATCATTTGTAGTTGGCCTTTCTGAGAGCCAGGTTGGCTGAGAACCAGTCCAGTGTAGTGGTTAGGAGGGCAGACTCTAAACTGGGAGAACCGGGTTTGATTCCTCAGTGGCTGGTGTGACCTTGGGTCAATTTCAAGTTATTTCAGAACTGTCCACTCAGGGGAAGTCCTCAAAAGAGCTCTCTCAGCCCCACCTACCTCACATTGTGTCTGTTGTGGGGAGGGGAAAGGGAAGGAGTGTGTAAGCCGCTCTGAGACTCCCTCGGGTAGTGGAGGGCGGGGTATAAATCCAATCTCTTCTTCTCTTCTTCTAAATAATAGCTTCTACTCCTGTACTGCTATTCATTTATTCATTCTGTCGCCTGCCTTTCTTCCCAGTGGGGGACCCAAACTGGTTTGCAACGGTCTTCCTCTTCTCTATTTTATCCTCACAACAACCCTGCAAGGTCGGTCACAGTCCTTAAAGAAGCCCTTTCCCCTGCTTCCCGAGACCACTCTGGCCAGGTGGGAGCTAGACTTCCATTTTCATGCGACACACATCCATAGAATCATAGAGTTGGGAGGGACCTCCAGGGTCATCTAGTCCAACCCACTGCACAGTGCAGGAAATTCACAAATACCTCCCCCTCCCACACCCCCAGTGACCCCTGCTCCACGCCCAGAAGATGACAAAAAAAAACCCTCCAGGATTGCTTCCTGACCCCAAAGTGGTGACTGTCATATTTCCCTGGGCGTGTAAGAAAGGGCCACAAGAACTAAGCACTGAGGCAACCCTTCCTGCCCTCCCTCTCATGATCTGCCTGAGTTCACCAAATCTGCATTGCTGTCCGATGGCCATCCAGCCTCTGTTTGAAAACCTCCCAAGGAGGAGAGCCCGCCACCTCCCGAGGAAGCCTGCTCCACCGAGGAACCGCTCGGACGGTCAGGAAGTTCTTCCTCATGTTGAGCCGAAAACTCTTCTGTGGTTCTCATTGGGAGCCTCTTTTATCGTGATAACCATCGTGCAGCCAAGACTCTTGCCGGCGGATCCCAGGGGTTCCGGAGTGACATTCACGGTCTTCGGTGTTTCTGTTGCTTGTATCCAGAAGAGTCCGATTACTGAACGTCCAAAGAATGTGAAGCCATCTGACATCCTCTTGGCAGCGCCAAGAGATCCAACTGGTGAACCGCACGCTCTGGGGGTGACTCGGTGTTCTTGTTTGTTTGTGACAACCTCCTAATAAAAACGTCTTACACTGGTGGTTTGATTTTTTAAAAAAAACGATTTTCTGTAACGTGTCAGTCTTTGCCCTTTTTGGCTCCTAATTCAAGACAAGGTACAAAAGATCATGGCCCGGCTGTGGAGCTGCATGAAATAGCCTCTTTGATTGACGGTGCTCTCTTCTATCTTTCTCTCTGTGTCTTTCTCTCTCTTACACACAGGGCCGGCTCACCCACTAGGCGAACTAGGCATTCGCCTAGAGCGCCGGACCCTGGATGGGGTGCCGAACTGTGCCCCCCCCGCCAAAAGCCTACATGCTATTGCTGCTCCCAGCCACATGACATGCGGGGCACGAAAGGGGAGCGCAAGGCCGCCTCGCCTTCCCCCTCCACCCGAGGTCGGCTTTTGTAAATCCAAATGTGGGGTGTTTTGGTTTGGGTGCCTGGAAACCTCGCCGCCGCTGCCTCCTCGCTCGCTTAAAGGGGGAGAGAAGTAGGATTTCCTTCTCTCCAGGCTCTGCCTGGAGGTTGGCAACCCCATAATTGGGTGCACGGGGGTTGCCAGAAGGTAGCCCTTCCTAGGGTGCAAAAAAACCTCGGGCCGGCCCTGCTTACACACACACACAAAGGATTCTAGCTGCACTGTGATTTCGGCTTCAGGTATGAAGATGCTGGGGCTGCGATGGCTCCGAGGTTAAGATGCTGAGCTGCAGACCGGAAGGTCGGTAGGTTGGCAGTTCAAGACCCGAGTGGCACATGATGGAGTGAGCTCCCGTCTCTGGCCCCAGCTCCTGCCAACCTAGCAGTTTGAAAGCAAGAAATCGCAAGTAGATAAACAAGTACCGTTGCAGTGGCAGTGAATTCCATGTGTGAATCACTCTTTGGGTGAAGAAGGACTTCCTTTTATCCGTCCTAACCCGACTGCTCAGCAATTTCATGGAGTGCCCACATGAGTTCTTGTATTGTGAGAAAGGGAGAAAAGTACTTCCTTCTTGACCTGCTTACTGAAACTAGGATCCTGCTATGTAAATGCTGTATCATATGTGTCTCATTAAGAACTTATACTCGGCTTCCGTTCTGTTATTAGATTTCTGGTTAGTTCCACAAGCTGAATCCTGTTGTATTATTTATTGGATTTCCCATCCTGTCTATTGTATTGACTCTCTGTAACCCACCTGGAATCCAAGCACGAAAGAAGAAGAGATTGGATTTATACCCCGCCCTTCACTACCTGAAGGAGTCTCAGAGCGGCTTGAGAAAACCTGTGACTGACCCAAGGTCACACCAGCAGCTGCATGTGGAGGAGTGGGGAATCAAACATGGTTCTCCCAGATTAGAGTCCGCGCTCTTAACCACTACACCAAACTGGCTCTTTATTTATTTATTTGATTCATGTGCCTTGCATCATGTTTCTTCTCTATTTTATCCTCTCAATGACCTTGTGAGGTTGGTTAGGCTGAGAGAGTGTGACTGGCCCAAGGTCACCCAGTGAGTTTCCATGGCACGAGTGGGGATTCGAATCCAGGTCTCTCGGATTCTAGTCTGGGGCTCCGGTCACACGGGCTGGAAAATGCGGGGGGGGGGGGGGAGGGCTGTTTGGCCCGGAGCAAAAACGCGTGGCTGCGCGATCAGGCAGCGGGTTAAGATCCCGTCGAGCTCCCGTGGTTAGAGGGGAGGTGCTGGTCACACGATGCGGCAAAGAAGCGGAGTGGGGCGGCAAACGGGATTGTGTTTTTTTAAAAAAACCTGAAATGTGCGCATGCTCCGTTGGGTGCTTGTGCGCATCCCATGGAGACTTGGGGGGGGGACTTTTTGCGAGGGGACATGGGCGGGCGCCAGATGCCACCAGAAACGCGATCAGACGCCTGCCCTTACCCCGCGGTTTCTGGAAACTAGTACCTCGGAGGTACTAGTTTTTTACCCCGCATCTTCAGCGGGAAGCCTCAGGTGAGCCACGGGAGCTCTACGCTTCCCAGATGTAGTGGTGTGATCGCGCCCGGAAAATCTGCCTATCTTCTATCTCTGTAGCGTGGCTAATGCTCCGTGTGACCGCAGCCTAGCATGCTTAACCACTACACCACACTGGCTCGCAACGACAAATGTACAGAATTTTTTTAAACCAATTAAAAAACCCCTCACATACCGGAGAGTCAGATTTGGGAAGGAGATACAACCCACAGAACCTTTCCCTTTGATTTGATCTTTTTCGTTGATTCCTTGGGGGTCTTCTTTTTTCTTCCTCTTTGATTATTTTGCAACAAAATGATTTAATAGAGGAAAGAGGGTGGTGGAGGCCAGGGGCAATGGGAAACCTCAAAACCTGCACCTTTTCTGGAAGTAGAAACCAGGAAATATTTCAAAATTAATTAGCTGGGCTGGGTGGCGAGTGCAAGAAAGGATGACTAAGGCTACTGGGAAAAGAGAAACAGGAAATGGGGTGGCTTTGTTTATATCACATGTTCCTTTTTTCCCGATCCCAGAACTGGAAGGAGTCCCAAAAGATCTCCCATCCAGATGCTGAGTCGGACCCAAGAGGCTCTGGCTTCTAAAACCCCTTCAGGCTCCATGGCTGCTGTTTCTACAGACAACTAACTAGGGGAGATTCTGTTGAGTTCAATGGCATTTTGTTGTTGTTCAGTCGCACAGTCGAGTCCGACTCTTCGCGACCCCATGGAGCAGATCACGCCAGGCCTTCCTGTCTTCCGCCGTCCTCTGAAGTTTGCTCAATTTCATGTTCGTTGCATCTATGACACTGTCTGTCTAATGGCATTTACTTCAATGTAAATATTTTTCAAAGGGGGTGTGTGTCTCAGTTTAAACCAGAGGGGTTACTGAAGAAGAAGAAGAGATTGGATTTATACCCCGCCCTTCACTACCCAAAGGAGTCTCAGAGCGGCTTACAAACTCCTTTCCCTTCCCCTCCCCACAACAGACACCCTGTGAGGTAGGTGGGGCTGAGAGAGCTCTGACAGAAACTACTCTTTTTCAAGAACAGCTGTGCCAGAACTATGGCTTGCCCAAGGTCATCCAGCAGGTGCAAGTGGAGGAGTGGGGAATCAAACCTGGTCCTCCCAGATTAGAGTCCGCACACTTAACCACTTCACCAAACTGGCTCTCAACAAAACTGGTTACTGGGACTAAAGTAGCAAAAACAAACCAATTCAATAGCCCTCACTAGCCCAATCTCATCAGATCTTGGAAGCTAAGCAGGGTCGGCCCTGGTTAGTACTTGGATGGGAGACCACCAAGGGAAACAAGGGTTGTAAGGCAGAGGAAGGCACCTCTGAATGTCTCTTGCCTTGAGAACCATAAGTCAGCTGTGAAGATGGCACTTTCCACCACCAGCACAGCGGGAGGCCGGTAGCTATGGTGGGGCTTTTGGGAGCTCCGCCCACTTTTGTAATGGCACAGCCCCACAAGAATTTCTCCTGTAAATGCTTTTTTCAATCATTTAAAACATTTTTAAAAGGCGTGCGCTCCTTTAAGAAGAGTGGGCTGCTGTAGTTTACTAATTCCTGCACGGAGCAAGGGGGTTGGAGTAGGTGACCTCTAGGATCCCTTGTCACTCTATGTCAAGAAACTGGTCTCCTTTAAGAGAGTTTTTCTGCCTAAGTGTCAGCGTTCTTGACTATAGAAGTCATCAGAATGGTTGCTTAAGCTGGCAGAAGTGATTAACTTGCAACAGACCCAGGGTCTGTTTCAGTAGACAGCAGCTTCATGTGTGGGGAACTGTGGGGAACCAAGGATCAAACCCTGTCCTGGAGAAGAGGAGGAGATTGGATTTATACCCTCCCCTTCACTTGGAGCAGCTTACAATCTCCATTTCTTGGTCTGAAGAAGTGTGTTCTGCACATGAAAGCTTATACTTTGAACAAAACTTCGTTGGTCTCAGAGGTATCACTTGACTCAAGACTTTGTTCTCCCCACAACAGACACCCTGTGAGGTAGGTGGGGCTGAGAGAGCTCTGAGAGGACTGCTTGTTAGAGACCAGCTCTGTTAGAACCGTGACTGACCCAAGGTCACCCAGCAGCTGCATGTGGAGGCGTGGGGAATCAAACCCGGTTCTCCCAGATTAGAGTCTGCCACTCTTAATCACTACATGACCAAACTGGCTCTCTTAACCACTACACCAAACTGAGCATTGCAACAAATATTCTTCATTTATCAAGATATAAACACTTCTGTGTGGGGAGGCGGAGCCTGTCCCTTCCCAGGCAGACAGAAGACGCTGCCGCTGGCCGAAATCCTTTTAGCGCGCAATGCAATCTGCATTTTCCACGGCCTCCCCCATGTTTTTCTCCTCCAGTTCCTCAGCGTAATGGAATTTGCCGTAACCCGAGAGGAGGATAATGACGACTTCCCTGCAGTGCCTTCCCGCCCTCATCCACTTTTCAAAATAAGATAATGCATTTTGAATTAGGTTTAGAAAGTGGCTGCAGACAGATTGGGAACGCAGCGCCTGCCAAATTGATTGTTTGGTGGGGGGGCACTGGGTTGGGGATGAAGGCCTCCTCATCCTTTTGGGTCATTGTTGCCAACCTCCAGGTGGCACCTGGAGATCTCTCACCAGTGCAATTGAACTTTGGCCAATTGAGATCAGTTCCCCTGGAGAAAGACAGCTGCTTTGGGGGGTGGATTCTAGAAGAAGAGAAGAAGAAAAGACTGGATTTATGCCCCACCCTTAACTACCTGAAAGAGTCTCAGAGTGGCTTACAGTCTCCTTTCCCTTCCCCTCCCCACAACAGACACCCTGTGAGGTAGGCAAGGCTGAGAGAGCTCTGACAGAAACTGCTCTTTTTACAGAACAGCTTTGCCAGAACTATGGCTTGCCCAAGGTCATCCAGCAGGTGCAAGTGGAGGAGAGGGGAATCAAACCCTTGTTCTCCCAGATTAGAGTCCGCGCACTTAACCTCCACACCAAACTGGCTTCTATGGCGTTATACCCTGGTGAGGTCCCTCCCCTCCCCAAACCCCACCCTCTCTAAGCCCCGCCTCCAAGACCTCCGGGTGTTTCCCAATCCAGAACTGGAACGGACCTCAGAATGGGCCTTGGAATGGCTCTAATTTTTGCAGCATGTAGATGGACATATGAGTACTTACCTTTCCAGGAAATTCTGCAGCAAGACCGCTCAACATTTTTGCACGCAGAACCCACACTGCCTGTGTGTTTGGGGTTACTTGCATGTACTTGCACCGTTTCCTCTTACTGTAGCATATTGTCGCATCGGTCATCATACGTCTAACCTCATTTTCAGGATAACCTGCAGTGGAAGGAGAAGTATGTGGGGAATGAGATCACAGAATCATAGAGCTGGAAGGGACCTCCAGGGTCATCTAGTCCAGCCCCCTGCACAATGCAGGAAATTCACAAATACCTCCCCCCCCCACACACACACACACAGTGACCGCTGTTCCATGCCCAGAAGATGACAGAAAACCTCCAGGATCCCCGGCCAAACTGACCTGGAGAAAAATGGCTTCCTGACCCCAGAGTGGTGATCAGCATTTCCCTGGGCGTGTGTAAGAAAGGGCCACAAGAACTAAGCACTGATGCAACCGTTCCTGCCCTCCCTCTCAAGAAATCTGCCTAAGTTCACAGCATCAGCATTGCTGTCAGAATCATTCACTTAGTCTGAACTAGTTATAGCCCGCCTCTTCCCCCCCCCATCCCCCACAAGCCAGTTTGGTGTAGTGGTTAAGTGCATGGACTCTAATCTGGGAGAACCGGGTTTGATTCCGCACTCCTCCACTTGCAGCTGCTGGATGACCTTGGGCAAGCTGTAGTTCTGACAAGAGCTGTTCTACCTCACCGGGTGTCTGTTGTGGGGAGGAGAAGGAAAAGGAGTTTGTAAGCCACTCTAAGACTCCGAGTGAAGGGCGGGGTATAAATCCAATTTCTTCTCCTCCTCTTCTTCTTCTTCTAAAGGGCAGTTCAGAATAATATGCCACTATGCGCCCATAGCTAAGATGCCGGGCCTGAGGATGTGAAGAAGAAGAAGAGATTGGATTTATACCCCGCCCTTCACTACCCAAAGGTGTCTCAGAGCGGCTTACAAACTCCTTTCCCTTCCCCTCCCCACAACAGACAGCCTGTGAGGTAGGTGGGGCAGAGAGAGCTCTTGACAGAAACGGCTCTTTTTCAAGGACAGCTCTAATCAGAACTACAGCTTGCCCAAGGCCATCCAGCCAGGTGCAAGTGGAGGAGTGGGGAATCAAACCCGGTTCTCCCAGATTAGAGTCCGTCCCGTGCACTTAACCACTACACCGAACTGGCTAACATTGAGCTTGGCAACCTAGGCAGTTACAGGCCTTTACCAGTAGAGGGCATCATTTGCCCCCACAGACCTGCATGGTTCGCTTTCCCAGGGCTCCTCTGGCCGGGCATTAGTGATCTTCTTGGAGACTCTTGGTCAGATCCAGTACCTGTGTACTTCCTAGTTTTCTTTCCCTGTTGACCCGCCTTGCAATCCTGCATTGCTCCATTTTGTTCGGTTCTCCCAGGTGCCAATGCCGGAGCTCAGCTCTCCTTTATTTATTTATGCATGTTATTTCTAGCCAGCTTCTCTCACTGGGACTTGAGTTGGGTTGCACAGAGTAAGTCAATGCGATCAATAAGATAGGGTTGCCTGGTCCCCCTTGGCCACTGGTGGTGGGGGGGGCGATGGTTGCCCATTCCAGGCTGGGAAACTCCTGGAGATTTGAGGATGGAGCCTGGGGGGGACAGGGGCCTCAGTGGGACACAATGCCAGGGGCGGATTCAGGCCCACTGGTGCCCTCAGCACTGACCAATCTTGGTGCCCCCCCTTCCTTTCCACACTGACCCCAGTCCATTTTAGTTGTTGACCTCTTCTGACCAGATATACAAGGCAGGTTTGCAGCAATACAAAGATTTATTCATATGATAACACAATAGACTGTACAAACTAAGCCAAGCTGGGGCTACATAAAGTTCTACAAAAATGGAATACAACATCTATTTCAATATCTCACAAGTTAAATGTATCAAAGTTCCAATATTCATGACCCGAAAGGTATTTTTCTACATTTCATTTTTCGCAAAATCACTGATAACGTCCTCGAAATTAGTACCTCTCAGAACGTCCGCTTTAATTGTTAAAATACACAGTGAGTTTTTCTTGAAGCATAACTGATCTACTTGGTTTTCTTACACGTTTCAGTTGTGAGAAAGACCTCTCTGTTGTGCACCCTTTTCCCGACTTTGGGGTGCCCCCTTTGGCCCTGGTGCCCTAAGCACGTGTTGCGTCTGCTTAATGGTTAATCTGGCCCTGCACAATGCCATAGAACAGGGGTGGCCAAACTCGCTCAACGGGAGAGCCACATAGAATAAACGTCAGATGTTTGAGAGTCGCAAGACATGAACAAATATTACACGTTTTTACTGGGTAACATGCACACTTGCTTTCCATTAACATTAAATGAGACTGCCACAATAATAACAAAAAGCGGTTAAAAGCAGGTATGGATAATGATATTTATTTACCCGATAATATTTGTTTGCCAATGGTATTTTGCTTCCCCAGCCACCCTGCCGGGAGCCGCACAATGTGTGTGAAAGAGCCGCATGTGGCTCCCGAGCCACAGTTTGGCCACCCCTGACATAGAGTCCACCCTCCAAAGCATCCCTTTTCTCCAGGGGAACTGATCTGGAGAGGAGCTGGAATTCAGGGGGATCCCCAGGTCCCACCTGGAGGCTGGCATCCCTGCAACAGAATGGGACATCCGGTAAAAGAATGCAGCAGGATTCGGACTGTAGACCGATGCGTCCTCGAAGCTGTGGAGTCCTGTGGGCAAAAATTCTACTCTGTGAGCTACCGGCATTCGAGTCGCGAACAAGCGATTTGGCTGCTGCATGAATTAGTTTGCTCTGGCGCTGTCCTTCCTGAGCTCAAAAATGTGTAAGCTGGGGGCTAAACAACTGTGAGCTAGCTCACACTAACTCAGCTCAGAGGAAACACGGCTGTAGACCAGAAACTGGAAAACAGAACTGAAGCAAAGCACGAAGTATTAACACAACATGTCAAACAATGCAAATGCAAACAGCCTTTTCTGGTTTCTAATCCTGGCTTTCTATGAGATGTATTCTCTAGTCTGCGGTGGCTTGAGTGGTTAAGACGCTGAACTGCAGGCTGTGGAAGGTCAGTAGTTCAGCAGTTCGAGACCCGGGTGCCACATGATGGAGTGAGCTCCCATCTCTAGTTCCAGCTCCTGCCAACCTAGCAGTTCGAAAGCAAGAAATTGCAAGTAGATAAATAGGTACCACTTCAGAGGGAAGGAAACAGCGTTCCGTGCGCCTTGGTGTTTAGTCATGCCGGCCACATGACCACGGAAACGTCTTCAGACAGCGCTGGCTCTTCGGCTTGGAAACGGAGATGAGCACCGCAACCCTAGAGTCGGATTCGACTGGCTTTCGAGCAAGGGAACCTTTACCCTTTTACTCTCTAGTCTAAGTTTGCAAACCGGTGCGGAATAACAGGGTGTCTGGACAGGTTTTAAATCGGATTTAGATTATGACTGTTTTGAATATACCTATGGAGCCAGAACTCTTATTTCTAAACTACCGGTCAGATCTCGATATACCAAAATCTATTAAAGAATTAACAGCCACATTATTGATTGCAGCAAAAACAGCTATAGCCGCTAAATGGAGAGAGAGGAGGCCGGGCCTTCCATAATTATGTGGCATAACAAGATATAGAAGCTCTATGTAATGGGGAGAAAAATCACTGATCAAATAACTCAAAGTAATGTGGATAGGGATATATACTCCAAATTTGTAGTAAAGTGGTTCCCTGTATTAAGTCATTTGCCTTCTCACAATGTGGTTCCTAAAAAACTGGTTCATATGAACTTGCTTAATATCCGACATTTAAAATGTTTGTATGATATGGTTGGTAGTTGGTTGATTTGAATTCCACTTCTCTAATGCAACATAATTGAGAACTATTTTTGTCTGATGTTCTATGCATCTTACATGTTCAATATTGTACTTATCACAATGTTGTACGATACTGATGTGCTCTTGTGTGTGCATGGGTGCATGTATATGTGTGTGTATGTATGTATGATGGGCTGTGGTGGTGGCTCGAGTGGTTAAGACGCTGAGCTGCAGACCAGGAGGTCGGTAGTTCGGCAGTTGAAGACCCGAGTGCCGTGTGACGGAGTGAGCTCCCATCTCCGGCCCCAGCGCCTGCCAACCTAGCAGTTTGAAAGAAAGAAATTGCAAGTAGATAAATGGGAAAGATTGAAGGTCAAAGAAGACAGGGATGGCAAAGGATGAGATGGTTAGACAGTGTCATAGATGCAACGAACATGAAGTTGAGCAAACTTTAGAGGACGGCAGAAGACAGGAAGGCCTGGCGGGATCTGGTCTATGGGGTCGCGAAGAGTCGGACTCGACTGTGCTACTCAACAACAACAACAACTAAAAATAGGTACCGCTTCAGTGGGAAGGTAACAGCGTTCTGTGCGCCTTGATGTTTAGTCATGCCAGCCACATGACCACAGAAACATCTTTGGACAGTGCTGGCTCTTCGGCTTGGAAACGGAGATGAGCGCCGCATCCCTAGAGTCGGATTCGACTGGTTTTTGAGCAAGGGAAACCTTTACCTTTACCTGTGTTGTGTGCGTGTGTATTAATTAACTCAATAGAATTGTTTAAAAGGTGACAGCCGACTCAGCTAAAATTGGCTCCCTCTTTTGGTGTAGTGGACAAAGGGCTGGACTAGGATCCGGTAGACCCAGGTTCAAATCCCCACTCGGGCCATGGAAGTTCACCGGTTGATCTTGGGCCTGTCAGACACTCCCAGTCTAGCCTACCTCACAGGGTTGTTGTGAGGAGAAAACAGAGGAGGGGAGAGTGTTTGTAAGCCACTCTGGGTCCCCACTGATGAGCAAAGTGAGGTAGAAATGGGTAAGTATTTTCCTCCCAGAAGCCTTCTCCCACAGGCGGAAGTCAGCTTCCGACAGGCCCATAGCTACAGTGGGGCCTCGTGGGGCCCATCCCCCCCGACTTACTGCCAAGGGCCCCTGACTTCTCATCCAGCCCAGGCCCCCCAATTTCCCATTACTAGTTTTATTTTTTGCGCCCCCCCCCCCATGGCCAGCAAGCCCTGTGGCACAACGGATGGGGAATGGAGGATGCATTCTTTATTCTGGTTGACGAGTGTGCCGTGTGTGTGCCCCACAAGAAAATAATTTGCCCCACAAACCGAAAAATCCAGGCTACAGCCCCAGCTTTGGATATGATACTTTATTTAAGCTCCATAAACTAAATTGGATTAAAATTCGATATTCGAATGCAGTGGACAGAAGAAACCGGTGAAGACCAACGCTCCCTCTGAAGTGTAGAGTCTTGTGAGCGAAAATTCTACTTTGTGAGCCACCGGCATTAAAGTTGTGAGCCGGCGATTTGGCTGCTGGGTAAATTAGTTGGCTCTGGAGCCCTCCTTCCCGAGGGGAGACACAAATGTCTGAGCCGGAGGCTAAAAAACTGTGCGCTAGCTCACACTAACTCAGCTTAGAGGGAACACTGGCGAGGACCATCTTTGCTCATCCCTCCATTTTCCCCATTCTGCTCAAGGGCCAAGTGGACACAAGATGTTGGATTGGCACGCATCCCCGGGACTCCCGTCGCGACGGTGAAACTCATGCCAGCGCACCTGGATGGTGCCATTTGTTGAATCTCTCCTTTCTAGAACAAAACAACTCCTTGGATGCATGATGAAATTGGGGGGGTGGGGGGAGAGAAGAGATTTGCATCCCTCTCGGCCTTGTTTCCCTGCCCTCTTTTGCATCCTGTGAGGAAACAAATATTTCCCCCTTCCAGCGAGGTTGCGCACTTTGCCACAGAGCTGGCGGGAGAAGCAGACCAGCCTGCCCGGCCTGATTTTTAAGTGCTTCCAGAGGGGCCCTGATGGTGCTAAAGGAAGCTGGCCTGTGGGTGAAGGCCCCGGGAAGGGGGAGGGCTGGGAGATACCTTAATGCCGGGCGGGAGAGTTTGGGAGAGGAGGGGGAGAGAGAGGGGACCTTTCACCCCCCATTAGCGGTGCCATCAATGCGGCAGGCCGAACAGCGGCAGAGGGTCATGTTACAGACGGGCTGCACAGTCTGTTCGGAGCTCAGAACATCGGCTTTGAAATTTTACAGAGGGGAAAGGTCATCTTTAATAAGCTGGAGTGGAGGAAGGGGGGAGGTTATCAGCTCTCTCTCTGCGCAAAACCCAGTGGGTGTCCCGTGCGCCACCAACATCGCTGTGCTTTAGGCTATAGAGCCCTCCGGGATGCCTCTTTTGATTTTATTTTTTTAAATTTACATTATGTATATTCCGCCTTTCTCACTTGACTCAAGGCAGGTTACGCGGAGTGAGTCGATACCAAGGTTTCTTTCCACATGGCTTATATTTTGCACCCGTTATTACTGTTATTACATCATCATCATCATCCATATTAGTATTAGTACAAGAAGGGGGACCTGCGATACTCGCGGGAGGGGGGAGAGAAGATCCACGGGAGGAGAAGGAAGCAGCAGCAGGTGAGCCTTCTCCCCTGCCCCCGGCACCCACGGCGAGGCCTGTGCCCCACCACTCGGCCCGCCAAGCTTTCTCCCTCCCCCCTTCCCTAGCGGCGGTGGTGGTGGCGAGGCTTGGCTGGCCCACCGAACATTTTCCTTCCCTCCCCCCCACAACGGCGGTGAGGCCTGAGCGGCTTACAGCCGCCAGCCAGCCAAGCCATCTCCCGCCCCCTCACCCTCTCTGGCGGTGGCAGTGAAGCAGGGAATGTTCTTTTACTTTTGGGGGGGATTTAAATATCCCCCGCATATTTTTTTCAAGTTTTCAGATTTTTCTGCACATATGGGGATTGCCCCAAATGTGCAGGAAAACCTCTCTGCCCCCCAAGTGCCCCCGATGTGCTGATTTAGATATCCGCACGGAGGGGGCATATTGGGAATTAGATATATAGGCTGATTTTGCACTAGAGCTGCCTCGATGTTGTGTCGCCCTTTGCCCCGATACTATTGGTCAATTTCACACCCGAAGCTGCGGGGCTGCATTTTGACTCGCGGCTTCACCCGATTTCCCCCGCAGTTTTGTGATCCTGTTTTTTGAGGATCACGAAACTGTGGAGGAAATCGGGCGAAGCCACGGGTCAAATGCAGCCCTGCGGCTTCGGGTGTGAAATTGACCAATAGCATCGGGGCAAACGGCGGCGCAACATTGAGGCAGCTCTAGTGCGAAATCAGCCATATAGATTACCACCCTGTCAGATATTTGACTGGTAGATGGTGTTCTGCAATTCAAGATCTAGCCAAGTTCTTGGGAACTGCGGAGGTATCTTTGCAGGATTCTTGCTGTTCCAAGCAACGCTGTCTTCTGGAGCTGAGCTGGTGTTATTGGCTCATTGTGCAGAATGTTCTAAGTGTTTCTTGAGCCTTCTAGGCACTGCTCCGAAGGCTCCAAAGACAACTGGCACGATGATCATTTTCTTCTCCCAGAGGTGCTCTAACTCTGTTGGTAGGTCTTGGTATTTGGTGATCTTCTCCTGTTCTTTCTTTTTTATTTTTCAGTCTCCTGGGATGGCAGGGTCAAAGATCCAAATTCTATTTCTCATTTTTTCCTTCTCCATTTGTGAAATCGGGGTTGTTATATTCCAGGTGTTTGCAGTTGGAAGTCCCAACGAATCTTTTTTTTCATCTTTCTCCATTATCTCGTCTGGTTTGTGCTCCAGTGAATTTCTAGCTGATGGTGTTGTAATTATTATTGCAAGCCTGGCCTTGCAAGTGAAATTCGTCTTCTCAGAGGAAGGGAGGCTCAATCTTTTGAAAATAAATTCAGTCTGAACCACCAGTTGCTTATTGGGAGCCAGTGTGGTGTGGTGGTTAAGAGTACTGGACTATAAACTGGGAGACCCAGGTTCAAATCCTTCTGCCATGGAAGCTTGCTGGATGACCTGGGGCCAGTCACACTCTCTCAGCCTAACCCACCTCACAGGGTTGTTGTGAGGAGAAAATAGAGTAGAGGAGAATGATGTAAGCTGCTTTGAGTCCCCATTGGGGAGAATAGCAGGGTACAAATGAAATAAATGAATACATTTGGCAAAGATTTTGGGTTTGCAAGGGGCGGGGGGGGGAATGAATGATTATGATGTAGTGGGTAGATTGGCAGACTAGGACCCCGGGCGACCCAGGTTCCTTACTTCTACCATGGAAGCTTGCTGGATAGGGATGCCAACCTACAGGTAGGCCTGGGGACCTTCCAGAATTACAGCTCATCTCCAGACTACTGAGATCAGCTCTAGTTTGGTGAGAGCCAGTTTGGTGTAGTGGTTAAGAGTCTGGACTCTAATCTGGGAGAACCGGGTTTGATTCCCCACTCCTCCACTTGCAGCTGTTGGATGACCTTGGGCAAGCCATAGTTCTGGCACAGCTGTTCTCTCAAGGACAGTTTTCTCAGAGCTCTCTCAGCCCCGCCTACCTCACAGGGTGTCTGTTGTGTGAAGGGGAAGGGAAGGGAGATTGTAAGCCGTCCTGAGACTCCTCCGGGTAGTGAAGGGCGGGGTATAAATCCTCTTCTTCTTCCCCTGGAGAAAATGGCTGCTTTGGAGGGTGGACTCTGTGGCCTTGTACCCCACTGAGGTTCCTGTCCTCCCCAGGCTCCACCCCCAACCCTCCAGGAGTTTCCCAATTTGGATCTGGCAAGTTTGTTGTGCTTTTCAGGAACTACTTGCAAAGTAACACTGTACTACTTTCCCCCTCCCCTATGTAAAACACGGGGTTCTCATATCAGTTAATATTGAATAGCTATCATATGCTATAGTTGCCAGCTCCTGGTTGGGAAACTCCGGGAGATTTGGGGGTAGAAACTAGGAAGCGTGGGGTTTGTAGAGGGGAGGGAGGGTATAATGCTGTAGGTTCTACCCTCCAAAACAGCTATTTTTCTCCAGGCGAACTGATCTCTGTTGTCATGAGATCACTTGTAATTCCAGGATATCTCCAGGTCCCACCTGGAGAACAGAAAACCAGCCAGTTTGGTATAGTGGTTAAGTGCACGGACTCTAATCTGGGAGAAGCGGGTTTGGTTCCCCACTCCTCCACCTGCAGCTGTTGGTGTGGCCTTGGGCAAGCTGTAGTCCTGTCAGAGCTGTTCTTGAAAAAGAGCAGTTTCTGTCAAGAGCTCTCTCAGCCCCGCCTACCTCACAGGGTGTCTGTTGTGGGGAGGGGGAGGGAAAGGAGTTTGTGAGCCACTCTGAGACACCTCTGGGTGGTGAAGGACGGGGTATAAATCCAATCTCTTCTTCTTCTTGATTGTGCCTCCCATAGTTCTGTATACGGTTTCTTTAAATCCTGATTTCTGAGCGCCTGCGAGCACACCAATTCACCCTCCAGCTTTCAGAGGCGTTCAAGTGAACACTCCAGACACAGTTCACCTAGTAAAGTTGGCTTAGAATGATATTGAAGACACTGGGATTAATATAAGAATAATATTTTTAATGCATATCAGTTTGTTTACAGTTCTGGCGGTTTGTTCTCGGCGTTTTTTCTTTCTTTCTTGGCTCAGACCCACCTGGAGAACGACAACCCTAGTTATATCTTATTTTTCATTGTTAGGTTTTATAAGTATCATCCAAACCTGTGACTTGAGGTTGGTCCAGGGATTCTTCCTCTATGAATCAGCTCAGTAGAGATTCAGTGGGTGGGAACTGGTCACCACACCTCAAAAAGGAAAAAGGGCAGAAAAGGGCAACTCGAATGATAAAAGGGTTGGAACACTTTCCCTATGAGGAAAGGTTAAAGCGCTCGGGGCTCTATAGCGACTCAGTTTGTAATGAGGTTAATATGATTAAGACTAGATGTGTAATTAAGCTGATTAGAAGATTTCCTCTCTTGGGTTTTTAGTCAGTAGTGGGTATCTTTTCTTTATCCCCTTAAATGTAGTCCCCTTCCTTATTTCTGTTATAGTTTGTAGTTTTAATAAAAATGCAATAAAAAATTCCCCCTTGGGGAGCAAAAAAAAAGGAACTCCTTCTTCACCCAAAGAGTGATGAACACATGGAATTCACTGCCACAGGAGGTGGCGGCGGCTACAAGCATGGGCAGCTTCAAGAGGGAATTGGATAAACATATGGAGCAGAGGTCCATCAGTGGCTATTAGCCACAAGGGATAGATAGGAACTCTCAGGCTGGGGCAAATGATGCTCTGTATTCTTAGTGCTGGGGGGGGGGGACAGTGGGAGGGCTTCTAGTGTCCTGGCCCCACTGGTGGACCTCCTGATGGCACCTGGTATTTTTGTGACAGAGTGTTGGACTAGATGGGCCGTTGGCCTGATCCAACTTTGGCTTCTCCTATGTTCTTATGTTACTCAGGAAAAGGGTTTTTTCCTTATTTATTTATTTATTTATTTATAGTTTGATTTATTACCCCGCTCGAACCCCCGCTAAGGGGTCTCTGAGCGGCTTACACTTTGAATCTCATACCTAATCTATGGCCACAGAACACAGGGTGGGGGTCCGCTTTCCCCACGTCGTCCGACTCCGCCTCTCCGCCGCCGTCTGCTTCCGCCGTTTGAGCTGTACCGGGACGCCATCTTTCCAGCCGCTTACTCGCCGCCTCTCCTCTCCGCCAGTCTTTGACACTCCAGCAACCCCCTCGACGGGGGAGGGTTGTATGTCCTTGTATGTTGCACCTCAGCTTTGGGAATCCCTCCCACAGGAAGTGAGAATGGCTTCTTCCCTAAGGAACTTCCAGATGGGTTGGCGCATCTGTGTTTCTCGGAAGGCGCTTGAGTTTGAGCCGTAAAAAGGGGGTGGTGGGGTAATGTTAAATATTGATTGTTGGTTTCAGGGGTCATTTGGGGGGGGGACGCGGGGGGACGCCATCCCCCCGGGTGAGGTGTGGGAGGGCGGGGCCTGGAGCTCCCTGCTGGTGCCCGCTGGAGGTCGCCGCCGGCTGTGGGGAGGACCCACTTCCGGTGATGTCAGGGGGTGTGGCATATGCTAATGAGTTATGCTAATGAGTCCCCCTAGCTCTTTTTCTACGAAATGACCCCTGGTTGATTTTATAAATGTTGATTTTCGAGTATTGTATTGACTTCTGTCACATTTTATTGCTTTTATTCTTTCCCACTTCCCCAGTTTCGTGTAGTGGTTCAGAGTGCGGACTCCAATCTGGGAGAACCGGGTTTGATTCCCCACTCCTCCACATGCAGCTGCTGGTGTGACCTTGGGTCAGTCACAAGTTCTTTCAGAGCTGTTCTCTCAAGGGCAGTTCTCGAAAGAGCTCTCTCAGCCCCACCTACCTCATAGGGTGTCTGTTGAAAAAAAGAGAAACTGTTCTGAGACACCTTCGGGTAGTGAAGGGCGGGGTATAAATCCAGTCTCTCTCTCTCTCTCTCTCTCTTATTTTGTCCAAATGGCTTTTTATTATTGTATGTTACAGTGTTCTAAACCGCCTTGGGGGCTTTCAGCTGAAAGGTGGAATGTAAATCAATTAGCTAGACAGCACTGTTCAGCAACGGGTTGCGTTTCATTGGGATTTTGTACACTAAGCAGGGGAACCTCAGATTTGCTATTGAGGCCTCCAGGGTGTCTGCTTCCAGCTCAGCCTCTTCCTGCTGGCTTTCAGACCCGCCTCTGAGAGAGCGGCGTCCCTCTTGTGGTTCCTGATCCACACAGTTCGAGAACCAACACGCTACAGAGAAGAGACAGTGCGGGAGATATAAGCCTGACTCGCAAGCGTTCCTGCTTTGGTGCAAGAGGGCCACCGCACAATCCTCTATGGTTCATGCCACAGACTGACCACTTATGGGCAGGGGTCATTTTGTAGAAAAAGAGGTGCTGGAGCTCATTAGCATAACTCATTAGCATAGCTTATTTGCATATGCCACACCCCCTGACATCACCGGAAGTGTGTCAGAAGGCAACACCCACCGCTCAGGCTCCACTGGACTGTTTTGGATTGCTAGCTATTGGGGGGGGGCAACGTGCAGATCTGTCCTCGCAGAGGAGGGAGAGCTTGCACCTGAATAAAACTTGGTCTTAAAGGTGCCACTGGACTATTTTGGACCGGGGGGCTGGGGGGAGCTCTGCAATTTACCTGGCTGCTTCTTGCTCTGACGGAGGGCTGCTGGGAGCAGGGGGTGGGGCTTGTTGCATGTGCCCGCCCCCTGGGCTCTTTACTGCCGGAGCTCCCCTCCTGTGCGCTCCTGCAGGAAATGACCCCTGCTTGTGGGTGACATCTTTGTTGCAGCACCCCCCGGTGGATGGAAACTTATTGATGGTGACAGGAGGAATGTGCTGTGCAACTTATAATGCACTCTAGTCGTTCACCCATTTCATTTTGCAGGCCAGTCGCCAAAATATTTTGTGTCCCCCACCCTCTCTGGCTCTTCTCTCTATTGTCTATTAAACTTTTCGACACGGCGTTATTTTTTGTCGGAGACTTTTCCTGGGTGGGGCAGTGTGACCCACGTCTGTTAGGTTTGCGTTACAGCCAAATGATTTCCCTTCTCTTCAGGTTGTATTGTACTGGGCAAGCTGGCTTTTTTAAAATCCTCCTCCCTTCCTTCCCCCAAGGGGTTGATATTGTACATCTGGTCTGAACTGTAGGACATCTTTCTTCAAACCGTCTGCCCTCTGGGGAGCCTTGCGATGTGGTTGCCATGGCAGACAGCTGCTAAGGCTTCTGGGACAGAACTGGCTCTAACAAAATGTCTACCAGGTCTGTTAAGGCCTCAGGGTTGCCCCTCTGTCAAATGAATCAACAGACTGGCACGTTGCAAGGTACACAGGCTGGGGCCCGTGACCAGTGTAGCGGTTATTTTAGGACTGCCAACCTCCAGGTGGGTGTAGAAACAACAGAGAGATCACGGGTAGGATGCAAACAATAAAGAAAACAGCCGTGATGTATAATGAAAATGTATATTTAGACTGCTGTGTTGCAGTAAGCAGTATTTCATCAACAAGTAGTTAAGATGTACGCATCCACAATAACGGAATTTGCATATACTCAGGGCTCTTTTTGTAGAAAAAGCCCAGCAGGAACTCATTAGCATAACAGGCCACACCCAACAGCAAAATCCATTAGCATATCCAGCCACACCCTGACCGCACCGCTCATTAGCACATTAGGCCACACCCCCATGTTACCAGAAGTGTTGTCATCCAGCCACACCCACCTTTCCCTTCTTATTCTGTTTACCTTGTTTGTTGTCCAAACCCAGGACTTTTTTGTAGCAGGAACTCCTTTGCATGTTAGGCCACACACCCCTAATGTAGCCAATCCTGATGAGTTCCTGCTGTTGGGTGTGGCCTATTATGCTAATGAGTTCCTGCTGGGCGTGGCCAACTCAGGAGCCAGCCGGAACTCCGTTCCTGTGCGTTCCTGCCCAAAAATAGCCCTGGATATACTTAAATGAAACAAAATCACTATGAGCACGTAAAGATTTTGTTTCATTGAAGAGGGAAGAATGTTTTGTGTTAAGTTCACGGATTACAGTTGTTGACGTGTAAACCAATGTTATTCACGCAGCACACTTAGATAAAACGGTCATGTGAAACGGGAGAGTATGCAAATTCCATTAGTGTGGATGCGTACATCTTGACTACTTGTTGATGAAATACTACTTACTGCAACACATTGCGGCTGTTTTCTTCATTGTTTGTTAACCTCCAGGTGGGGCCTGGAGATCTCCTGGAATCACAACTGATCTCCAGCCCACAGAGGTCAGTTCCCCTGGAAAAAATGGCTGCTTTGAAAAGTGGACTCTGTTTAGGGTTGGCAACTTTCAGGTGGCACCTGGAAATCTCCCACTATTACAACTGATCTCCAGTTGACCAAGATCAGTTCCAGTGGTGGACTTACATTTTTGGGACCCTGTTACAAGGGCCCCTTCTCAACCAGCAACGGTACGGCAACATTGGGAGTGATTATTGAGCAAAACCTGACCTGGAGCGCTAACACCACTGCTCTGGTGAAGAAGGCCCAGCAGAGGCTCTTTTTTCTCAGATATTTAAAGAAAAATAACTTGAGTGAGAAAATACTGATATCCTTCTATCGTTGCTCAATAGAGAGCATTTTAACATACTGCGTCTGTGCCTGGTTTGCCAGTTGTACGGCTGTGGATAGGACAGCACTCCAGAGAGTTATCATCACAGCCCAGAAGATTATTGGCTGCCCTCTCCCGTTCCTGGAGGAATTGTATAGTTCTCGATGCTTGAAAAAGCAAAGAACATTCTGCAGGATTTGTCACACCCTGAACACTCCCTGTTTGAACTGCTGCCTTCGGATAGAAGATATAGGACAATTAAAACCAGGACAAACAGATTAAAAAACAGTTCTTATTCGAGAGCTATTATTGCTTTAAATGCCATATGAAATTGGAATTTGGGTGACATTGGTGGTTTAAGTTGCAATGTGAACCTTAAGGGAGTTATGGGATGGTTGTGAATGGTTGTGTGAGTGTATATGAGTACGGCTGTAGATCACTGAAATGATTGCACCTTTAATTTCGTTGTACTATGTACAATAACAATAAAATATATTATTATTATTATTGGCTAAGGCCTGAGCCGTAGAACTATTAAGCCGTGCACCAATGAAGGATTCGAGGATCCAGCTGCCAAAAGGTAGGCTACGAATAGATTCTGGCGAGCTCAGCGAGCCCAGACCACTGGGGGTTCGGGTGCTGCAAGCCCCCAAGGAAATTTTGAAATCTGACCAATTACAGGGATATTTTGAGGCCATATGAAATGGGTATTAGAACATATTCTAAGGTCACTATTGAGTACTTCAATACGCCGACGGCCAGCTGGCTGGTGGGGAAGCCTTGCCCCTGAAGAGCACCATCACACCCGGTACGATGACGTCACCCAGAGGTGACATCATCAGACCGAGCACATCACACGGAGGACGCTCTAGCATTTGAGTGAAAACTCTATGGTGACCATAGATATTTTTTTTGTCCAAATGCTAGAGCAGGGGTGGCCAAACTGTGGCTCGGGAGCCACATGCGGCTCTTTCACATTTATTGTGCGGCTCCCGGTAGAGTAGCTGGGGAAGTGAAGGGGAGACATACTTTTTCTCCCTTCCTCCCTCTCTTCCTTCCTTCCCACTCCCTCCCATCTATTTGCTTCCTTGGTTCTCTGGCTCTCTCTCTTTCTCTCTTTCTTTCCACCTCTTTCATTCTTTCTTTCCACCTCTCTCTCTTTCTCTCTCTCTCTTAGACAAATACATATCATTAGCAAGCAAATATCACTGGACAAATAAATATCATTATCAATATCTGTTTTTACCCCTTCTGTTTTTATTTTTGGCAGTCTCATTTAATGTTGATAAAAAGCAAATTTTCATATTTTAAAATAAAAACGTGTGTGTAATATTTGTTCATGTCTTGCGGCTCTCAGACGTTTTATTCTATGTGGCTCTTATGTTGAGCAAGTTTGGCCACCCCCAGGGGTCATTTCCTGCAGGAGCGCGCAGGAGCGGAGCTCCGGCAGTAAAGAGTCCAGGGGGCGGGCACATGCAACAAGCCCCACCCCCTGCTCCCAGCAGCCCTCAGTCAGAGCAAGAAGCAGCCAGGTAAGTTGCAGAGGCCCCCCCCAGCCCCCCAGCCCAAAACAGTCCAGTGGCACCTTTAAGACCAAGTTTTATTCAGGTACAAGCTCTCCCTCCTCTGCGAGGGCAGATCTGCACGCCCCCCCTCCAATAGCTAGCAACCCAAAACAGTCTAGTGGAGGCTGAGTGGTGGGTGTTGCCTTCTGACACACTTCTGGTAATGTCAGGGGGTGCGGCATATGCAAATAAACTTATGCTAATGCATTATGCTAATGAGCTCCTGCACCTCTTTTTCTGCGAAATGATCCCTGGCCACCCCTGTGCTCCAGCGTCCCCTGCACAATGTGCCCGGTGTGATGACGTTACTTCTGGGTGACATCATTGTGGCAGAAGATCCCAGAACGGGGCCGGAGCACTCCCACCAGCAGCCAGGTAAGCCCTGGCCACCTTACCCTGGGCCCTCTCTGCCTGAGCCCCCCTTACCACCTAGAACCAGCCCTCTGTGCATGCAATATTAACTTGAGCAGACAGAGAACTTCTAGAAGCATCTACCTAAATGAATTTGTCAAGCCTGTATGTTTT
>NW_015173127.1:467003-528267 GCF_001447785.1 Gekko japonicus
GCTGTCTCTTTGGATTTTGCACACATCCCAGGAACCGAAAACCGGCTCGAACATTCCTTCTTTTATAAAAATATAGACGTCGCTCTTGATAAGAAATTCCGAAACAATGGGAAAAGAAGGAGGTCGTGCCTCCCTCCCTTCTGTGGATGTCTCCCATGGGTGGACCAATCCTTCCCCCGCCCTCTCATAATTTCACTGTGGTTTGGCACTTCCCTAGGAACAATTCAGGATTTTAAAATAAGGAAGATTGGGGAGCCAGGAACACTGGTTTTGATTTCAGCCAGGAAGCGGGAACAACATTTTAATCAAGAATTGAAGGTTAACTCTTGAACATACTCAAGGTTGAATTGCAGAATGAGGGAAAGACCTTCAGTCGGTTAATCTGTCAATGATGCACGTGTTTGCATATTAAGCTATAGTTCTTTCGGATAAAGTCTATTTCTTTTATTTTTAGATGATGACGTGAGAGGTCTCCTCTTAGAAGAGGCGTTTCTTCTTCTCTGGCGCACAGGTTGAAATATTTAAGATGGTGTTTGCCCTGTGTAGCTTTTTATCACAGCTTATATTCATAGAATCATAGAGCTGGAAGGGACCCCCCCCGGGTCATCTAGTCCAACCACCTGCACAATGCAGGAAATTCACAAATATCTCCCCCCCTCCACACTCCCAGTGACCCCTGTTCCACGCCTTTCTGAGGGGTTCTCATCCTCCCTGGTTTGGGTGATGGCCACAACCAGAGGTCATTGCGGGGGGAATCGCGGGGGATCGCAGTTCCCCCGGGTGAGGTACGGGGGCACAATTGCCAGCCTCCCAATGTGTGTAGATGTAGCCAGAGGTCATTTCGAGGGGGATCGCGGGGGATTGCAGTTCCCCTGGGTGAGGTATGGGGGGGTGGGGCACATGATGAAACCCCGCCCCTGCTTCCGGCCGCCCCGCTTCCGGCCCTCATTCAGCCAGGAGGAGGCAGGAGAAGAGGGAGGGTAAGTTGCTTCCTCCCTGCCTCTCCCCATCCCTGCCTGCCTGGGGCCAGGGTGGGCCTTTGCCGGGCTTCCTTGCACTCCCGCCGGCCTTGCAGGTCCACCGCCGGGCCCCTCATGGGCGGCCGGGGGCGGGGTGTGTGGCCTTATGACACACTTCCGGTGATGTCAGGGGGTGTGGCATATGCTAATGAGTTATGCTAATGAGTTCCCCTAGCTCATTTTCTACAAAAGGACCCCTGGCCACAACACTGGCCTCAGTTGCCCCTGGGCAAGTTGCCGGAATGGCCTCAAAATAACGTATTGCTGTTCAGCAGTTTGACTGTGATAGCAGCATTTAGAGTAGAAAAGAGCAAGCATCCAGCAGTGCCTTAAAGACTAACGAAATTTGTGGCAGGGGAGGAGCTTTCCTGAGTCACGGCTCACTTCTTCAGATATTTAGCGTATAGGACCATGGACTGAGGTGATCTGAGTTTCATAGGGTGATTTCGGGCCATCACAATGATCTCTCAGCCTCGCCTACCCCGTAGGGTTGTTGTGAGGATAAAATGGGGAAAGGAATATAGAGTTACTTGGAGGGTGGGTCAGGTAAGAAAAAAATAACAATTAGGTAAGAAAAAAGGAGCTGCGGTGGCTCAAGTGGTTAAGACGCTGAACTGCAGGCTGTGGAAGGGCGGGAGTTCAGCAGTTCGAGACCCGAGTGTGCCGCATGACGGAGTGAGCTCCCGTCTCTAGTTCCAGCTCCTGCCAACGTGGCAGTTCGAAAGCAAGAAATTGCAAGTAGACAAATAGGTACCACTTCGGTGGGAAGGTAACAGCGTTCCGTGCGCCTTGGTGTTTAGTCATGCCGGCCACATGACCACGGAAACGTCTTCAGATAGCGCTGGCTCTTCGGCTTTGAAACGGAGATGAGCACCGCAACCCTAGAGTCGGATTCGACTGGCTTTCGAGCAAGGGAACCTTTACCTTTACCTTTTAAGAAAAAATGGGTCAGGTAAGAAGAAATAATAAATTATTCAGGAGGAGTACCTTCGTAGTCGGATCAAAATGTTTCATTGGCTTAATCTATCGGAGGATTTGTCTATATGGCCCAGCTGTATTTTTGACACAAGTCGAAGAATCAGCACCCTTCTCCTGAGCTACCACAGCCACCACCAAGGTCCAGGGTAGAGGGGGCACCGATTCTGTGAGGTGGGAATCTCGCTCTCTGACATTTTGTGGCCCTCCTGAAGCAGCCATTTTGTGACTGGCTCCACCTCTGGTGGCAGCCATTTTGTGACTGGCTCCTCCTCCGGTGGCAGCCATTTTGTGATTGTGCCCACTGCCCTGTGTCAGAATTCCAAAGATGCCCGCAGCCAGGTCAGAAAATCTGGGGACCCCTGCCTTACCCTCTAAAGCAGCCACATTCTCTAGGGGAACTGATCCCTGTAGTCTGTAGATTGTTTTTCATTCTGGGAGGCCTCCAGGCCCTACCTGGAGGTTGGCAACACTATGTTCTACCCCCTCCCCCAATATCTCAGGCCTGCAGGAGGTTCAGAATCTGGGCTTCTTCCCAGGCTGCCTCAACCCAATCCTCTCGTATAAGGAAAGGGCTATTTGAAGGGTCAGGAATCCTTGTCAGGAATAGCCTCCCTGTCATCTCGTCGCCAGGAGCAAAAGAGCTTATTTGGCACCAGAGACCCATCCCTGTCTGGCTAGGGGGGGTCTTTCAGGCAGCTGGTTGGCTCCTCGCCTCCCGCGAGCTTAGAGAGGCCTGTGAGCTGCTGCCCCGGCCCCCCCGCCTGCTCCATAACAGCCTCCCCCCCTCCCCGTTTCAACAGGACAATATTTATTTTCCCCATTAGCCGACCTGCAGGCTGTGGAAGGTCGGTAGTTCAGCAGTTCGAGACCTGAGTGTGCCGCATGACGGAGTGAGCTCCCGTCTCTAGTTCCAGCTCCTGCCAACCTAGTAGCTCGAAAGCAAGAAATTGCAAGTAGATAAATAAGTACCACTTCAGTGGGAAGGTAACAGCATTCCGTGCGCCTTGGTGTTTAGTCATGCCGGCCACATGACCACGGAAACGTCTTCGGACAGCGCTGGCTCTTCGGCTTTGAAACGGGGATGAGCACCGCAACCCTAGAGTCGGATTCGACTGGCTTTCGAGCAAGGGAACCTTTACCTTTTTTACAACCTCAGACTCTGCTGCCTACCAAGTTCAGCTTGGGGGAGGGGTGCGTGGTCCCCCCCACCCAGCCACCGGTGGTAGACGGGGCGTTACTAGAGTTGCCGACTTCCAGGCGGTCTAGAATAAATAAATGGAAGTACGGCCCTATATTATTCAAGCCAGTTGGAATAGATATAAAGGTAAAGGTAAAGGTTTCCCTTGCTCGAAAGCCAGTCGGGTCCGACTCTCGGGGGCGGTGCTCATCTCTGTTTCAAAGCAGAAGAGCCAGCGCTGTCCGAAGACATTTCCGTGGTCATGTGGCCGGCATGACTAAACGCCAAGGCACACAGAACACTGTTACCTTCCCACCGAAGTGGTACCTATTTATCTACTTGCAATTTCTTGCTTTCGAACTGCTAGGTTGGCAGGAGCTGGGGCCAGAGACGGGAGCTCACTCCGTCACGCGGCATTCGGGTCTCGAACTGCTGAACTACCGACCTTCCAGTCTGCTCAGCCTCTTCACCTCTGAGCCACCATGGCCCTGAATAGATATAGACTGCTGTGTACAGTCAAGAGAAATACGTAGAGCCTGGGGCTCCATAACTGGAGGTGGCCTGACAAAGTCCTGAGAGGAAATGGATGGGAACCTGGGCAGTCCTTGGCCACACCTCTTAGCAACTGTGTTTTGTGGACATCCAGGGGTCATTTCTCAGAAAAAGAGGTGCAGGAGCTTATTAGCATAACTCATTAGCATAACTTATTTGCATATGCCACACCCCCTGACATCACTGGAAGTGTGTCAGAAGGCAACACCCACCGCTCAGGCTCCACTGGCCTGTTTTGGATTGCTACCTATTGGGGGGGGGGGAACGAGCAGATCTGTCCTCACAGAGGAGGGAGAGCTTGTACCTGAATAAAACCTGGTCTTAAAGGTGCCACTGGACTTTTTTGGACTGGGGGCGGGGGGGGGGCTCTGCAACTTACCTGGCTGCTTCTTGCTCTGACTGAGGGCTGCTGGGAGCAGGGGGCGAGGCTTGTTGCATGTGTCCGCTCCTGTGCGCTCCTGCAGGAAATGACCCCTGTCTGTGGGCTAAAAAACTGTGAGCTAGCTCACACTAACTCAGCTTAGAGGGGACACACTGCTCACTTCTGCAGAAAACAAATCATGGAATCTCCTGCCTTGCCCCACATTTTTTTTAGTCTAAGGTCCTACTGGACTCTTGCTCTTTTCTGCCTTCCGTCCTTTCACCGGAATGGCTGAGGATCACACCCGGGACCCATCTGTATTTGAAATATGTTATCAACTATCAGGCCGCCCATGATTGCCAGTAGTCGCTCACCAAGTTACCTTTGAAAAGTAAAGACCAGCTGACTGGGGAGGGAAGCATCTTCAAACGGGGAAAGAGATGTTTGCTTTCAATCATGTCCATCCACAGATGTGTGCGTTGCCAGCTCTGGCTGGGGAATACTTTGTGGTCTGGGGGGTGGAGCCTGCAGAGGGCGTGGCTTGGAGAGGGGAGGGACCTCAGCGGGATACAATGCCATCGACTCCATGGTCCAAGGCAGCCATTTTCTCCAGGGGAACTGACGTTGGTGGTCTGGAGTTCGACTGTAATCGTGGGAGATCTCCAGGTTGGCAACGCTAATGCTGCAGGCAGGCTGGTTTTTGCAGGCCAGGTTCCAATCGCTGTTCTGCAGTGGAAACTTGCTGGTTGATCTTGGGCCAAGCTGAACACGTCTTCTAAGCCTAACCTACCTCACAGGGTTGTTGTGAAGATAAAAGGGAGAATGTTGTAAGCTACCTTGGAAAGAGAGGCAGAGTGTAAAAAAGGCTCCCCCCCAAAAAAAATCTCTAGGTATTTCTCCATCCAGAGCCGGTGACTCTAATTCTCATCCCGTGGAATGCAAAAAAGGGGTACTTTCTTTTCCAAAACACCACCCACTGCCAAGTGTCCGTAATACTGAAACAGCTGATGTCTCCTTGATGGCAGTGAACATGATGTTTCCTTGGCCTCCCCGGCAGCAGGCCTTCAGCTTGCCAAATCTGGCCCTTCGGCAAATCCCGGTTGAGGCCTCTCCTTTGATATCATCTCTCCTGACCTTTCCGCCTTCCCCTCTGCCGGCCTAGAGTGGCATTATCGGCAGCTGCTCGCAAGCACATGCCGCTCTGTCCTGCAAAGCCCGTCTGATGCTGTAAGAGGGAGATGAAATAGAACAATCCCTCGCAGGCAGAACTATTCTCGGTTTGATGTGCAGGGCACTGGGGGGAAACAAACCCCATCGAACGAATAGGAGGAGGAGAAGGAGGAGGAGGAGGAGGAGGAGGAGGAAGAAGAAGAAGAAGAGGAGGAGGAGGAGGAGGTGGAGGTGGAGGAGGTGGAGAAGGAGATGGGATTTACACCCCGCCCTTCACTACCCAAAAGAGTCTCAGAGCGGCTCACAAACTCCTTTCCCTTCCCCTCCTCACAACAGACACCCTGTGAGGTAAAAGAAGAAGAGATTGGATTTATACCCCGCCCTTCACTACCCGAAGGTGTCTCAGAGCACCTTACGATCTCCTTTCCCTTCCCCTCCCCACAACAAACACCCCGTGAGGTAGGTGGGGCTGAGAGAGCTCTGACAGAAACTGCTCTTTTTCCAAGGACAGCTCTTGTCAGAACTACGGCTTGCCCAAGGTCATCCAGCCAGGTACAAGTGGAGGTGTGGGGAGTCAAACCTGGTTCTTCCAGATTAGAGTCCGTGCACTTAACCATCACACCAAACTGGCTCTCAGCCTCGAGTGAGGTTGATGCAAAAGTTGGAAGGCTTTACTAGTCATCGGACGGCCACCTCTGCCTGGAGATTTGGGGGTGGGACCTTAGGAGGGCGGGGTTTGGGGTGGGACCTCAGCTAGGGTTGCCAACTTCCCGGCGGGGCCTGGACATCTCCCAGAATTACTCCTGATCTTCAGATGACAGAGATCAGTTCCCCTAGAGAAAACGGCAGATTCAGAGGGCAGACCCTATGGCACACCAGGGATTCTAGGCGAAATCGCTCCCCACATCCCCCCCTATATAGGCACTACCCCCCAAATTTCCAGGAATTTCCCAGGCTGGTGATGACAACCCAAAGCTCAGCTGGGATGTGATGCCATACAGCTCACCCTCCACAGCAGCCATTTTCTCCAGAGGAAACAATATCTATAGTCTGGAGACCAGCTGTACTTCTCAGAGAGGAGATGTGGCTCAGTGGTAGAGCATCTGCTTGGCATGCAGAAGGTCCCAGGTTCAATCCCAGGCATCTCCAGTTTAAAGGATCAGGCTGTAGTTCAGGGGTGTCAGACATGTGGCCCGGGGGCCAGATGAGGCCCTCGGAGGGTTTCCATCAGGCCCGCAGTGGAACTGACTGTCTTCTGCTTCTTCTTCCAGTTCTGCTGCTGCTGCATCATCATAGGTTTGCAGCTTACAGATACACATCTAAACAGCGTACTCAAGATTGCAACAGCATAGACATTTTGATGCAGTGATTCAGAGCGAGAGGTGTCAGTTATCAGACACTGTTAAATAAATGAAATATTGCAAGAGTGCTAATGTTTTAAGCATGTTTTTATTTTAAGTTTTTTTTTTAAAAAAAACTTTTGTGTTTGTGTCCTTTATAAAGTTTATATCTCCGCTACCTGGCGTTTCATTTTATGACACACGTGGCCCGGCCCAACAAGGTCTCATTTATGTCAGATCCGGCCCTCATAACAAATGAATTCGACACCCCTGCTGTGCGGGTGACGCACTGACATGATCTCTGGCTGCACAGGAAGTGATGTCATCTCTGGCTGCACGGGAAGTGATGTCAGTGTTGGAGTGAGCAACTCAGCATGCCTGAACACTGGGTGGCACTACGTCACTCTATGTATGGATAGGCGTTATCTCCTTGAATGGGATGCCTCTCTCTGTCTTAAACCTGGGAGCTGCCCTCTGACCCCTCCTATCTCTCTCCCTTTGTCCTCTCCCTGCTTTCACTTGGCCTTCCATGGAGACACATCTCTCTGCAGGTCTCTCCTGTACAGGCAGTGCCCTCATACTCCCACAGAGATTATGCCGGACAAGCTGGCCATTTGTGATCGGGAAAGTCCTCTTTAGATTAGGCTTTTTTCTCTCCTCACGACCGCAACCTGAATGTGAACTGTGAATGTAATAAATGTAAGTTTTTTACCTTTTGCAATATCCTTCTTGGGAGACTTATCTACTGCACTCAGCCAGTTTGGTGTAGTGGTTAAGTGCATGGACTATTCCCCACTCCTCCACTTGCACCTGCTGGATGACCTTGGGCAAGCCGTAGTTCTGATAAGAGCTGTTCTTGAAAAAGAGCAGTTTCTGTCAGAGCTCTCTCAGCCCCACCAACCTCACAGGGTGTCTGTTGTGGGGAGGGGAAGGGAAGGGAGACTGTAAACCGCTCTGAGACTCCTTTGGGTAGTGAAGGGTGGGGTATAAATCCAATCTCTTCTTCTTCTTTTACCTCACAGGGGTGCCTGTTGTGGGGAGGGGAAGGGAAAGGAGTTTGTAAGACGCTTTGAGACTCCTTTGGGTAGTGAAGGGCGGGGTATAAATCCAATATCTTCTTCTTCTTTTACCTCCCAGGGGTGTCTGTTGTGGGGAGGGGAAGGGAAAGGAGTTTGTAAGCCACTTTGAGACTGGGTAGTGAAGGGTGGGGTATAAATCCAATCTCTTCTTCTTCTTTTACCTCACAGGGGTGTCTGTTGTGGGGAGGGGAAGGGAAAGGAGTTTGTAAGCCGCTCTGAGACACCTTTGGGTAGTGAAGGGCGGGGTATAAATCCAGTCTCTTCTTCTTCTCTTCTATCACGCTTCTATGACTGGGCAAAACTGCTATATTAACCAAACATCCCAATAGTCAGCACACGAGGATGCTGGTAATCGCCCATTTCAGCGCCATTTTTCTCCCACCGCTGCTGAGCGGCAGCAGGAAAACGGCAACCTTAATTGTTGCAGGACGCTTGTCTGGCAACTAGGGCTGACCAGTCCGCCCGCTCTTCACCCATGGCCCCCGCTGCTGCTGTAATGAGCAGCAGGAGCAAACAGAGAGGGGAGAAATGATGTCATTTCCTGCCAAAAACGGAACTGATATCACTGCATCACACGACACTCTAGGAATCCCCCCCCCAACATCTATGGTAAAAATGATACAGAGGGGGATTCCTAGAGCATTACATGACATTGGTCAGAAATAACATTGCAACATCACACTGTGCCATTCCTATCTGTCTGCACCCACCCACACCTCTGACTGGTAGCCCATCAAGAGCTTGCCAGAATTGTCCGATGGCTAATGAATGGGAAACAAAATGTTGGAATTGCAAGTTGCTTACACTTCAGTCTTTACAGAGTTAAATGTTGTTTGTTAGGAAACAGGATGTTACGTTACATAATGTATTCAACTACATAATGTATTCAAGGGCAGGAAAGTTTGTGGGAGTTGTTTACCCTAATGAAGTGACCTGTAACCTTTGTATTGGTCAACTAACAACTTGTTTGTGGAAATGCTTTGATCCAGCATTAATGTATTCACAAGGTTTATGGCCCTTTGTGTGAACCAGAGTTAGTTCTATTCTAGAAGCCAAGACAGTTAGAAAGATGTAGCTGTTAGCATATATTACTGAAAGTAACTGCAAGCATAAGAACATAAGAACATAAGAGATGCCAATGTTGGATCAGGCCAAAGGCCCATCCAGTCCAACACTCTGTATCACACAGTGGCCAGAAATACCAGGTGCCATCAGGAGGTCCACCAGTGGGGCTAGGACGCTAGAAGCCCTCCAACTGTTGGCCCCCCCAAGCACCAAGATGACAGAGCATCACTTGCCCCAGAGCCCCTACCTATACCTTGTGGCTAATAGCCACTGATGGACCTCTGCTCCATATGCTTATCCAATTCCCTCTTGAAGCCGTTCATGCTTGTAGCCGCCACCACCTCCTGTGGCAGTGAATTCCAAGTGTTAATCACTCTTTGGGTTAAGAAGGACTTCCTCTTATGTAACCTTTTATTTTATTTCTTTTGTCCAAAGTACCCTACCCATGTTTTATTTTGTTTTTATAGTAAAGATATTTTCCTTGTACTAATGTGGCTCTTGTGATTGCAATACGACCATTGACCCTGAATCAGAGAATCCCAACACAAAAATACCATTCTCAAGACTATTATGGCTCAGCTTGTGAAACTTCCTGGCTGCTCTCAGGCACTTTGGGAGAAGAAGAGTTGGGTTTTATATCCCGCTTTTCACCACCCGAAAAAGCCTCAGAGCGGCTTACATTCTCCTTCCCTTCCGCTCCCCACAACAGACACCCTGCGAGGTAGGATGGGCTGAGAGAGCTTTGAGAGAGCTGTGACCGGCCCAAGGTCACCCAGCTGGCCTCATCTGGAGGAATGGGGAATCAAACCCGGTTCTTCTGATTAGAGTCCGCCGCTCTTAACCACCACACCAAACTGAGCGGTGGCTCAGTGGTAAAGCGTCTGCTTGGCATGCCGAAGGACCCGGGTTCAGTCCCTGGCACTGCTAGTTTAAAGGATCGGACCGTAGGTGATAGGGTTGCCAGCCTCCAGGTGGGGCCTGGGGATCTCCCGCTTTTACAACTGATCTCCAGCTGACAGAGATCAGCTCCCCTGGAGAAAATGGCTGTTTTGAAGGGTGGACTCTGTGGCATTGTACCATGCTGAGGCCCCTCCCCTCCCTAAACCCCGCCCTCTCCCGGATCCACCCCCAAAGTCTCCAGGTATTTTCCAACCCAGACCTGGCAACCCTAGTAGGTGAAAGACCTCTGCCTGGGACCAGGGAGAGCAGCTGCCAGCCTGAGTAGGCAATACTGACCTTGATGCTCAGATTCAGTAGAAGGCAGCTTCGTGATGATGCGAAACTTCATTCTCGTCTGTGAGGAGAGAGTGGAGGAGAATTCCTTGGAGGAAAGCCAGAATTAAAACGGGACAGGCAGATCTCATCAGCCGCAGCGCTGCCCTTTCTGGAACTTCCTGACGGCTTCCAGTACTCGGTGAGCTTTGCCGCACACTTCATTTCTGGCGGGCGATCTGATTTTACCTCCCCCACCTTTGCAGGAAGGCCTTGAATGCTTTCAGAAAGCTCGATATAGGTCAAACTTTGTGGTTCAAAACCCCATTCCATTGTAATCCACTTTATGGATTCCCCGCCCATTGGCGGCTTCCAGCTAAGTGCCCTTCCCGAGCCAAGGTTTTTTTGCTTTCATTTTCTCCAAGGCTGCAGTTAAATGGCGTTTGCTCCTTTCCAGAAGGGGATGGATTATTTATAGCGGCTAACGAAAAGAGGCTCGAAGGCTGGCTCACTCTTGCGGTTGTTCTTAAATGCCTTTAAAAAAAAAAAAGACTAACGGTGTGGCTCGAATTCCTGCACCCGGTACCGTTAGATCAGATGTTGCTTATCGTTTCTCAGAGGCAGTTTGGTTCAGAACTGTAATGTATTCAGCCTGACATGCCCGGACTTGCCCGGGCTGGCCAGGCACAATTCCTCTATAGCTTAAGGTCTAAAGACAATGGGCCCGTAGGATCCTAGCCGGCCCAATGAAAGGGTTAGGTCCCCAGCCGGGAGGCTAATAGGCCTCTCGGTTACTGTAAATAGCCAATCGGGAGTAGGGGGTGTGTTTAGGTGAGTTTGGTGGCGGGTTTTCTGAACGCATATAAACCAGCCTGCGAGCCGGTCAGTTGTCTTTTGTTCTTAACTAAATAAAGGTATGCTTAGCTGAACCACTCTCCGTCTGCATACTTTTCAACGATGCTCCCTCTAAGCTGTGGAGAACTACATACACTGAACCTAGCAACCTGGAGAAAGGGGCAACAAAGTAGATTGAGGCCCCGGTCACACGAGAGGCTTTGATCCGCAAGAGGGACGGATTGGGGGCGCATCAAGCGGGCGCGATCACACTGCAACATCTGGGAAGCGGCGCACACCCGTCCCCGATCCGTCTCTTCCGGCCGAAGATGCGGATCAGAAAAAAACCTACGAAACACTAGTACTTACTGAAAAATCCGCTGCAGGGGCGGACGTGTGATTGCCGGCGCGCCCGTCTCTCCCGCAGCATGCGAGGTCCTGCCAAACTGCGCATGCACGCGCATGCGCAGCGGGCTCACCTTGCTCTGCAGTCCATGGCTCCCCCCCCCCGGCATCTGATCATGCCGGGGAGGAACTGCGCGGTGGCTGGGGGGATCTGTCTGATCCCGCCGCTGCGCTTCTCTTTCGGTGCGGCTCAAAAAAGCCACACTTTGGCCGCGCCTATTTCCCCCAGTGTGACCGGGGCCTGAAATGACTAAATCCCACTAACCAAATCGGTGGCCACTGCTCTTATTTCAGCTATTCGTTAATTGAAATATTTAAACACCACCTTTCCTAGTGGTTCTGCAGTAGGAACTCAGCATGCCTGGATGTTGGAGGTAGGGTACTACATCACTCTAAGGGTGCATAGGTGTTATCTCCTTGAATGGGATGCCTCTCTTTAAGGGCGCTTTCACACGCACTAAATAATGCACTTCCAATGCACTTAACAACTGGACTTTACTGTGTGAACTGGCAAAATCCACTTGCATAGGGTCGTTGAAGTGGATTGAAACTGTTTTATTTAGCATGTGTGAAAGCGCCCTTTTCCTTAACCTGGGAGCTGCCCTCTGACCAGTGTTTCCTCTACGCTGAGCTAGTGCGAGCTAGCTCACAGTTTTTTGGCCTCCGGCTCACACATTTGTGCCTTCGCTCAGGAAGGATGGCTCCAGAGCAAACTCATTTATGCAGTAGCCAAATTGCTCGCTCACAGCTTTAATGCCAGGAGCTCACAAAGCAGAATTTTTGCTCACAAGACGCCACAGCTCACTAGCATTGTCTCTGACTCCTAGCATTGTCTCTGACTCCTCCTCCTATTCGAGAGCTATTATTGCTTTAAATGCTGCATGAAGTTGGAATTTGGGTGACATTGGTGGTTTAGGTTGCAATGTGAACCTTAAGGGAGTTATGGGATGGTTGTGAATGGTTGTGTGAGTGTATATGTGTATGGCTGTAGATCACTGAAATGATTGCATCTTTAATTTCGTTGTACTGTGTACAATGACAATAAAGTATATTATATATTATATTATTTCCCTTTGTCCTCTCACTCTGTGCACATGGTCTTCCACGGAGGCACATCTCTGCAGGCCTCTCCTGTAGAGGCAATGCCCTCATTCCCCCCCACACATGATGCTGGCCATCGCGGGAAGGAAAATACTCTTCGGATTAGACTTCTCCTTTTTCTTTTGGCTGCAACCTGCATGTGAGCTGGATCTACTTGAATACTTCTTGGGAGATCGATTTACTGCACTGAGTATCATGCTTCTATGACTGGGCAAAACTCTCCCCTATTAACCAAATATCCCAATAGGCTCAAGGTGGCTTAGAGGTCACAGTTAACACATTACAATGTGAAAGGTCAGTTTTTAAAATCCCGCTTTTCTCCAGACTGGGGACTCGAAAGCAGCTTCCCATATCATCCCCCTCCTCTATTTAATTCTCACAAGAGCCTTGTGAGGGTAGGTTAGGCTGAGAGATTGTGAGGGGCCCCAAATCACCTGGAGGGTGGGTCCCACAGTCGAGCAAGGGATTCGAACTCAGTCCTCTCACTTTTTTTTTTAAATCCCCCTAGGGGGAGTTTTTTATTGTTTTTTTATACAAGACCACAAACTATAACTGAAAAAAGGGAAGGGGAAACTACATCTAGGGAGAAAGAAAAGATACCCACTAATAACTACAAACCCAAGCATAGGAGATCAATACATCAGCTTATATCAATGTTAATCTAGAATGTTAGTAATACATTGAACATAGCCGGTTATGCTAGGTTATTTATCTTTTCCATCAATTATCTGTTTAATGAAACCCCCAGAGCGTCCCATAGTTTTTGTAAAGTTTTCAAGCACAATTCAGAGTCCTTCAGCCTTTATTTTGTTTTATCTTTTCCAATCCTCAATTTGTATGGACTTTTGGGGGCAGTCCTCTCACTCTTAGCAGCTACTGTCACACCAGCTCCCAGTTTGTTGTAGGGCTGTACGTGGCTCCTGCAGTTTGCATTTGAACTATACATCTTTGCAGTGATAAATTCAGAGGTCCCCAACAGAGCGCCAATGGGCATTTCCCTGGGCGTGTAAGAAAGGACCATGAAGACTAAGCACTGAGGCAACCCTTCCTGCCCTCCCTTCTCGTGATCTGCCTAAGCTCACAGAATCGGCATTGCTGTCAGGCGGCCATCCAGCCTCTGTTCGAAAACCTCCCAAGAAGGAGAGCCCACCACCAGTGTGCCCTCTAAGCTGAGTTAGTGTTCCCTCACAGTTTTTCAGCCTCCAGCTCACACATTTTTGTCTTCGCTCAGGAAGGAAGGCTCCAGAACTAATTTATGCAGTAGCCAAAGTTTTCCCTCACAACTTTAATGCCAGTAGCTCACAAAGTAGAATTTTTGCTCACAAGACTCCCCAGCTTAGCGGGAGCATTGCCCACCACCTCCCTGAGGAACCACTCTGTCAGGAAGTTCTTCCTCATGTTTAGCGGAAAACTCATTTGATTTAATTTCAACCCCTTGGTTCTGGTCTGAGCTTCTGGGGCCACAGAAAACAACTCCGCACCATCCTCAATAGGACATCCCTTCAAGTACTTGAAGATAGTTATCATATCGCCTCTGTCAGCCGTCTTCTCTACAGCTAAAGATACCCAGCTCCTTCAACCATTCCTCAAAAACCAGGATCACAAAACTGCGGAGGAAATCGGGCAAAGCCCCGAGTCAAAATGCAGCCCCGGAGCTTCGGGTGTGAAATTGACATGTTTGTGTCCGGGCAGGTGCGAGGCAGCTCTAGTGAGAAATCGCCCTTGGTCTCCAGACCCTTCAGAAAGTGGGGCTTTTGCCCAGCAGAGCTTCTGATTAGCTGTGTAGATCAGGGGTGTCAAACTCATTTGTTATGAAGGCCGGATCTGACATAAATGAGACCTTGTTGGGCCCGGCCATGTGTGTCATAAAATGTAATGTCAGGTAGCGGAGATACAAACTTTATAAAGGACACAAACACGAAGGGGTTGTTTTTTTTACTTAAAATAAAAACATGCTTAAAACATTAGCCCTCTTGCAATATTTTGTTTATTTCACAGTGTCTGACACCTCTTGCTCTGAATTATTGCATCAAAATGTCTGTGCTGTTTCAGTCTTGAGTATGCTGTTCAGGTGTGTATCTGTAAGCTGCAAACCTACGATGACGCAGCAGCAGCAGGCAGAACTGGAAGAAGCAGCAGAAGACAGCCAGTTCCACTGGGGGCCTGATAGAAGCCCTGCGGGGGGCCTGATCTGACCCCCGGGCCGCATGTTTGACACCCCTGGTGTAAATTAAAAGACATCCTGCTAAAACAGAACGGAAGGTACGTAATGCTGCCTTAGGGGGAGAAGAAAAAAGGGGTTGTTTGGCAACACAAGCTATGTATAAATATAAAGTTTATTCAGTATATAGTGTTTAGAAAAATAAGTTCACATTTCAGAATACAAACAAACACTTAATTCCCACCCCCCCAGGCACAAAGCTCTATTATTACAGTACAACATCATCGATACATATTTTCCAATCTCTTTGGTTAGGGAGTCTCTCTCGAGCTACGTGATTCCTTAACAGTGCAGCAAACATCTCCGGCCTCTAACCTCCACATTCTGTGTAGATTTCATCCTTTTATCATAAGGCACAATCAAACAACCATATCGATTTACAGCTAGAAGCTTGCGCTCTGGGCACGCCGGGCGATGCACGACAGAAGAACGGGGCATTCCCGAACATAAATGCCAAAGACGTTTCAATAAAGAAACTCCTGTGCTTTTCCTCAAGCTGAGAAATTGCAATGTTAAGCTTTAAAAAAAAAATCTTTTCAAAACAGCGGACAGATACAGGAAGCTTTATTTCATGAGCTTGGGCGTACCTTCGGCTGTTGCTTTTGAGCAGTAAATCTTGTTGTCCTCTGTTAACAAGAGAGGAAGAGAAGCCACCCTTCCCACCCCTAGCTGATGCTGGATCCAGGATGAAAGTGGGTCGATACAGGATACCGGTAAAAAAGAGGATGATGTGGTATCCAGTATTTTCTGTCTCAAGACCCCCCCCCCCCCCCTCAAACAGTACTGATAACTGGTAAATAATTTAAGCTTTAGGTTCACCTCGATGGCTTCTGTTTCAGTTGGCCAACAAGCCGCGATTTGAAAACAGGCTTGCAAAATACTCGGCAAGTAAACATATAAGCAAGCCAATGATAAAATACATCCTATATTGTCACAAGTCCTTCAATCGATTGTCGGAATGCCCCTTTATTTATCTGTATTAATTTTGTTTAAAAACCCAACAAGTTGGGCAAGAAGAACACCACACAATAAATTATACGGATACATGGAACTGAAGAATTACTTTCTAACAGGTACGATGCATTCAAAGATGGCGACGGTGGTGGTGAACACATCTTCTGCAGTTATAAAGGGATCCTCTTGGATACAAACTGGACAGTCAGAGAAATCTTTCTTCAAACATCTGTGCAATATGAAGAGCTCTGCTCTGTGCATGCAAAGTTTCCTTAAAACGAAGGGGGCTTTATAGGGTAAACTCCAGATTGGGCATCTTCACCATCCCTATATTTGCAGTATTGCTCATTTCCTACTGCATTTGAGTTTTTAATCTAGTGTGCTTCAGTAATTTAATCTAGTGTGTGACAGCAATTATTTTTCCAGTCCTATGCAGTTTTAGTAACTCGAGGGCCACAAAATAAAGCTCTGCTGAGGTTCCAGCATGTACACAGAGCTTTCTGCAAGCAGATTCTGTCTTGTTCTGGAATGCTGGAAAAATCTGCACTATTATATATGCACACCGCAAGGATCAAGGAAGCGGGTTCAATTCTAACTGCTCCAAGCACCAAGTTTTCCTGTAATGCAAATTTGGGAGATCTAAGTTTTCTGGTGGATCAAAATCGGTAACTTAATTTCATTTCAGTCAAGCCGTCCTGAAGCAATTCCCAATTTCAGGGGGAAATACATTTTTAAAATTGGGTTACCACGGTTTTGTCCTGCTCCCCTACGTCCTGTTTCGCAGTTACTCTTCTAGAGCAATTACCCAACATTTACACATTCCTACCCTTGTCTGTCAGATTTTGGAACAATAAATTAACAGTGATTTTGAAGCCAATTTATACCACAAATATAAAATGTCAGGAAAACTGAAGAGGAGAAGAGAAGATTGGATCTATACCCTACCCTTCACTGCCCAAAGGAGTCTCAAAGCAGCTTACAATCTTCTTTCCCTTCCCCTACCCCTAACAGACACCCTGTGAGGTGGGGCTGAGAGAGCTCTTTCGAGGACTGCCCTTGAGAGAACAGCTCTGAAAGAACTTGTGACTGACCCAAAGTCACCCCAGCAGCTGCATGTGCAGGTGTGGGGAATCAAACCCGGTTCTCCCAGATTAGAGTCCGCACGCCTAACTACTACACCAAACTGGCTCTCGGTCGTTTAGTTTGGGGGGAAAGACGCCACAGAAACTTAATACGCTATCACTCCCATCATATGCTTCTGCGTGCTTGAGAAGGCACCCCATGGTTTTTGGAAAACTTCCCCATGTAAAATAATCAGTTTCGGACAGGATTTCAGACACCAGTCTTGCCCTGTCCTTGCAGCTTTCTGGCTAGATCCGTGCATAGAGTTGCCAGCCCCCAGGTGTGATCTGGAAATCTCTCAGAATGACAACTGATCCCCAAATGACAGAGATCGGTTCTCCTGGAGAAAATGGCTGCTTTGGAGGGTGGACTCCACGGCAACGATACCTTGCTGAGGCCCATCCCCTCCCCAAAACCCTACCCTCTCCAGGCTCCACCCCCAAAATCTCCAGATTTCCCCCAACCTGGAGCTGGAAACCCCATTCATATTCAAATTAGGGATGGATTCACACAGCCAGACCGTGATTGGAAAAGTTATGACAACGTGCCTTCCTGCGCCATTCGCACAATGTCTTGGTGACAAGCACTGTTATGGCGGGGGAGGATCACGTGTCCAGTTACTACCCCCCTAAAACATCCCAGTGGCCCCGACGATATCCAGAGGAAGTTGGGTTTTCCATCCAGGCGAACTCTGAAGGAGCTCACAAGGTAGGGATCTTAAGGGTGAGACTCCGATGTATTGTTCAGGTACGCATGGGGCCTAAAATAAAAGGAGTGGTCCCCCTTGCTTAGGCCGTGGTCACACTGGCGGCTTGGCGCGATATGGTGCCGCCTCTAATTGAACCGGTTTAGAGTGTCGTGGGGCATATCAGCCACACAGCACACCTTGCTGCAGGTTACCCGCGGAGACATCCCGTTGTAAAGCATCCACATTATTGCAGCACCTCAGCCAAGGAGCGCACTGCAAAAATGTTTTCCAAAATTCACCCGCGTGTATGGTGCACAGACACATGTATGCACATCCGCACGTATGCACATCCGCACATAGGCAAGGAGTTGAAGGAGCTTTCTTCCCAACTTGTCAGGGAGGCTTTAGGCTGATCCAGCCCTGAGCAGGAGGTTGGACTAGATGGCCTTCTGTGGCCCCCTTCCAACTCCAAGACTCTTATGATTCTAACTTAAGTGGCTCTTCCGTTGGAGGAAGAGCCACTGAAGTCGGAGGGAGGCTTCAAACTTTGCTCTATGGTAGGACGGGGGGTTGGATCCACCTCACTATGCTGCAGAAAGGAGGGAAAAAAGCTATATATAATTTTTTTTTTTAAATGCTCCTTTGGTAAAAAAGAAAATAAGTGCAGCTATTTCTGCCTTGCTCCTACATGCTTGCAAAAGCCTTGGGATCGCAACGAATCAGGTCAGGCGGATTTTCTCAGGTGTCTTAATTTTAAAGATCAGAAAGATTAACAGCATTATCAGTTTGTTTCACGTACCGCTTATAAGAGATCCGTTATAAACAGATCACGCACAGATCACCTACTAATCTTGGCCTCTCTCTGGAGCTTTTCTGGGGATCAGAGCTTGCCAGCAACTGTTCCAGCTGCATGGTCAACCTGATCCACCAGAATCATGGCTCACTTCTTCATATAGAGCTAGAATGTGAGTCCATCGGTCCTTATATCTTGGAGAGTGCAGATGCCAAATGGCAATTGCAGGTAGATGACAATAGCAGGTGAACGACAACAACAGGCGTGATTTGATTAGGTGTAATATGCACAGGGGTAGTAGGCATGGAGAAATCAGCATTGGTAATGAGACAGGAAACCTAGGTCTCGATTCAGTCCAGGAGGATGCATTGACTTGGGCTTCATTATCAGCTGCCATTCAGCACTCTCTCTTTCTAATCTCCCTTTGAAATTCCTTTGTAAGAGAACTGCTACACTTAGGCCAGCAACTGAATGTTCTGGAAGGTTAAAATGTCCCCCCACTGGTTTTTGAATGTTGTGGTTTCTAATGTCAGACTTATGCCCATTTATTCTCTATCATAGGGACTGGCCTGTTTGTCCAATGTAGAGGATGGAAGGGCATTTCTGAAACCAAGATATGACCAGATGGACTCACATTCGAGCTGTATCTGAAGAAGTGAACAGTGACTCACGAAAGCCCCTGCCCTGCCACAAATATTGTTACGTCTTTAAGTTGCTACTGGACTCTTGCTCTTTTCTACTGCTGCAGACTAACACGCAGGGCCGGCTCACTCACTAGGCGAACTAGGCAATCGCCTAGAGCGGGCCGGCCCTTAGGGGCGCCAAGCTGCACCCGGCCCCGTACTCTGGGAGCTTCTTGATTATTTGTGTTTTTCATTCTTCCTAAAATGCATTTATTTTTGAAAATTTGTGGGCGCATGGGGGGGCCCCCAGAAGGGATCCTCGCCTAGGGTGCAAAATAAGCTGGGGCCGGCCCTGCTAACACGGCCACCCATCTTGATCTATTCTGGCAATTAGTGGTGCAGGAGGCAACAGCGTTGCCTGCTGGGATTTGCACTTCTGCCAGTCGGTTCCAGGTCTTCCCCGGAGGTAACCCTGCAGAGGTATGTTCCAAACCCAGCCAACAGCTATGTGGGAGAGAGGCAACAGGCGTTGCTTTGCTTGGGACAACAGAAACACCTCGAACCAGCCCTGCATGCGTGTCTCATGTTCATGCGCTTATTAACGGGAAACACTACACTGATCCATGATGCAGCCGTGAGAATTTTGGTGAAACCGATTCACAAGAGGACGACGCATGTGTTCGGGATGCCACACGCTGGAAGGATCCCAAAAGGCATCCCGTCGGAAGATCTCTTCACGAGTCATTCGGAACTGTTTGCCCTTCCCCCCAACAGAGACATCTTTGCATGAGAAAAGACTGTTCTCAAAAGAGCACTTTGGAACTTGGGATTCTCATCGATCTGGAAGACACAAGCCCGAATAGGTGGCGCTTTAGCGGCCACGCAAAAACAACTTCTTGTGGTATAAAGCCACGGTGTCCATCCTCCATTATTGGACATTTTCTTCAGGGGGACTGAGAGGTGTAGATCAGTGGCAATTCCAGATCTCCAGGCCCCACCTGGAGGATGGCAACGTTATGCCTGACGGATTGCATTGAGAGCGTCTCTCTTCTCTAAGTGCACGGCGTGCCTCTGAACATCGCGTCCAAGCTTATTTTTACCAGCCAACAAGACATCTGCAGCTCACGCATTTTATCTCGAACTTCCAAGGTCTGCACAGATTAAAAGAAGGGGACCTCTGAGCAGGCCGGACCAGACCCCGACTTCTAACTACCCTCTTTCCCAAATACTTCCCGTTTCTTCCAAAGGTGCTTGAGATAACTGCCCTCTCTCCTCAATCTCTTCCTCCCTCACCTGTGCACGCAGCAAGACAGAATGGCAGTGTAAAGCCCAATGAGTTAAGGTTGCCAACTCTGGGTTGAGAAATCCCTGGAGATTTGGAGGAGGCACAGCCTCAGGTGGACATGGTTTGGGGAAGGAAGGCATTCCAGCAGGGGATAACGCCATAGAGTCTACCCTCCAAAATAGCCATTTTTCTCCAGGGGAACTAATAAAGTTGCCATCTCCAGGGGGCACCTGGACATCTGCTATCACTATCGATCTCCAGGCAACCAAGTTCACTTCTCCTGGAGAAAATGGCTGCTTCAGAGGGTGGGCTGTATCCACTGTACCCTGCTGAGGCCCCTCCCCTCCCCAAACTCCGCCTTCCCCAGGCTTCACCCTTCCAAAACGCCATGTATTTCCTAACTCAGAGCTGGTATAATACCAAAGAGTCCACCTTCCAAGGCAGCCATTCCCTCCAGGGGAACAGATCTCTGTTTGGTGGGAACCAGTTTTAATTCCAGGAGATCTCCAGGCCCCACCTGGAGACTGGCTACCCTACAATCCTAGGAACTTATCACTGTTGTCTAGAGACCCCATTGTACGTATAGATCTCCAGGCCTCACCTGGAGGTTGACAACCCTACAACAGGTACTGGTAAGCTTGACAAGTCCCCCGCCCCAGAGGCCCGTTCCCAGCCGCCAGCGGATCGGGCCCCGGGGGGGAACCCCACCCCGTCGTGCACGTCACCCAGAAGTGACGTGACGACACTGGGCACGCTGGGGGCGGGGACACGGTCATCCGAGGGAAAACTCTATGGTTTTCCCTCGGATGGTCGTGGCCCCGCCCCCAGCATGTCCGGCGTCGTCACGTCACTTCCGGGTGATGTGTGTGCGGCGCGCGCGCACACACACACTCCAGCCGCCAGCCGGGAGTCCCCCGCTGCGGCTGCTACGACCACTTGGCTACCCTAGGTACTGGGGGTGTTTGGCATATGCCTTTCGTCAAAGACTTTCGGGTGCGTTTCGATCTATCGTCACAGTCCAGCCAAGGGTGATTGGTTCTACAATCCATTCACAGCGGCTCTTCCGCAAGAGATCCGCAGAACAGGGACTCCTCTCACCGCTGTCTTCTAAAGGTGCCCACACCTGAAGCCTTTCTGCCACCAGTTATCGAGCGGAATTTCCCCTCTTGCCAAAGAGCCGAATTCCAATTTGCCTGAGGCCTGCTTCGCAACACCCAGGGAAATAACAACACATCAATCTATTAGCTTCCCGACTTTAAACCCAGGCCAGGACATCCAGAGAGGCAACAAGCAGCCCCTTTGCAAGAGAGCCAAAACGGCTAGACTGTGACTGACCAAACAATCCAGTCACACCCCAGATAGAGAGACACAAAGATAGTGATGTATCCCAAGTAAAGCCTAATCGGACGGGGAAAGGCTAGAGCAATGACTCGTGCAGAGACACAGCAGACATCCTCCCTGTGGTAATGCACTTTGGGGGCAATGGAATCCTTTAATTTATCCTGTTTGCAATTCTCTTATGGTATTGTTAGTGTGCTCTATTTAAATATGTTGGTCTAATTATCGGTTTAATGAGATCCCCTTTTGGCAACGTATTAGAATCACAGAATCGTAGAGTTGGAAGGGACCTGCAGGGTCATCTAGTCCAACCCCCTGCACAATGCAGGAAATTCACAAATAGATTGCAGATCAAGTCTTTTCATAACACCTACATGGGGGGAAAGAGCACATTTCATTCTTATTCATCTATTAAAGATTTTCAGGCGTTTAATTTCAACACTGTCTCACTAATGTGAGAATCCCAACCAGTGTCCCCTTTAAGCTGAGTTAGTGTGAGCTAGCTCAGTTTTTTAGCCTCCGGCTCACACGTTTTTGTCTTAGCTCAGGAAAGATGGCTCCAGAGCAAACTAATTTATGCAATAGCCAAATCGCTTGCTCACAACTTTAATGCCAGTAGCTCACAAAGTAGAATTTTTGCTCACAAGACTCCACAGCTTAGAGGGAACATTGACATCTTACTGGGAGCCACACTGTTTTCAGTAGGACTACTCAAATATAAGGTAAGAAGGAACTGGTCCTTAAGTTTTGATAAACTCAAAACCGAGTGTTTTATTTATTTAGTTAGCTGTGCTTGTTGCAATGAGGCTATAAGGCCACTAGGAAGAAAGGCACCTGGAATATTTTGTTTTGTTTTGTTTAAAACAAACCAACATCTGGAATTTTAAAACGAAGCACAAACCCATAAGGGAAAAGGAAAAGACATTCTACAGGGTCTACAAATTGCATTCATTGATATGTCAGCGTCAAACCTTTTGATTAAATTGATTAAAAATAAATCAGTCAAGGAACCTCTAAATTCCCTCCCCCCCTCAGTTTTTTTTAACCTGTCAGAAACAATGTTCAAAAATATTAAAAATAAATTAAGGCGTCTGAAAAACTGAACTGTTCAACATAACTAAAAACAATCAGGGGCGTCAGTAAATATAAATAGAAGGCATCACAATAAAAACTGGAAATCCCCTTTAAAGCAGTTGAATAGAACTGCCGACATATGCAGCAGAGCAAAGGATTCTGGGGTATATAATTTCCAATGCCAAGTAGGGTTTTTTCCTCTGCCGGCACTGATTCGGAAAAACAAGACAGAACAACAAAAAAATTCCCTTAAAAAGAGAAATGCATCTTTTCAAAGTTTGAGAAAGCAAGACTTTTGGGTATAAAAAGGACTTTCTTGGGAAAAACCACAACAAAAACAAACCAACCAATCAACAAAAAGGATTCCTTGCAATTGCGCTTGCTTTCCATACCCCAACCAAGAAAGTATAACAGTAGCTCGTGAGTACGGTTGCCACCTCTAGGTTGGAGACTACCTGGAGATTTGGGGGGGGGCAGAGACTGAGGAGGGCAGGGCTTGGGGAGGGACTTCACCAGGGTATAATTCCATAGAGTCCACCTTCCAGAATGGCCACTGTCTCCAGGGCAACTGATCTCTGTCGCCTGGAGATCAGCTGGAATTCCAGGAGATCTGCAGCCACCGCCTGGAGGCTGGCAACCCGACTCGTGAGGTATCTAAAAACTATTCACACACACGGGGCTGCGTCCCACCACTCCGCCAAGGGCAAAATGGTGGGGACACGACCACGGCTTTTTTTGTAGAAAAAGCCCAGCAGGAACTCATTAGCATAATAGGCCACACCCAACAGCAGACACCCTTGACAGCACAGTCCATTAGCATATTAGGCCGCACCCCCACGTTACCAGAAGTGTGGTCATCTAGCCACACCCCACCTTTTGCTTCATATTCTGTTTACCTTGTTGTCAAAACCCAGGGCTTTTTTGGTGGCAGGAACTCCTTTGCATGTTAGGCCACACACCCCTAATGAAGCCAATCCGAATGAGTTTCTGCTGTTGGGTGTGGCCTATTATGCTAATGAGTTTCCTGCTGGGCGTGGCCAACTCGGGAGCCAGCCGGAACTCCGTTCCTGTGCGTCCCTGCCCAAAACTAGCCCTGGACACGACCCATTTTCAACGCCTGCAGTCTAGAAGTCTAGAAATAAACCTTCATCCAAACCAAGAACTTGTCTCAGGCTTTTTCAACAAAGACATTTTTTAAAAACTATTATGCGCAGTATGGTGGTACTAGGCTCAAACTGGAGAGAGGCCTGGGTTCAGACCCCTGCTCTTCCACGTAGCTCCTTCTCGGCCTAGCGTACCTGACAGGAGTGTTTCATGGGGTTGCCACCTCTGGGTTGGGAAATCCCTGGAGATTTGAGGGGGTGGAGCCTGGGGAGGGCGGGGTTTGGGGAGGACAGGGGCCTTAGTGGGGTATAATGCCATAGAGTCCACTTTCCAGAGCAGCCATTTTCTCCAGGGGAACTGATCTCTGTAACCTGGAGATGAGCCACTAACTGGAGACTGGCAACCCTAAGTGTTTGTGAGGGGGAAATAAGGGAGGGAAGAACCGTGTTCAATGCCCTGAACTCTCTGGAGGAGGGCAGGTTAAAAATGTAGATAGATACATATAATATACATATATATTTGGAGGGTATCACCTCTGAAAAATACACTAACGTACAGCGCATCTGATGAAACTACCTGGATTATATCTGTAAACCAAACCATCCCATGCCGGATTGAGGGATCGCCTCCCTCCTAAACGAGTTAAAGAGTACTATTATTCGAAGGCTATATTGCATGCACAACAATGACCGGCAACCTCATTTGGCTAATGGAGATCTCCACTTATTTTAAAACGTGGATACTTAAAAGTGTGCTTTTCCCCCCCCCAGAGTTGTCCCATATACATATTTGGACTAGATGAGGAATCACACCCTGTGCTTCTAGGCCCTCGCGAGGAGGGAGTCTACCGAAATGAAAACAAGGAAGGGAAAAAAACAACCCCAAACCACACACATTTACAAGTCTTGCATATCGTCGTCCAGCTGTACCGTCTGGAGTTTGGCGAGCTCCTTCTTGTCCGTCTCCAGCTCTTCGCAGATCGCGTCCACCATATTGCTCATGATGTATTTGGATTTCGAATCCAGCATCATTAAGTTGCTGGCCGATTTGCTGTCTGCGTCGGGCAAGAAGTTGTCCTTTAGGTGGGGCACCGACTGGAGGAGGAGCCGCTGCTCTCTGGTGAAGCTGGGGTGAACGTGCACCGACGGGTGTTCGGGGTGGTTGCTAGCGGCGGGGCCGACCCCTTCCAGGGCCGGCTGCGTCGTGGAAATGGACATCAGGTCGTGACTGGAGACGAGGGGGCAGTTCTGAAGCGTCGCGTAGTGGGCGCTGCTGACGGAAACGACGGTTGCCCCGCTCGTCGCCGGGGACGGCAGGGGCGGGCTCTCGGACAGCCCGGGGCCGAGCTCGTCGGCGTTTAAGAGAGCGGGCGGCGCTAGGGAGAAATTGGGCGACAGGGTTATGTTGACTAACGAGGAGGCTCCTGGCGGGAGGCCCCCGCCGGGCAGGCTGTCCGAAGGCAAGCTTTCGTGCAGTTGGCCGTTCTGACCGAGTGGCATGACTTGCGAAAACACAAGGCTGGTTTGCAGACCTTCCTGCTTGACGGGTCCGACGGCCTGGTTTGAGTTGGGGACGGTGTACACCACGGCGCCGGGGGCGAGGGAGCTGAAAAACACCTTCCCTTGTTGTGCGGTTGTGGAGTCGCTGGTGAACGTGGCCCCGTCTGAGGAACTCTGGTTGATTGATATGTTGCCTGCAGTGAAAGACAGAAGGGAACGGGAGGGAGAGTTTTAAGTTGTGCAGAGGCGCAAATGACGTCAGGAGAAGACTCACTGGAAAAGACCATAAAGCTGGGGAAAGTCGAAGGCAGCAGGAAAAGAGGAAGAGTCAACGTGAAACGGACTGACTCAGTCAAGGAGGCCGGGGCCCTCAGGTTGCAAGACTCGAGCAAGGCTGTGAACGATACGATGTTTTGGAGGGCTGCCATACGTCAGAAGCATGCTGATGGCACATGATACACACATTAAAGGTAAAGGCTTCCCTTGCCCGAAAGCCAGTCGAATCCGACTCTGGGGTTGCGGTGCTCATCTCCGTTTCAAAGCTGAAGAGCCAGCGCTGCCCGAAGACGTTTCCGTGGTCGCGTGGCCGGCATGACTAGACGCCAAGGCGCACGGAACGCTGTTACCTTCCCACCGAAGTGGTCCCTATTTATCTACTTGCAATTTCTTGCTTTCGAACTGCTAGGTTGGCAGGAGCTGGGACTAGAGACGGGGGCACACTCCGTCATGCAGTGCACTCGGGTCTCGAACTGCTGAACTACAGACCTTCCACAGCCTGCAGTTCAGCGTCTTAACCACTTGAGCCACCACAGCTCCTAGATACACACATTGGTCTCTCTTAAAAATCAATTTGGAAACTCCAGTTGGTGCACAGTGCTGCGGTTCGGCTGTTATCAGAAGCTTGATGGATTATGCGTATTACTCCCCATACTGCAGGCACTTCACTGGTTGCCCGTCAGTTACTGGGCTCAATTTAAGGTATTAGCTATCACGTACAAAGCCCTTCATGGCAATGGGCAAAATCAACAACTGCCTGTACACATGCCTTCTCCTTGGGGCCTCCACTCGTGTCTGTCTGCAAACTATGAAAACATAAGAACATCAGAGAAGCCATGTTGGATCAGGCCACTGACCCATCCAGCCCAACACTCTGGGTGCGTTCAGATGCGGCGTTTCAGCCGGCATAAACTGTTACCGGTTGGAACCGGTGCAGTTTATGCCGGCTGAAATGCGATCACACTTACCTCCCTCACAGCGGAGCCCATCGCTGTATGCCCGTTCACATGCTGCGGGCGTCGGTGTTTTTTTTAAAAAAACAACAACTCAAATTGAGCATGCGCATAGGCGATCTTTGCGCATGCTCAATGAATGGCGATCTTTGCGCATGCTCAAAACACCCCATATTACATTTAAAGTTTAAAGGTTAAGGACTTACCTTTAAAGTTTAAAGCCCAAACTGTCCTCCCTGAAGTCCCGGACTCCTCCAGAAAGTTAAACTAAGGGCCTTTTCTTTTTTTAAAAAAAACAAATGCCGGGGCGAAGCTTCGCCCAAGCGCATATCGGCAACCTAAAAAAAAATGGCGGGCAAAAATCGGGTACAGCGATTACAACCGTTGTACTCAGGATACCACCACTTGGGGACCTAGTGGCAGAGTACAACGGTTTAAAGGGCTTTGCAACGGTTAGGGACGGAAGGCAGATAAACTATGTGTGAACGCCGGTAAGTACACCGATTGCAACCGGCACCTATACTGTTGCAAACGCCGCGTCTGAACGCACCCTCTGTGTCACACAGTGGCCAAAACCCAGGTGCCATCAGGAGGTCCACCAGCGGGGCCAGAACTCTAGAAGCCATCCCAATATTGCCCCCCAAGCACCAAGAATACAGAGCATCACCGCCCCAGAGACATAAGAACATAAGAGAAGCCATGTTGGATCAGGCCACTGACTCATCCAGTACAACACTCTGTGTCACACAGTGGCCAAAACCCAGGTGCCATCAGGAGGTCCACCAGCGGGGCCAGAACTCTAGAAGCCATCCCAATATTGCCCCCCAAGCACCAAGAATACAGAGCATCACCGCCCCAGAGACATAAGAACATAAGAGAAGCCATGTTGGATCAGGCCACTGACTCATCCAGTACAACACTCTGTGTAACACAGTGGCCAAAACCCAGAGGCCATCAAGAGGTCCACCAGCGGGGCCAGAACACCAGAAGACCTCCCACTGTTGCCTCCCAAGCACCAAGAATACAGAGCATCACTGCCCCAGACAGAGTGTTCCATCTGTACCTTGTGGCTAATAGCCACTGATGGACCTCTGCTCCATATAGTTATGCAGACCCCTCTTGAAGCTGTCTATGCTTTTAGCTGCCACCATGTCTTGCAGCAGTGAATGCCAAACAATGCAAAAATGAATTACTTAAGAGGGCCTTTTCCATGCAAGCAATAGAGCTGCACTGTACTAAATGATTCACAAAGTTACTTGGAAAAATTATTAAGGACCGTGGCCTATAATACTGTATATAGGTTGCCCAAACTATGGAATTTTGTATTAGTTAATATGTCATATTAAGACTTAGGCTTTGCCTCAGTTTTTTTTTAGACTTCTGGCTGGTTCTACAACCCTAATCCTATTGTATTGTTTATTGAACGTCCCATCTGTCAATTGCATTGACTCACTCTGTTTAATTTGTCTTGAGTCCAAGTGAGAAAGGTGGATTATAACCATCTTCATCTAACTGTGTGGCAATCTGGTTCCCCATTGTGGAATATCTGACAAAACAAGGTGATATTCCTGATAATAATTGATATTCTATGTTTGTGGTAATTTTGAAAGATCTTTCAGTACTTTCAATATCTCGATTAAAATGGAGACAAGGAAAATGGGGCAAATATGGTTTACTCACTGCTTACTGTTTACGTCTAGATCTGAAGAAGAAGAAGAAGAAGAGGAGATTGGATTTATACCCCGCCCTTCACCCTTCGGAGTCTCAGACCGGCTTACAAACTCCTTTCCCTTCCCCTCCCCACAACAGACACCCTGTGAGGTAGGTGGGGTTGAGAGAGCTCTTTCAAGAACTGCCCTTTCAAGGACAGCTCTGACAGAACTATGGCTTGCTCAAGGTCATCCAGCAGCTGCACGTGGAGGAGAGGGGAATCAAACCCGGTTCTCCCAGATTAGAGTCCACGCACTTAACCACTACACCAAATGCATTTATGCATTGTGGTTAATTTATTGATTATCGATACATCTTTGTTATTCTACTATATAGCCCTGTCTCACCTTGTTATAGTTTTGAGAAAGTGCAATAAACTAAAAAATAACAAAGATAAATGAATTTAAAAAGTAAATGCTTAAAATCCAAAGTCTATCACTCATAGATACACTGCCGCAATCGGATTTTCTCATTTAGGAAGTGGGAGAAATATCTTTCCAACTATGAAATCTCAAGTAAGGCATGACAATTATCTCATGTACTAGTGGGAAAGGGGAGATGAAGGCTCTTGGCAGTGATTGGCTGAGCTGCTCCAGTGTCACAGAGGGCGGGGCCAGGCAGAGGCATCATCACTGGCTGCCACTTACTGTGAACACAAGGCGACCTGGCTGCCACTGATCGTGTAGGACATTTTAGAGAAAGGCAGGGCATGAAAGAGTAGAAACGTCATCTACACAAGGAAAGAAAAAACAGACTTAAAAGGGCAATAGACTTGAGAGGAGGAGGAGGAGGAGAGGAAGAGGAGGAAGAAGAGGGTTGGAAAGGACCTCCAGGGTCATCTAGCCCAACCCCCTGCACAATGCAGGAAATTCACAAATACCTCCCCCCTCCACACCCCCAGTGACCCCTGCTCCACACATAAGAACATAAGAGAGGCCAATGTTGGATCAGGCCAACGGCCCATTCAGTCCAACACTCTGTGTCACACAGTGGCCAGAAATACCAGGGGCCATCAGGAGGTCCAGCAGTGGGGCCAGAAGATGACAAAAAACCTCCAGGATCTGGAGGAGGTGGAGGAGGAGACGGCTGGATTTATACCCCGCCCTTCACTTGGAGTCTCAGAGCAGCTTACAATCTCCTCTCCCTTCCCCTCCCCACAACAGACACCCTGAGAGGAAGGTGGGGCTGAGAGAGCTCTCTCGGGGACTGCTCTTGAGAGAACTGTGGCTTGCCCAAGGTCACCCAGCAGCTGCAAGTGGAGGAGTGGGGAATCAAGTGGGGGGGAGGCAGCCAAGGAAGTGCCTGGGAACAGCAAGTGCTGGTTCAAGAAGGTCACTAAAAACGAGACTTTGTCCATAGCTGGATTCATCGCAGAAGCACCTGAAGCTGCCTTATACTGAAACAGATCGTCAGTCCATCAAGGTCAGTATGGTCTACTCAGACTGGCAGCGGCTCTCCGGGGTTTCAGGCTGAGGTTTTTCACATCACTTCCTACCTGACCCTTTTTAAACTGAAGATGCTGGGGATTGAACCAGGGGCCCTTCTGCATGCCAGGCAGATGCTCTGCCACCGAGCCACGGCCCCTCCCTGACATCACCCCAAAGCTGTGATCAGAATGTCGTCAGCAGGGCTTTTTTTGTAGAAAAAGCCCAGCAGGAACTCATTAGCGTAACAGGCCACACCCAACAGCTGAAACCTATTAGCATATTAGGCCACACCGTGCCATCACAGCATATTAGCATATTAGGCCGCCGTCCTGTGTTGCCAAAAGTGTGGTCATCCAGCCACACCCACCTTTTGCTTCTTATTCTGTTTACCTTGTTTGTTGTCAAAACCCAGGGCCTTTTTTTGTACCAGGGACTCCTTTCCATGTTAGGCCCCACACGCCTACTGTAGCCAATGCTGATGAGTTTCTGCTGTTGGGTGTGGCCTATTATGCTAATGAGTTCCTGCTGGGTGTGGCCAACTCAGGAGCCAGCCGGAACTCCGTTCCTGTGCGTTCTTGCCCAAAAATAGTCCTGGTCATCAGTGAAATTTAAAACACGAAGGATCCCAAACCTCCTGATCTAAAGCTTTGGTTTCGTAAGTTATGGGATCAATATCTCATGGAATCCGTTACTAACAAAATAAATTCAGTCCATATGAAGCCTACCAAGTCCTCTTTTGATAGGAAATGGTACCCAATTCTTGATTTTCTCTCTCAAAATGAAGTCATCTCCCCTGAGTGGGCCCAACTGCAACAGTGGGTATGAAAAGTAGTTATTTTTTCTATGATCTGCTATCTTTGCTTTGTCTATTCATTGAATTCTCTTAGTCAGTTTTCACCCTACTAACATCTCTTCCTCTACTTCAAGCACCAGAACTGTTAACTGATAAACTGTAGTCTTTTAAAGACTTTCGTCAAATGTTTAGATTTGTTACAACCTTACTACTGCCACATTCTATATTGTTATGGTAATGTTTGTTTCTCAAGCTGCATTACACTAAAAACCAACAACTAAAAACCAATTTTTTGACACACTATTAATACTGCGTTGTATAACAAATAATTATATTTCTGCTTTCTACACAGGCCATTTCAAAATGTATTGTCTGTTATCTGTTGTATCCGTTGGTCTGAATTTCTTGTGTTGTACAACTGTTACCATGCTCAATAAAATTACAAATTAAAAAAAAGTGAAATTTAAAACATCAAACCCTTTCGCTTGCTTTTTAAATGTTACGCAAGAGGCTCCATACCGAATGACCAAAACAAATTCATTTTGAGTGAGTCATAAGTAGATGAGCCTCTGTTGGGACAAAATTTGCATTCCGCTGCCTTCCCGAAGAACAAAAAATGAGTAGCAGAGAGGTGAAGCTATCACCCAGATGGTAAAGTTGACAAGTACGTATAAGGTTCTCTCTCAAGGTGACAGAAAAACACACACACACACACACACCTGCCTGCTTGCAGCGAAATTAGTTCATGCGCTTAAATTGGACTCACGGAGATCCCTTTTGAACTTTGCAGGACAATTTTTCACTCCACTCGGATAGGCACCTTGGCGACTGTTTGCATTTAAAACTGCTTACGCAGCTTTCTTTTTAATATTAGAAAACCCTACCCTGCAAAATTTACACACTCACAGCACACTGATATATCTTGCTTTGCTACTTTGCTTAAAAACAACTCCTCCGTCTATTGTTTGAAAGATAGATCCAGGTGGGCGGCTGTGTTGGTATGAAGTAGTAGTACAAACTTTTGAGTCCGGTGGCACTTTTAAGACCAACAAAGGTTTATTCAAGGTATGAGCTTCTGAAGTGTGTGTGCAGACGATGGCTCATACCAGGGGACATTTTGTAGAAAAAGAGGTGCAGGAGCTCATTAGCATAACTCATTAGCATAACTCATTTGCATATGCCACACCCCCTGACGTCACTGGAAGTGTGTCAGAAGGCAACACCCACCGCTCAGGCTCCACTGGACTGCTTTCCTCAAACTATGCAAAACTGAATTATTCAAGAGGGTTGGTGTAGTGGTCAAGTGCGCACACTCTAATCTGGGAGAACTGGGTTTGATTCCCCATTCCTCCATTTAAAGCTGCTGGATGACCTTGGGCAAGCCACAAGTTCTCTCAAGAGCAGTCCCCGAGAGAGCTCTCTCAGCCCCACCTTCCTCGCAGGGTGTCTGTTGTGGGGAGAGGAAGAGCAGCCCTCGAAAGAGCTCTCTCAGCCCCACCTACCTCACAGGGTGTCTGTTGTGGGGAGGGGAGGGGAGGGGAAACGAGAGTGTAAGCTGCTCTAAGACTCTGAGTGAAGGGCAGGGTATAAATCCAATCTCTCTGTCTAGGCAGGCAACAGAGCAGCACTGTACAAAACGATTCACAAAGTTAATTGGACAAATTATTAGGGACTGTGGCCTATGCTACTGCGTACAGTTTGTTGTAAGGTGGATCTCCCTTATGTAATCTTGCATCATCAATGTGTCATGTTAACAGTTACGCTTTCTTTCAGTTCTGATTTTTTAGATCTCTGGTTGGTTCTACGACCCAAATCCTATTTCATTGTTTACTGAATGCCCCACCTTGCCCTCAAATCATGGAGTTTTGCCCCAAAACCCAGAGCATCCCCTCCCCCCGGACATCACCGATGTGCCTACATCACTTCCAGGTCACGTAGGCACATCGCTCCATGTCGCTGTTGTGGCGAGGGGCTTTCTCCTGCCGGCCAGCTGGACAGTGGTGTGCCGGAGCCCGCAAAAATGGGGGATCCCCCGCCCCCAGCTGGGGACTGGCAACCCTAATTAAACTAAGGAAGGCCATACTTCTGTTCCGGGGCCCAAAACCCATCCCTATACATCACAGACCCTGCGCAGCTCCCTTGTGTTGTACAACCCTCCTCCTACACAGCTACCTCAACAGATTTACCTGAAAGAATCTGAACCTTGTTAGATCTAAAGGTGTCCTTTTACAAGCAAAACCCACGTCCCCTCAGAGGAAGCCTGAACGATTGCCTCCAGGTTAGAAGGAGAAGAAGAAGAGACTGGATTTATACCCCGCCCTTCACTGGAGTCTCAGAGCGGCTTACCAACTCCTTCCCCTCCCCACAACAGACACCCTGGGAGGTAGGTGGGGCTGAGAGAGCTCGGACAGAAACGGCTCTCTTTCAAGAACGGCTCTGACAGAACTACGGCTTGCCCAAGGTCATCCAGCCAGGGGCGAGCGGAGGAGTGGGGAATCAAACCCGGTTCTCCCAGATCAGAGTCCGCACACTTAACCACGACACCAAACTGGCACCAAACCACAGTGGTGGTGAACCTATGGCACGGGTGCCAGAGGTGGCACTCAGAGCCCTCTCTGTGGGCACGCGTGCCATCGCCCCAGCCAGGCCCAGACCATCATTACAGTGTCGAATTTTCTGCCAAATAATTTTAAGTAAACGAAAGCATTTGGGATTGCTTCCCTTACTTTGTTTGGATCATCTTAAGTTAATGTATGAGTTGTTTTTTCCTAAAGTAAAACCTCAGTATTCAGGTTAAATTGCCGTGTTGGCACTTTGCGATAAATAAAGTGGGTTTTGGGTCGCAGTTTGGGCACTCGGTCTCTAAAAGGTTCGCCATCACTGCACGACACCAAACTGGTTACCATTTGAACTGCAGCCCACACTCTTCCCAAGAACCCCGCGATTCTCAGGAGCTAGTAGGAGCACACCGCTGAAGATGGGAGTGCTCATGGTTCTTTGGATCCAACCCTACTATGAACACGCACAAGAGGATACATGAAGCTGCCTTAGACTGCATCAGACCATCAATTGATCAAAGTCAGTATCATCTACTCAGACCGGCAGTCGCTCTCCAGGGTCTCAGGCTGAGGTCTTTCATGTGATCTCCCACCTGGACCACTCAACTGGAGATGCCGGGGATCGAACCTGGGACCTTCTGCGTACAAAGCAGAAGCTCTCCCCCTGAGCTCTCGCCCCACTCCATAAACATGGGGACTTTGGGTTCAGTTGCTGCGCTCTCCAGTTAAACCATTTCAGGCAGCAGATGCTAATGAAGACCTTTCTCTACCCATGACCTTGGAAGTGTCACTGCCTGTTAGAGAAGACAACACTGAACTAGATGATCCATAGCAAGAACCGGTGCCGTCAAGTCGCAGCCGGCTTATGGCATACCTGTAGGGCTTTCAAGGCAAACGACAAATAGAGGTAGCAAGCCTGGACTTCGTTGGTGGTCTCCCATCCAAGTACTAACCAGGGTCGACCCTGCTTAGCTTCCAAGATCTGACAAGATCGAGCTAACCTGGGCCATCCAGGTTAGGGCAGTATGAGCCGGTGTAAGGTGTTAACCTTAGTTACAGAGCAAATGACTTGTTCTTCAAACATGGGATTTCGAAGTCAGGGAAATGTGCATTTTGCAGCTGTACCAGAAAGCGACAAGAGTTTGCTACTGAATGCAAAATACGATACACTCTGGAACATCTTAACTTTCATATTTTTTTTTTAAAAGAAGAAGAAAATACACTTGAAAATGTGTGTTAATACTCCCAAGATTTTCCGAGGTCTGAGGAGCTTTGTCCTTCCTCGCAATGAACGGAAACAGCATTATGCAAAACAAGCACATATATGCACATATTCATCATTTTGCATAAATCTGCTTAGGTGTTACCTCTGCTCCTAAGACAGATGCCGCTATTTATACATATGATGCACAAGCACGGCTCAGAAAAACAGGGCCAATGTCAGCCATGAAGCTTTCTGGATGACCTGGGGCCCATCAGTCTCATATAACTAGCCCTGCCTCACAAGGTTGTTGTGAAGATAAAGGAACGGGGAGAGAGAGAAAGAAGAGAAGAAGAGATTGGATTTATACCCCGCCCTTCACTACCCAAAGGTGTCTCAGAGCGGCTTACAAACTCCTTTCCCTTCCCCTCCCCACAACAGACACCCCCTGTGAGGTAGGTGAGGCTGAGAGAGCTCTGACAGAAACTGCTCTTGTTCAAGAACAGCTCTTGTCAGAGCTACGGAGAAAGCTCTACCATGTCTGTTCATGGCTCCAGCCTTGGGATTTAAGCAGTGTTCCCTCTAAGCTGAGTTAGTGTGAGATGGCTCACACATTTTTGCCTTAGATCAGGACGGATGGCTCCAGAGCAAAACAAATTTATGCAGTAGACAAACCCCTTGCTCACAACTTTAATGCCAGTAGCTTTCTGGATGACCTGGGGCCCATCAGTCTCATATAACTAGCCCTGCCTCACAAGGTTGTTGTGAAGATAAAAGAATGGGGAGAGAGAGAGAGAAGAAGAAGAAGAGAAGAAGAGATTGGATTTATACCCTGCCCTTCACTACCCAAAGGTGTCTCAGAGCGGCTTACAAACTCCTTTCCCTTCCCCTCCCCACAACAGACACCCTGTGAGGTAGGTGAGGCTGAGAGAGCTCTGACAGAAACTGCTCTTTTTCAAGAACAGCCCTTGTCAGAGCTACGGAGAAATCTCTACCATGTCTGTTCATGGCTCCAGCCTTGGGATTTAAGCAGTGTTCCCTCTAAGCTGAGTTGGTGTGAGATGGCTCACACATTTTTGCCTTAGATCAGGACGGATGGCTCCAGAGCAAAACTAATTTATGCAGTAGCCAAATCCCTTGCTCACAACTTTAATGCCAGTAGCTCACCAAAGTCAGCTTAGAGGGAGCATTGGATTTAAGTAGTCATGGATCTGGCCGTGTCGAAAGTTAGATATATCAATGACGATAATTCCTATGCATATTGTAGACAAAAGGTCCGATCCAGCCAGCTTTTTAACTCAATCTCACTCAGCTCGCTTTCTTACTCCTGCCCTTATTCCACATGGCTATTGGCTACACAGGTTCCATGATCCCATATGACCTTTTCCTCCCTTTTTTTCACCAGTGGAAAAAGCTGTTTGGATCCAGCCTATATACAACATACTTTAAAGAGTGTGTCTCAGTGGAGGGCTCTACTGGTAGCAGGAGCTCCTTTGCATATTAAGCCACACACCCCTAGTGTAGCCAATCCTCCAAGAGCTTACAGTAGCCCCAGTAAGAAGAGCTCTGTAAGCTCTTGGAAGATTGGCTACACTAGGGGTGTGTCGCCTGATATGCAAAGGAGCTCCTGCTACCAGTAGAGCCCATCTGCTTGGCATACAGAAGGTCCCAGGTTCAATTAAGTAGTCAGTTAAAAGGACCAGGCAGTAGGTGAGGTGAAAGACCTCCGCCTGAGACCTTGGAAAGCCGCTGCCAGTCTGAGTAGACAATGCTGACTTTGGTGGACCCAGGGTCCGATTCAGTTTAAAGCAGTTTCATGTGTTCAGACGTGAATAATGTTGGCACAATCATTAATAAACGAGAATGTTTTGAATGATAATACCTCATTGAAGAGGTCAGTGCTTTCAAAGCTATAAATAGCTTGGTGTCTAACCATGTTGGTAATCCAAACATGCTGGTAATTCCAGCGGGCTGCATCTGTGCGAGAGCCCTCTCCAAATAATACATTTTGTTTACTACAGACTTTGGTTTCTACCTTCAATTTTTAACTCTGGCTGCCTCTCAAGATGGTAAATATTAGGATACTTGTGCTAAGGTAGCATACAGTTTGCAACTCTCTCAACTACTAGGTGTACTGGCCATTTTTCTTACAGAAAACTAAGATATTTATACTGTTAAAATCAATAAATATGCTGAACAGTATCCTTACCCATGCTACATTATAAATGAAGCATTTTACATTGTTAAATCAAGTAAGATAAGTTTTGATAGGAAAGTACTGCCTTGTGTTTCCATTATTTCAATGTTTCCTCAAGTTTCCTTTTTCCTCCTAGGAAAAAATGGAGGGGGGAACACATACCTCCCCCCCCCCTCAGTTTAAGAACACAAGAAGAGCCCTGCTGGATCAGACCAGTGGTCAATCTAGTCCAGCGTCCTGTCTCACACAGTGACCAACCAGTTCTTCTGGAGGGCCAACAACAGGGCATAGAGGCCAAGACTGAGGTCTTCTTTAGAACATAAGAGCCTTGCTGGATCGGACCAGTGGTCCATCTAGTCCAGCACCCTGTCTCACGCAGGGGCGAACCAGTTCCTCTGGAGGGCCAACAACAGGGCATAGAGGCCAAGACCTTCATTAGAACATGAGAGCCCCGCTGGATCTGACCAGTGGTCCATCTAGTCCAGCATCCTGTCTCACACAGTGGCCAACCAGTTCCTCTGGAGGGCCAACAACAGGGCATAGAGGCCAAGACCTTCATTAGAAAATTAGAGCCCTGCTGGATCTGATCAGTGGTCCATCTAGTCCAGCATCCTGTCTCACACAGTGGCCCACCAGTTCCTCGGGAGGGCCAACAACAGGGCATAGAGGCCACGACCTTCATTAGAACATTAGAGCCCCGCTGGATCTGACCAGTGGTCCATCTAGTCCAGCATCCTGTCTCACACAGTGGCCAACCAGTTCCTCTGGAGGGCCAACAACACAGCATAGAGGCCGAAACCTTCATTAGAGAGAGCCCTGCTAGATCCTACCAGTGGATCATCTAGTCCAGCATCCTGTCTCACACAATGGCCAACAAGTTCCCCTGGAGGACCAACAACTTAGGAATGTTACATCTCTAGTTTAGTTAATGCTGGTGCCTACCCTCACTGTAAAAAAACCTCCTTACACTGGGGGAAGGCATGACCACTGGCAGAATGGCTACATTGGATCTGATCCTATACAGGCACAGCTGCAAGAAGATGCAAGATAACATCTTGCCTTTTAACTGCCTAGCAAATAAAAATGTGCTTAAACAGACAAGCTTTTACCTTGGGAAGAAGCCACGGAAACCGAAGGCAGCTGCAGGGACGAGAACCCAATCCCTCCGTTGAGTAACTGGCCATTTGCCGCCGAACCAGGGATCTGGACGATGCCGTATTGGTTTATCTGGACGGGGGCCGTAAACGTCACCAAGGAGCCGCCATCTTGAGAAGCGATGGCTTCCTCGCTTTCTTCCTTCTTCACCTCCATGCTTGGGGTCAAGCCCGGGAAAGAGGCAGGCCCGGGACTGGGACTGTAGGTCGTGGTGGTGGCGGAGGACGAAGCGGCGGACATGGAAGTCTGGAGGAGCTTGAAGTCTTTCACGTCTTTGGAAGAAGGTGCCAAGATGTCGGCCATGGGAACCCCGTTGCTCAAAGCGCCCGGGGATGTTTTGGGCTGGTTTAAAGCGACGGTTTGCGAGGCCCCCATGTTGAGTCCGTTGAGAATGACCCCGTTGGGCCCCTGGATGAAGGAGGTACCGTTCAGGAAAACAGGGGACGGGCTGGCGGACACCAAGTTCCCGTTCAGCAGAACTCCCGAAGAGCTTAATGAGATTTTGGTGTTTCCGAGCTGTTGCATGTACACCTGCTCCATGTGGCTAGGGAGGCTCAAGCCGGCGGCTCCGTCAGAGGCGCTGACGAGGGAGTGGGGCGATAAGTCCTCTTGCCCCTTGCTGGATTCGTCTTCGGTGCTGGGGTTCCCATCCGACTCGCTGCAAGCCAAGAGAAGAAAGGACAGTGGACTTGAGTGGAATCTCCGTTGGCTACCAAGGCTACCAAAGAAGGAGGTCTGCAGATATTATAGAGCCTCCAGGTACAGGGTTTCAGAAGGGCAGTCAGGCTGGTCTGCAGCCGAAAAGCTTGATTCGAGACCAGCAAGATTTCCACGGTGTAAGCTTTTGAGAGAGAAAGCTCCCTGTGTCAGATATGACAAAGGGGGCTTTGGCTCTTGGAAGCTCATACTTCGAAAATCTTTTGGGTCTCTAAGGCTCTACTAAGGACCAAATTGCTGGCTAAGCGCCGCAACAATAAAATTCATTCATACTAAGGACCGGAATGGGCCAGGGTAGCCCGAGCTCGTCAGATCTGGGAAGCTAAGCAGGGTTGGCCATGGCCAACACTTGGTATGACGAAGGGGGCTTTGACTCTTGGAAGCTCAGACCCTGAAATTCTTTTTGGTCTCAAAGGTTCTACTAGAATGGGCCAGAATAGCCTGAGCTCGTCAGATCTTGGAAGCTGAGCAGGGTTGGCTATGGTTAACACTTGGATAGGAAACCACCAAGGAAGTTCAGGGTTGCTATGGAGAGCAAGGCAATGGCAAACCACCTAGAATGTAAGAACATAAGTGAAGCCATGTTGGATCAGGCCAATGGACCATGCAGTCCAACACTCTGTGTCACAAAGTGGCCAAAACCCAGGTGCCAGCAGGAGGTCCACCAGTGGGGCCAGAACTCCAGAAGCCCTCCCACTCTTGCCCCCCAAGCTCCAAGAACACAGAGCGCCACTGCCCCAGACAGAGTGTTCCATCTATAGGTAAAAGGTAAAGGTTCCCTTGCTCGAAAGCCAGTCGAGTCCGACTCTAGGGTTGCGGTGCTCCTCTCCGTTTCAAAGCCGAAGAGCCAGCGCTGTCCAAAGACGTTTCCGTGGTCATGTGGCCGGCATGACTAAACGCCAAGGTGCACGGAACGCTGTTACCTTCCCACCGAAGTGGTCCCTATTTATCTACTTGCAATTTCTTGCTTTTGAACTGCTAGGTTGGCTGGAGCTGGAACTAGAGACGGGATTCCGTCATGCGGCAACCCGGGTCTTGAACTGCTGAACTACTGACCTTCCACAGCCTGCAGTTCAGCATCTTAACCACTTGAGCCTTCTATACCTTGTGGCTAATAGCCTCTGTCAGGCTCCTGCCTTGAAAACCCTACAGGGTCACCCTAAGTTGCTGCGACTTGATGGCACTTTACACACACACACACACACCCACACACACACACACACCCACACACACACACACACCCACACACACACACACACACACACTGCTACTGGACTTGAACTCAGCTCTTCCCTGCACACATACCACTAGTAAGTCAAGAAGGAGAGTCTGAAGCCACCCAGCCCCTACATGCAAGTTCTCTATATGTGGCGTCACCTGATTCTGATCAGATGTAATCCCTCTGTGCAGGGAATGGACCAGCTCTTTATTTACAAGATTTATATGCCGCTTTTGCCAATGACCTGCTCAAAGCGGTGCATAAATGGAAATGCTTAGCGCACGTCTCAAAAGGTACGTTAAAAGAGTCATGTTGTTCGTATGCATGCAGGCTCTGTCCTGATGTGGGACCGAATAGACATAGAGTGGGGCAGGGCTCTTTTTGTAGAAAAAGCCCAGCAAGAACTCATTAGCATAACAGGCCACATCCCTGACAGCAGAAACTCATTAGCATATTAGGCCACATCCCTGACAGCACAGCTCATTGGCATATTAGGCCACACCCCCATGTTACCAGAAGTGTGGTCATCCAGCCACACCCACCTTTTGCTTGTTATTCTGTTTACCTTGTTTGTTGTCAAAACCAGGGCTTTTTTTGTAGCAGGAACTCCTTTGCATGTTAGGCCACACACCCCTAATGTAGCCAATCCTAATGAGTTTCTGCTGTTGGGTGTGGCATAGTATGCTAATGAGTTCCTGCTGGGTGTGGTCAACTTGGAAGCCAGCCGGAACTCCGTTCCTGTGCGTTCCTGCCCAAAAATAGCCCTGGGGTGGGGTTAATGGACAAGATCCCACACTCGTCTTTACATGCACCGCTCACACGCAGACACTCTGCATACATGGTTACTGTTATTTTTAAGGCAGAGACCGATAGCTTCTTCGCCCAGGAAAGGCTGGAAGTAGTTTGAAAGAGAAATGGTCGTGACAGCAAGTAAACTTATCTCCCTGTTGCCTCGGCTAAACAAGCATTGACGCTTTTTACTTCATTCCTGGATAAGGCTAACACTGACCAGATGGAGAAAGGACCATTTCTAGGGCCAAATAATAAATCTTCCAGTTTCAACCATCTTGATGGCTTTCCCCCCTCCTTCGACTCTTTGCCCATTTTTTTCTGACTCACAAAAATGTAGATAGGCCGTTGACAATACAGCAGCTGCCTGCTTCATTTGGAGGGTATGTTTCCAATTACTGTTTAAATAAAACAGGATTGAATGTATAGTGCAATCCTGTGTGGGGTCACCCCAGTCTAAACGCACTGATATCAAGAGGCTTAAATTGCAGGAACTCTGTTTAGGATGGTACCGCTCAATGCTCCCTCTAAGTTGTGGGGTCTTGTGAGCAAAAACTCTACTTTGCGAGCTACCAGCATTAAAGGTGTGAGCGAGCCATTTGGCTACTGCACAAATCAGTTTGCTCTGGAGCCCTCCTTCCTGAGCTAAGACAAAAACCTGTGAGCTGGAGGCTAAAAAACTGTGAGCTAGCTCACACTAACTCAGCTTAGAGGGAACCCTGGCTACCGCTTTTAGATTTTGTAAGCATGTCAAATGCTACAACTTGACTTGGCAAAAAGGCAGGGCTATTTTTGGGCAGGAAAAAAAAAGGAATGCACAGGAACGGAGTTCCGGCTGGCTCCCAAGTTGGCCACGCCCAGCAGGAACTCATTAGCATAATAGGCCACACCCAACAGCAGAAACTCATGCAAAGGAGTTCCTGCTACAAAAAAGGCCCTGGGTTTGGACAACAAACAAGGTAAACAGAATAACGAGCAAAAGGTGGGTGTGGCTGGATAACTACACTTCTGGTAACATGTGGGTGTGGCCTAATGTGCTAATGAGCTGCGCTGTCAGGGGTGTGGCCCAATATGCTAATGAGTCCCTGCTGTTGGGTGTGGCCTATTATGCTAATGAGTTCCTGCTGGGCTTTTTCTACAAAAAGAGCCCTGCTGACAAAGGTATGTGCATTGCACGGTGTTCCTGAAGCTCTCTAACCTGGATAGCCCAGGCTAGCCGGATATCGTCAGATCTCGGAAGCGAAGCAGAGTCGGCCCGGGCCAGTGTTTGGATGGGGGATCGCCCAGGAATGCCAGGGTCATGATGCGAGGCAGGCAATGGCAAACCTCCTCCGAACATTTCTTGCCTTGAAAACCCTGCATTGCAATGCTCAGGACAGGGTTTGATCCTTGGTTCTCCAGACGCAGGAAACACATGAACACATGAAGCTGCCTTATACTGAAACAGACCCTGGGTCCATCGAGGTCACTCTTGTCTACTCGGACTGGCAGCAGCTCACCAGGATATCAGGTAGAGGTCTTTCACATGACCTACTTTCACATCTCATCGTCAGATCTCCGAAGCTAAGCACGGTCGACCCTGGTTAATATTTGGATGGGAGACCTCCATGGAAGTCCAGGCTTGCGATGCAGAGGCAGGCAATGAGAACCCTATGGCAGTGGTGGCGAACCTATGGCACGGGTGCCAGAGGTGGCACTCAGAGCCCTCTCTGTGGGCACGCGTGCCATCGCCCCAGCCAGGCCCAGACCATCATTAAAGCGTCGAATTCTCTGCCAAATAATTTTAATTAAATGAAAGCATTTGGGATTGCTTTCCTTACTTTGTTTGCATCATGTTAAGTTAATGTATGAGTTGTTTTTTCTAAAATAAAACCTCAGTATTCAGGTTAAATTGCCGTGTTGGCACTTTGCGATAAATAAGTGGGTTTTGGGTTGCAGTTCGGGCACTCGGGTCTCTAAAAGGTTCGCCATCACTGCCCTATGGGGACATCATACGTCAGCTGTGACCTGATGGCACTGTCCACCACTTCTCCACTTGCACCTGGCTGGATGACCTTGGTCAAGCCGTAGTTCTGATAAGAGCTGTCCTTGAAAAAGAGCAGTTTCTGTCAACAGCTCTCTCAGCCCCACCTGCCTCACAAGGAGTTTGTAAAGGCCTCAGCCTGAGACCCTGGAGAGCAACTGCCGGTCTGAGTAGATGATACTGACTTTGATCAATTGATGGTCTGATGCAGTCTAAGGCAGCTTCATGTATCTTCTTGTGCATGTTCATAGTAGGGCTGGATCCAAAGAACCATGAGCACGCCCCATCTTCAGCGGTGTGCTCCTACTAGCTCCTGAGAATCGCGGGGTTCTTGGGAAGAGTGTGGGCTGCAGTTCAAATGGTAACCAGTTTGGTGTCGTGGTTAAGTGTGCGGACTCTGATCTGGGAGAACCGGGTTTGATTCCCTACTCCTCGACTCACACCTGGCTGGATGACCTTGGGCAAGCCGTAGTTCTGTCAGAGCCGTTCTTGAAAGAGAGCAGTTTCTGTCCGAGCTCTCTCAGCCCCACCTACCTCACAGGGTGTCTGTTGTGGGGAGGGGAAGGGGAAGGAGTTGGTAAGCCGCTCTGAGACACCTTTGGGTAGTGAAGGGCGGGGTATAAATCCAATCTCTTCTTCTTCTTCTACATATTGATGGCACATTGCTCCTGACAAGGCAATTTTTATTTGCACTCTTAGGACCTAAACCGGAAGGTACACATATTACTTCCAGTATATACAACTACTTCTGACACAAGGCCAGATATATTTGTGGCCCCAGATAGAAACCTTTTGGTGTGTCATTCAATTCCATATTGGAACATTCCAATTTTGGTCCTATTTTATTTATTGTTAATTGCCTTACGTGTGTTACAGGCAGTGTTCTCTCTCAGCTGAGTTAGTGTGAGCTAGCTCACAGTTTTTTAGCCTCCAGCTCACAAATTTTTGTCTGAGCTCAGGAAGGATGGCTCCAGAGCAAACTAATTTATGCAGTAGCCAAATTGCTTGCTCACAGGTTTAATGCCAGTAGCTCACAAAGTAGAATTTTTGCTCACAAGACTCCACAGCTTAGAGGGGGCATTGGTTACAGGGACTCTGTTGCTTTGTATATTTTTTACTATTTGACCTCTGAAGAAGGCTCTTGTGAGCCGAAACTGTCCTTGTTTGTGTATTTGTAACCTAGAACATTTTGAGGCTTTATTTGGGCCCCTACAAGGTTTTTTTATGTCTTTGAAATAAACACTCTTTTGTACACTTAGTTATGTTTTTAACTTTTGGCCCTCAGTAAGTTTTCTAAACTTCCTTTGGAGTTTTGTGCTTAATTGGCTCCCCCCCCCCTCTTTTTTTGGGGTGACTTTCCACCTCTACCACACGTTGTTCAAAATATACGCTTGTATTTAAACGTTTCCGTAAGAATTCACTTCACCCTAGCTTGCAGAACCTTCCAGGAATTCTGCACCCCTAAACTGGTCTCATGATTCTCTGCTCTGAGATACTGCTGAGGCGCTTTCTGTGACCTTCGCTGATATTCTGGTGACCACAGCCTGTTTGATCTTTATTATGCATTTGAGTACAGGCTAGGAACACTTTAACACCTTGTTTAAACGACCCAATTAAACCCGTTTTGATGAACTAAACCATTGTCTCTGATTATGCTGGAAATGACAAAAAAGGGAAGAAGAGAAAACTTAACCCAAAGGAATGAATTAAGAATGAATTAAATGAATACACATTAAAGGGCCCAGTATTAAAGTAACTGAATATAAGATGTAAATATTCATCAAATATATTAAAATACATGTATTTATTACAAAATGATGAAAAAACAAATTACAGGCCTCAATTCAGATTAAAATCATACAGGGGAACTTCAGACAGGCGATAGATTCCGGAAGGGAACCGGTTCTCAAACAGGTTCTGGTCTGTCATTTCAGACAGAACCCGTTTGAGAACCGGTTCCCTTCCGGAATCTATTTGCCATTTCATACACAAACGCTTCAGTCCCGTTTAGGAACCGGGACTGAAGCGTTTTACCTGTCATCCACTTCCAAGTGGTCTCCAGTGCCCTCTCCCGGCTCCGATACGCTTTTTTCCCGCCTTTTTTCGCCTGCACGGGCGATCTCCGGCTTTTTTTTTTTTTTTTCACATTCGAGTTATAGCGTTATAGTGCTATAGCGCTATAACGGAATAGCATTATAAAAATCCCCTTGGAATGCATGGAGTGTTTTGTTATACTGCTATAGCGCTATAAATCGAACGTTTTTAAAAAATTGATCACCCGCGCAGGAGGAAAACGGCGGGAAAACAAAGCGGTGCAAGTCTGAAATGCCAAACCGTTTCTGATCCGGCTCATTTCTGGTAGGGGCAAACCCTGTGTGAAATGGCAGCCCTGTACCGGTTCACTTCAAAACGGATGATTGCCGGCTTGAAACCGGGTGAAACTGGGTAATGTGAAATTCCCCACAGTTATCTCAAACACAGACCATACGCAACCCTGACCAAAGGTGTTTCGGCCTTACGGCCTTCTAAAAAGAGAGGCCCTGTTTTTCTCCTGACAAGTTCCTGATTTGGCCAAAAGCCAAATCAGATTCAGTCACAGGGTGGGACATTCAGATTTATAAAGCCGCAAATATTATCACACTCCTGGGGGCCTGATCAGTACCTGAAGGGAACTAAGAATTTTGGAGGGAAAAACCTGCCTCAGAGTGTGGAGAGTAACATGAGGTCTGTCACAGCCCGTATGGCCCAGCTATCTTTTTTTTTTAACTTGTATGCAAATATATGCACACAACCAACTGGATGAACGGACCCCAATAGATCAATTATCTAAGCTTTCTTCACTGGGAATGACAGCCTTAATTAGAAAGAATCCTGGCATTCTGGGAAAACGAAAACTGGTTCTTCCCATTTTTCCATTCTTGTGATTCCCCCCGCCCCCACAAACGCTATAGTTTCCCTCTCTACTCGCCTCCTCCTTCCACACATTTGAGAGTAACAGTGTTACAAGGAAAGCGAAGTGCAACCTGTCCGTCAACTGCAAACGTTGGCACCGACACACTTTGCGAAAATGATACGCAAAAGTTATATTAATTACAGACAGTGAAACATGCCACCCGGCTCAGGTTGCCAGCGTAGTCCAAAAAATGTTTTAATGCAACTTTAACCCAAGGAACAATCGCACCTCAGACCAACCGGCCTGCCTTGCTGCTAAAACGCCCTGGGGAGGTGGCACAATGGGGGAAGAGCAGCCATTTGGCAAGCTGGCAGAGGCAATTAAGGACTTCTGGGAGCCTTGGCACATCTATTACCGTAAGCAGAGAACACAACAGACCCATCAAGCCTAAATGCACAGGGAGGAATTACAGCCCTGGCCTTGGAATACCAGCTGTCGAAGCTCTGCAGGAACCAGAAAGAATGAACACTGCTCTGAATTCATGTGTTTTATTTGTTTCTTTACTTTCTTTACTTTATTTATAACCCGACATTCACACCAAGGACATACATTATTCCCCTCTTCTTTTTATCCTCACAACAACCCTGAGAGGTAGGTTAGGTTGGGAGGAGAAGAAGAAAAAGAAGGAAGAGGAGGAGGAGATTGGATTTATACTCCGCCCTTAACTACCTGAAGGAGTCTCAGAGTGGCTTACAATCTCCTTTCCCTTCCCCTCCCCACAGCAGACACCCTGTGAGGGAGGTGGGGCTGAGAGAGCTCTTGACAGAGACTGCGCTTGAGAGAGCAGCTCTGAGAGAATTTATGACTGACCCACGGTCACACCAGCAGCTGCATGTGGAGAAGTGGGGACTCAAACCCGGTTCTCCCAGATTAGAGTCTACACTCTACACCAAACTGGCCCAAGGTCATCCAGAGAGCTTCCATGGCAGGAGCGGGGATTTGAACCCGCATTTCTACTTTAACCACTACGGGGGTGGGGGCAGTGCCATGAAATGGCAGCTGACTCATGGCCACTCCAGCAAGGAGCTTTCAAGGAAAGTGAGAGGCAGAGGTAGTCCGCCATCGCCTGTCTCTGCAGAGCCTTCCTTGGTTCTCCGCCTTCCAAGTGCTGAACCTGCTCAGCTTCCAAGATCTGATCAGATCGGACTATACCCTGGCGCAGGGGTCGTTTCGTAGAAAAAGAGCTAGGGGAACTCATTAGCATAACTCATTAGCATATGCCACACCCCCTGACATCACCGAAAGTGTGTCATAAGGCCACACCCCCTGACATCACCAGAAGTGTGTCATAAGGCCACACAACCCGCCCCCAACAGTCCCGGCCGCTGCCGGCCTTGCAGCTCCACTGCTGGGCCCCTCGGCGGTGGACCTGCAAGGCCGGCGGGAGTGCAAGGAAGCCCCGCGAAGGCCCTCCCTGGCCCCAGGCAGGCAGGGGTGGGGAGAGGCAGGGAGGAAGCAACTTACCCTCCCTCTTCTCCTGCCTCCTCCTGGCTGAATGAGGGCTGGAAGCGGGGCGGCCGGAAGCAGGGGGCAGGGCTTCGTCATGTGCCCCGCCCCCCGTACCTCACCCGGGGGAACTGCGATCCCCCGCGAAATGACCTCTGCCCTGGCGCCTTCTCTCCTCCTCTGGATTCAGAGCTCAGTGAATTCAGAGCTCAATTCTCCAGCATGAAAAAAAAAGTCCAACTAATTCCTGAATTCATTTTGGTTGCCCCTTTTTTGGTGATGTTTTGATTCCCGTTGTCCGCAATCATTTACGTAACTATTCCCACGTAACATTTTAATCTTGCATTTCCTGAAAGGTACTATAAATGGTTCTTGCTTTCCTTTTTTTAATCTTCGCAACCACCTTGTGAGGTAGATGCAGCCGAGGGACGGCGACTGGCCCATTGGATTTCCATGGGCCAGCAGGGATCCGAACCCAGATCCTAGTCCAACGTTTTAACTGCTACACTACGCTGGCTCTGTAGAACTCAAGGTAGCAGTCAGGCATCGACCAGAGAAGACTGATACGCAGGTTCCTACTATCCTCATGTGACTGTTATTTACAAATCAGGGGAAGGGCCACGGCTCAGTGGCAGAGCATTTGCTCGGCATGCAGAAGGTCTCGGGTTCGATCCCCGGCATCTCCAGCTAAAAGGACCAGGAAGGAGGTGATGGGGAAGACCTCTGCCTGAGACCCCGGAGAGCCTTTGCCAGTCTGAGGAGACGAATACTGACCTTGATGGATCAGTATAAGGTAGCTTCATGAAACAGAGAGCGACTAGGACATTGGAGATCCAGGTTTGACTCCCCATTCTGCCATGGAAGATGGCTGGGCGACTTTGGGCCAGTCACACCCTCTCAGTCTCCTCTACCTCACAGGGTTGTTGTGAGGATAAAATGGAGGGTATGAGAATGGGGTAAGCCACTGGGGGTCCCCATTGAGGACAAAGGTGGAGTAGTAATTAAGAGCAGCAGATTCTATTCCAGAGAGCTAGGTTTGAGTCCCCACTCCTCCTCCCCATGAAGCCCACTGGGTGACCTTGGGTCAGTCACAAGTTCTCTCAGAACTCTCAGTCCCATCTACCTCACAAGGTGCCTGTGGTGGGGAGAGGAAGGGAAGGTGATCGTAAACCACTTTGAGAGTCCTTAAAAGGGGGTATAAAAACTAAATCCTCTTCCTTCTTCCACATGAAGCCTGCTGGGTGACCTTGAGCCAGTCACCGTTCTCTCCGAACTCTCTCAGCCCCACCTGCCTCACAGGGTGCCTGCTGTGGGGAGAGGAAGGGAAAGGCGATTGTAGGCCGCTTTGAGACTCCTTAAAGTAGAGAAAAGTGGGGTATAATCTATGATGTGGTTCTAATAGTATAACCAAATCAGTAGTTTTTTTGATATAACTGTAAAACTAATCTTAAAAAATTTTATTCTAAAAATGAAACCTTCATCTGGGTGCAGATATTAAGATTATCTCTGCAAGAATAAGTCTTTATGTAGAAAATGATTTAAATCTAGTTTTACGGACCAGTGATTTAAATTGTGATTTAAATCGATTTGATTAAAATGATTTTTAAAATAAAAATCAGTTCAGTTCAGTTTCAGAAACTTTTAGTGGCATAAATAAAATCCACCCTGAAAAAACGACTCTTCTTCTAAATGAAGTAAATAAATTGCATCATGCATTTGTCTCTGGGTGTGCTTTGATTAAGGAGAATTCAGCCAGGTGAGAGCAGTTATGAGAGGTAAAAGGCAGCACAGTCCAGGGCTTACAGTGTCAGGCCAGACACAGGTTCAAATCACAACTATACTGGGTGACCTTTAGAAGAATAGACTGGATTTATACCCTACCCTTCACTACCCAATCGAGTCTCAGAGCGGCTTGCAATCTCCTTTCCCTTCCCCTTTCCCTTCCCCTGTGAGGTAGGTGGGGCCGAGAGAGCTCTCTCAAGGACTGCTCTTGAGAGAACAGCTCTGAAAGAACTTGTGACTGACCCAAGGTCACCCCAGCAGCTGTATTCGAAGGCGTGGGGAATCAAACCCGGTTCTCCCAGATTAGCGCCCGTGCTCCTAGCCACTACACCAAACTTAGCCAGTTTCTCTCTCAGCCTAACCTATCCACGGAGTGCTGTCCTGAAGACAGAAAGGAGGAGGGAAGAATGATTGTTGCAAGCCCTCCTTGGATTCCCCATTGGGGAGAAAAGTGGGGAAGGTATTTTCAAGCCAATTCCATATCGATCTCCATGGGAAGAGATCTTAAACACGTGCCCTAACTCTCCCGCTGGGATCAACGGGACTCGACGGGGTATAGTTTTCGCAGCGTATGTGCATGCAAGGAACATTAATAATTTTAAAATTGCCCGCAACAGAGGTGGGGGGGGGCAGCTTGTCTGTTTTCCTGTTTTGGGGGACGATTTGGAAATTCTGACAATGCTAAGACGGACACACGGTTTTGCTTCCTGCATCCCGTGCACTGGCAATGGAGTCCAAAGCTACTGTAAGACCCAAGAGTCCAGAGATGCATTTATTGCCCGCCTACAGCATGAATCCCCAAATTATTTTACAAAGGAAAGCAACCCTAACCCCCCAGCACTATGGCCATGATTCAGAAAAGTATGTAAGAAAGAGATGTAGAAGAAGATTTCGATTTATACCCCACCCTTCACTTGTAGTCTCAGAGTGGCTTACAATCTCCTTCCCTTCCCCTCCCCACGACAAACACCCTGTGAGGTAGGTGGGGCTGAGCGAGCTCTGAGAGAACTGCTCCTGAGAGAACAGCTCTGAGAGAACTGTGACTGGCCCAAGGTCACCCAGCTGGCTGCATGTGGAAGAGTGGGGAATCAAACCTGGTTCTCCAGATCAGAGTCTGCCGCTCTTAACCACTACACCAGAGTGACTTTGTCTAACGAGGCTTCTCAAAAGGCGCTCTCCCATATTGCCCTGAGCTGGATAGCCCAGGATAGTCCAATTGTGTCAGATCTCAGAAGCTAAGCAGGGTCGGCCCTGGTTAGTACTTGAATGGGAGACCACCCCCTGCAAGAGTGGCTGATCTGGGCCTGCCTCCTACCTGTGCAGGAACTCACGCAGAGATGCACCTGGCAGCCTCATCCAGGGGCAGCGCTGACGCTCTGCAGGAGGATGGATGCACAGAATAAAATCATCCCTACTGAATCATTTTAAACCATACCCTTCCCCAACGGTGCCCAGAGACGCATTCGCGCTACTCCTTTTACCGTTCTATCCTCACGACATCCCTGTGGGGTAGGTTATACGGAAAGTGTGAAACTGGCTTCCAGATACAGCGGGAATCTGAACGTAGGCCTCCCCAAATGGTTGTTCTAACCACTATCCCACGCTCTTGCAGAGAGGTGGCAGAATTACTCCCCTCTCCCCAAGCAAATGCTGACCGGGGGCAGGCAGTCGGAGCAGTGAATCGCACAGAGATGCGACAGTCATGTGGGAAGTCACTTTACAGTGCTATCCTAAGAAAACTTCCCTGGGAGTAAGCCCCACTGAACAGACCCAGGCAGGATTCTGCGCAGACCTGCTTAAGACGGCTCTCTTCGACACCTGGGAATCTTTCGTTCGCTTTTTCCTTTGTAGCATGCCGGCAAATGCCCCCAAAATACTTAATGAGGAATCGCTACTCATCCCCCATGTGCTTTTCTGTACACAGGAAGCCGCTTTAGGCGCACCCGGGGGCTAGAGCGCACCCAGAGAAAGGTTTTGTGTGCCTTTGAATCGGAGATGAGGCCCCCGTTTTCCAAACGTGACGTGCTGCATGACATGTCAGGGCCATAAACTACCACAACCCCAAGTTCAAAGCCCCGCTGAACACCTGGAACCACGGTCCTTTGATCCACCTAGCATCCCTGCCAAGAGACAGAGACACGAACCCAGAGCCCCTGGTTTGACCCTGATCTCTTCCCTGACGGGCCTTAGGTGCTGCCGCTCAAGCCAGTGTGGCGTAGTGGTTAAGAGTGTCGGACAATGATCGGGGAGGCCCGGGTTCGAGTCCGCTCTTGTGCCATGGAAGCTCACTGGGTGACCTTGGGCCAGTCACACACTCCTTAACCAATGTTCCCTCTAAGCTGAGTTAGTGTGAGCTAGCTCACAGTTATTTAGCCTCCAGCTCCCACATTTTTGTCACGGCTCAGGAAGGGATGGCTCCAGAGCAAACTGATTTGTGCAGCAGCCAAATCACTCACTCACAACTTTAATGCCGGTAGCTCACAACGTACAATTTTTGCTCACAAGACTTCACAGCTTAGAGGGAGTATTGTTCTTAACCTATCTCACCGAGTTGTTGAGAGGATGAAGTGGACGAGAGAACAATATAAGAACGTATAAGAAAAAGAAGAGGAAATTGGATTTATACCCTGCCCTTCACTACCCGCAGGAGTCTCAGAGCAGCTTACAATCTCCTTTCCCCTTCCCCTCCCCACAACAGACACCCTGTGAGGTAGGTGGGGCTGAGAGAGCTCTTTCAAGAACTGCCCTTTCAAGGACACCTCTTGTCAGAACTATGGCTCGCCCAAGGTCATCCAGCAGGTGCCCAGGCAGAACTGCTCGTGAGAGAACAGCTCTGAAAGAACTTGTAACTGACCCAAGGTCACCCCAGCAGCTGCATGTAGAGGCATGGGGAATCAAACCCGGTTCTCCCAGATTAGACCGCGCTCCTAAACCACTACACCAAACTGGATCTTTGACAGAAAGCTTTGGGGAGAAAGACAGGTTATAAACTGATTAAATAAATTACACAATTAAATCAATTTATATAAATTGATTAAATAAATAAAAAGCCACTTCACTGCCCTCCCATTCAATACTTTGGTGTACTTTACAGGTCTGTCATGGGGACTGTCCAGATAAAAGCACTTCATGTGCGTGACCGCTAAAGCTAACTAATATTATTCGTTGTGCTTGTTCCTTCGACTATTTCAGGCCAGTCGGTTAAGTTGCAGGGCGAAGAAACATGTTTACTTTACTACACAGCTACCTCCCCAAATTCATACGCCGGATTATCAGTATACAGTTGGATGACTGGCAATTATTCCAGATTCAATAATCAAGAATGATTTCAATACAAATACACACACACACACACACACACACACACACACACACACACACACACACACAAGAGGAGACCATGTGCTATGCTAAGGAAACAAGAGAAACATCCTAACCTGAATGGCCCAGGCTAGCCTGATCTCGTCAGTTCTCAGAAGCTAAGCAGGGTCGGCCCTGGTTGGTATTTGGATGGGAGACTGCCAAGCGTGTCCAGGGTTGCCATGAATTACTGCCTCAAAACGACTGATGCTGTTGCAATCTTGAGTATGCTGTTCAGGTGTGTATCTGTAAGCTGCGAACCTATGATGACGCAACAGCAGCAGAAGAAGACAGCCAGTTCCACTGCCAGCCTGACAGAAGCCTTCTAAGGGGGGGGGGGCCTGATTCGGCCCCAGGGCCGCATGTTTGACACCCCTGGGCTAGTCTAACCTGATCTCATCAAATTGTGGAAGCTAAGCGGAGTCAGAGGAGCTGCGGTGGCTCAAACGGTTAAGACGCTGAACTGAAGGCTGTGGAAGGTCGGTAGTTCAGCAGTTTGAGACCCGGGTGCCACATGACGGAGTGAGCTCCCGTCTATAGTTCCAGCTCCTGCCAACCTAGCAGTTTGAAACCAAGAGATTGCAAGGAGATTAATAGGTACCACTCCAGTGGGAAGGTAACAGCGTTCCGTGCGCCTTGGTGTTTAGTCATGCCAGCCACATGACCACGGAAACGTCTTCAGACAGCACTGGCTCTTCGGCTTTGAAACGGAGATGAGCACCGTAACCCTAGAGTCGGATTCGACTGGCTTTCAAGCAAGGGAACCTTTTAAGCGGGGTCAGCCCTGGATAGGAGACCCCCCCCCCCAAGGAAGTCCAGGGTCACTACCTCTGCTGGTCTCTTGCTCGAAAACCCTACGGGGGGCTGCTGTAAGTAACAGCACTTTGCACACACACAAAGAATAAAGAAAACTGATGAGATGAAAAGAAACACGAAAACAGTTTCTGGTGGCGCACACCCTTAGAAGGTTGCTGTAAGCAAGACGAGTTTTAAAAAAGAGAGAAAGTCAGCTGAGGTTCAGAATGCTAGGGGGGAGAGGTTTTTTTTAAAAGATGCACACCTCTTACAGAATCAACTCCACCTGGGCTGTAGTGGTTAGTGGCCAAAACTCGTGTTGGGTGCCCCCCCAAAACTAGGAAGCCAGAGGGGGGGGTCCCATCCACTGTTCCCTCTAAGCTGAGTTAGTGTGAGCTAGATCACAGTTTTTTAAGCCTCCGGCTCGCACATTTTTGTCTCGGCTCAGGAAGAAGGATGGCTCCAGGGCAAACTCATTTATGCAGGAGCTAAATCGCCCACTCACAACTTTAATGCCAGGAGCTCACAAAGTAGAATTTTTGCTAGCATTGGTCCCATCTAGTCCTCCCCCTCCCCCATGTGTACCAGCAAAACATTTTTTTTTGGGGGGGGGGGGATAAGCTTTCGCACATGTAAGTTGAACTCCCACGTGCAACCTGAAACTGGTATGCTCCAGGGAAACCTAATCTGTTTCGCTCGAATGCACACCCCTGGACGACCTACTTCCGGATCCACAGAACTGATAGAGGAATAGAGTGGGGCAGACTCAGCCAGCATGGACCTGGTTTCAGAGAACAGGTTAATCCTACGGAATCGGGTTGTTAGCAGAGTGATGCTTGCACCCTGGCGAACGACGGGGGGGGGGGGGGGGGCGCCAAAAAAAAAGGCGAACCAGGTTTGGGGGGGGGAAGGGATATCTGGATGAGAGAGGAAAACCCTTGCAAATTGGGGGGCAGGGGGGGCTGGTTTACAGTGCCTCCGGCTAAGGTCTTCAAAGGGGACAGTTTGCAAACACGCACTTTTATGGCGAGTGGACATGCACACTCCTGTGGCCTGCTCTTAAAATGGGGCCTGCCGTTCACCAGCACATATCGTTGGTATTTATTTATATTTATTTATTTATTCGATTTATATCCCGCTCTCCTTGCGTATCAGGCTCAGGGCCGCTTACAGTAGGTTAAAATACGTTAAAACACAGATGCATTGAAACAATACAATAACGTAATGCTGACATCTGGCTTTGGGAAGGAAGTTTCCGAAGGAGAGACATCCCCTGAGCATGCACCGACAGACTCTTCCTTGCCAGTGTGGCGTAGTGGTTAAGAGTGTTGGACTAGGATTTGGGAGACCCAGGTTCGAATCCCCCCTTGTGTCACGGAAGCTTGCTGGGTGACCTTGGGACAGTCATACCTTCTCGGCCTAACCTACCTCACAGGGTTGTTGTGAGGAGAAGACAGAGGAAAGGAGAATGATGTAACCTGGGACGTAAATTTGATAAATAAATAAAATTAACTAGACACTGTGCAGGGGGGTTGGCTCTGGAGACGCCTTCCAACTCTATGATTCCATGAAATCAAACTTTCTTTCTTTTTTTTACTGCTTAGAGCCTAAAGCGTTTCGCCTTCCTGTGGATGACACCCAAGTTCGGGCATGACCAGGGAAGGGAAAAAAGATCCTGCACAAACCTGAACTAAAAGGCCCCAACTACTTTCCCGTCCTTTTCCAGGCACAGGGGCTCAGCCGCTAAGAATATTTGTGCCTCTCCAGTTCTAGATGTAAGCAACCTCTGGTGCCGAGCAAAATCTGCCATGCCGACAGGCTTCAGAGAGGGGAGCAGAGACAGATGGAAAGGTCTTGGACGTGGCACACGGCAGCCGGACATCAAACAATGCAGCAGGCAGTAAGGCGATACCCCGATCAGGGAGGGCTTCCAAATGGCACTCGCTGGCTGTTCGCAGACACAACGGCCTGCGAAGGGCTATCTGAACTGACAAATTTACCACCGGTGTGAGAACTGCGGCCAAAATGCCGTCAGATGTTTTCTATTCCCCAGTTCTTCCCGAGGAGAGGAAAAACGCCACCCCTGGGGGAAATGAAAGAAAAAGCACCCCAAGCTTACAAGGGAAGCGGACTGTGGTGGGGAATCACACATTCCTGCAAATAAGCAACAGCTTCGCTCCCCACGGAGAACATTTTTACAGCCCTTATCTCTGCCCATCTGCCCCACATACTATTGTTGTGGGAAAGGATGGGGGGGGGATTAATGATTAAGAAGTTGGGAGAGACAAACTAGAAGAAAAGGAAATGTGTTCTTAGGAGAATTAATGTAAACACTCATTAACGCTAAGGCCTCTTGAAAAGAAGATGGTCAGGGAGGAGCAAGTTGCCTGCATTCCAGGTGGGCTCCCAACCCCGCCAGCTATGTTGCTACCGGCTGAAAGCAGGCCAGTCGTAGACAAGAGGAGCAAAACAACTTTTCAGGCTTGCATCAAGGGGAAGCAAAGACATTTCAGTTCAGTTGGGGGTGGGGAGGGGAGAGGAACGTCTAAGCTGAATCCCCACCCTTGTGAAATTTAATTGTAAGCATATGCAAGAAAATAGCATGTTTTCAGAGTACGCAGTGTGCTTGCTTGTATCCTGGGGGGGGGTTGGGGGGGGGAGAGGGGCCGAAACTCTCAAGAGGGAAATGACGTTTTCAGTCTGTATACCGAAAATTCATGAACTTTTAAACATTAAAAAAAAAAAAAAATTGGCGAAGAGGTTCCAGAACTCAGTTCCGGCGCGTTCCCCCAGAAAAAAAAAGCCCTGCTTGTACCCAGTGTTCCCTCTAAGCTAAGTTAATGTGAGCTAGCTCACGGTTTTTTAGCCTCCGGTTCACACATTCTTTGCCTTAGCTAAGGAAAGATGGCTCCAGAGCAAACTAATTTGCACAGTCGCCAAATCGCTCGCTCACCACTTTAATGCCAGTAGTTCACAAAGGAGAATTTTTGCTCACAAGACTCCACAGCTTAGAGGAAACACGGCTTGTATCTCAATGCCAGGCTTACGCTTGAGCACAAGAACGGTTTTTATTTGGAATCTGCCTGGGCATTCACCATGCCAGGTCCACGATTCGCTCTACGGAGGGAGAGGAGCTTTTTATGCCATCAATTTATTTGGAGAATGTGATTGTCTTATCTGGTATTTGTATTTATTTTACTATTGGTTGTATTAATTATACTATTTAGTGAGGTTTATAAGATTATGCATGGGATAGAGCAGGTCGAGAAAGAAGTCCTTTTCTCCCTTTCTCACAATATGAGAACTCTGATGAAACTGCTGAGCAATCAGGTTAGAACAGATAAAAGGAAGTCCTTCTTCACCCAAAGAGTGATGAACACATGGAATTCACTGCCACAGGAGGTGGCGGCGGCTACAAGCATGGACGGCTTCAAGAGGGGATTGGATAAACATATGGGGCAGAGGTCCATCGGTGGCTATTAGCCACAAGGTATAGATAGGAACTCTCGGTCTGGGGCAAGTGATGCTCAGTATTCTTGGTGCTTGGGGGGGGGGGCAACAGTGGGAGGGCTCCTAGTGTCCTGGCCCCACTGGTGGATCTCCTGATGGCACCTGGTATTTTTGGCCACTGTGTGACAGAGTGTTGGACTGGATGGGCCTTTGGCCTGATCCAACATTGGCTTCTCTTATTTTCTTATGTATATCTTTAGTCCGTTCTGTGTTTGAAATATGACGTACACTGCCCTGAGCCCTTTGGTGGAGGGCAGTCTATAATAATAATAATAATAATTTTCACACATGAAGCTGTCTTAAACTGAAACCGAATCAGACCCTGGGTCCATCAAGGTCAGTATTGTCCGCTCAGACTGGCAGCTGCTCTCCAGGGTCTCAGGCGGAGGTCTTTCACATCACCTCCTGCCTGACCCTTTTAAATGGAGATGCCGGGGATTGAACCTGGGACCTTCTGCACACAAAGCAGATGCTCTCTCACTGAGCTACAACCCCTCCCCATTTTATATTTATTTATATCTTGCCTTTCCCCCCAGTTGGGGACCCAACGCAGCTAACATCATTCTCCTTGTCTCCGTTTTACCCTCACAACAACCCTGTAAGGTAGATTAGGCCGAGTGTGTATCACTGGCTCAAGGTCACCCAGCAACCTCGCGTTGCACAGGCGGGGACTCGTCCTGGGGTGTCGCCGATCCTAGCTGGACACTTTTAACCACGCTGGCTCTCAGCTTCCAGCATAGGCCAAGGAATCATACCTGGCACTGCAAAGAGGAAAAGTGTTAGGGGAGAGACGAGTCGATGCCTTTGACCCGGTATGTAAGCCAATTTAGCTGTCTGTGTTGCCACAATAAGACGCGGCTGTCAGACCAGAGACACGGCCAAAGGCACAGGCTCCCCTGCGTCACATGGCTCTGGACAACGTATTTATGTCTTTCCCGTTTCCCTAAGTAGAACGGAGCCTTAAAAAAGAGAGAGAGAGAAAGGGAGATTCTGAGACACTTTGATTATGACTTCCTGCTACATCAACCACATCTGAGCCAGGGAGGGAGAGAGGAGTGTTTCTATCCCAGGCGCGATACAGAATGGTGTATCGTTCTGTATCAAGGGGTAGAGTGTTTCGCTTTCATTTAAATCCATTCCCAAGTGCTGGGACAGAGAGAGAGAAAAGAAAGAAAACCTTCTGCCCCCGCCCCAGGTCAAGAACCAGGAATCGAACAATGGATTTTTATTTTTTTTAGCCGCCACTGTAAATTAATGGCTTCGGGAGTTTACGTCTCTTGCCATTGACGCCACTGGCGAAAAAAACCAACCAACCAACCAACCTAAATGAGTGGAAAAGAAAACCTCAACTCGGCTTAGCCAAACTTTGCTCCCCCCCCCCCAATAACACCTCAGCCCGGATGGATTTTGCTGAGTGGTCTGCCCAGTTTCACCCTCCCCCCCACCGCCACACCATTTGTGGCTCTGATCTATGTGCGCTGAGGACAGAAAGGGGCCAGCTCAGCACATCGGGTGCCCTTGCTTCAAGAAGGACCTTTGGGGTTTGGCTTTTTTAAAAAAAAAAAGAGAGAGGAAAAAAATTACTTTTCTTGCCTGAAGTCTCCTGTGCAAAGGCAGAAAGAGGCCAGTGGGTGGGGAAGTTGGAGGACTGGAATGTGCTTTGTGAGGGGTGGGGGGAGGTGGTCTCACCTGGTCGCTTGCAGGCAATCCAACTGAGGCCCTGGCAACTGGCTTCCCTCACCCCCTCCGCCATTTTCAGCCCCCTACCACTGGCCTCAGCAACACCTGGGCCCAGCATAGCCTGGTGGACTAGACCCAGGAAGAACAAGCACGCTGTATGATTTTTCCAGACTAATTTCTGCGGTCTTTGGAACAGGGTTCGGGATTTTTTAAACCTTGCTAAGCATGATAGAAGGGGAGAAGAAAGGAAAACTGAAGGTGAGGGGGGCAGATAAAGGTACAGCTGGGGGGCGGGAAGGGGAGATTGAAGCAGGAAAGGGGGAGAGGCTACAGGGGCTGCCAGGGAAGGGGGAAATAGTGGCAGAGGGGGGAAATGAGATGCCTCCCTGCGAGTCCTCGTGGGTCCCTTTGCTTGTCTCTTCTAATATGTGTTCTCTCCACAGCAGGGGCTAGGGAGATGCCCCAGGGGTTCCGTGGCGATCCCCAGAAATGCACTCAACACTGCTTCCAAAGAGCGGGTTCGGCTAAAAGGAGATCTATCCTGGGATCTTCTCAAACCATGGGCAGGCGGCTTAGGATTGCAGCCTCAAGACATCCTCTTGCTCCTCTCCTCTGGAGAAACGAAACCCGATCTCCATCAGGACAGAATCAAGTTTCACAACAAGAGAAGCAAGGGATCCAGTGTGTGTGTGGGGGGGGTGTTTACCCTCCAACCAAGCCATGCGCTCATGTTTCTTTCTCTTATTTCCCTCGGTGACATAAAACCCAGGCAAATGATTAACGCTGTCAAACAAAATGAGAGAAAAAAGTCTCCTTGGGCTCTCGATAATAAAGAAACATATCGGGAGAGAGTGACGCTGGTGTTTTGAGAAAATGCCAGGGAGGAATGACAGGGAGGCCTAGGACAGCTTAAACAGAGAATAAAGTCTTTCTTAAAAAATAAAACTTTGTTTTCTGCTACTGTAGGGGGGGGTGTCTCTGGAGAACTGGAAAATGGCAGATTTTAAATGCTAGGTTGGCGCTAGGAGTCATGAAAGGAGTCATGAAAGGGAATCAAAAGTTTGTAGCTCATGAGGAAAAAGATATTTGGGTCTTCTTATGGGAGAAAGGAAGGGAGAGGGGATGTAGAAGTGTGAGGGCTGTAAACGGGAATTTGTATGGGGGGGGGAGAAGGTGGAAGGAGGGAAAAGCCCCATGCATAGCCCTGACCCAAGGAGGAATGGAGTTAGAATGTAGGTTTTTTGGGGGAGGAGGAACTGAATTGTTATAGAAGTGACTGATAGGGGGTGGGGGTTAGATTTTGGAAAAGACTGTGGGGGAAGCAATGGGGGGAAAGTGTGCATGGGGGGTGGTGGAAACCAGCCAGCCAACAAACAGGCCGGGTGCACAGTTAACTATTATGTGTGCTTTGCCAATTTTTGGTTTTATTTTATTTTGATCCCCCCCCCCCCCCCCCCGCACACGCTCTCCTCTCGGCAGGCAAGCCAAAGAGTGGGTGTGTTTAGAGTGAGTGTGAGAAGGGGGGGGTGGCGGAGAAAGAACAGGGCTGGAGGTAAAACGCCATGTTTGTCCAGAAAGGGAACTCAGGAAAGGGGGGAGGGAGGGAGAAAGCCAGGAGGAGGGAGGCGAAACGGTAAGAAAGCCGGGAAGGTGTTAGGGTATGCGCAGGGGGAGGGAAATGAAGTCAGACGGCAGGGCAGGAAAGGGGGAAAGGATGGAATATTGAGGCTAAGAAAGAGACCCTGAGATAAGTAAAGGTCTGTGCAGGGAAGCCCTGGGTTCAAATGTCGCCCGTGACATTGAACAAAGCAAACTATTTCATTGTGCTTGGTAAGCCACCTGAGGTCGAAAGGCAGTCTCAACCACTATTTTCTCCAAGCTCAAAGGGGGGTGGGGGGGATACCGCCTCCGCAGGGCTGCTTCAAAGAATCCAAAGAATTCACACTTTAAAGTGAAGCAGGCAAAAAGAAAGGGGGGGGGAGAATTAGGCAAGCAAAGGGGTGTGTGTGAAAGAGAAAGGAATAAGGCTGACCAGGAAGTAGAGAAACAAAATAAGGTTGGGGGGGGGGAGAGAAAGAGGTCAAAAAAGGAAAAGAAAGACCAGGAGATGGAAGAGAGTGGAAAATAGGGAACAAGAGGAATGGGAGAGAGGGTAGAAGGAAATAAGAGACAAGGGGGAATGGGAGAGGAGGTAGAAGGAAATAAGGGAAAAGAGGAATGGGAGAAGGGGTAGAAGGAAATAAGGGGAAAGAGGAAAGGGAGAAGGGGTAGAAGGAAATAAGGGAAAAGAGGAAAGGGAGAAGGGGTAGAAGGAAATAAGGGAAAACAGGAAGGGGTAGAAGGAAATAAGGGAAAAGAGGAAAGGGAGAAGGGGTAGAAGGAAATAAGGGAAAACAGGAAAGGGAGAAGGGGTAGAAGGAAATAAGGGAAAACAGGAAGGGGTAGAAGGAAATAAGGGAAAAGAGGAAAGGGAGAAGGGGTAGAAGGAAATAAGGGAAAACAGGAAGGGGTAGAAGGAAATAAGGGAAAAGAGGAAAGAGAGAAGGGATAGAAGGAAATAAGGGAAAAGAGGAATGGGGTTGAGGAGAAAATAAGGGGGAAAAGAGAAATGGAAAAGGGAACAGAAAGGTGTTTGTGGGGAGGGGTCCCAACCCAGGCAAGACCCAGCTCAACTTGTGTGTCCCAACAGTTCAGCTGGGGGGGGGCGTCCCCTCCCACCGCAGGCCTTGGGGGGGCCCTCTGAGCCCGTGCAGAGCGCCCAGCAGACAGAGCCGTGTCGTCCCCGTCCCCCCCCCCGCCCCCGTCTCACCTCTTGGCCTGGGGCTCGGCGGGGTTGCGGGCGCGCTGGCGCCGGTTCTTGAACCAGTTGCTGACCTGGGTGAGGGAGAGGCCGGTGAGCTTGGCCAGGTGGCGCTTCTCGGCGGGCGAGGGGTAGCGGTTCTGCCGGTAGAGCTCCTTGAGGGCGTTGCGGGACTTCTCCTTGAAGCAGTAGACGGTCTCCTCGCCGTCCCAGATGGTGCGCGGCAGCGGGAACTTGCGGCGGAGGCGGTACTTGTCGACGGCGCCCAGCGGGCGGCCGCGGGCCCGCTCGGCCTCGCTGTAGCGCGCCTTGTACCAGAGCTCCTGGAGGAGCGGGTGGCTGGCGGCGCCGAAGCTGTGGCCCTCCAGGATGCCGTAGAGCTCGGCGTAGAGGCCCCGGTGGAAGGCCACCAGCGCCCGCGCCTTCAGCAGGCTCTCCTCGCCCCGCAGCAGCTCGCCCGGCGGCAGCGACCAGAGGAAGCGCGCCAGACGGTCCAGGTGGCCGCCCTGCTGCAGCGCCTCGCACACGCAGGCGACGTGCTCCGGCGAGAAGGCCAGCAGGCCGGGCGGCGACGACGACGACGAGGAGGCGGGCGACGACGACGACGGCGCCGGGGAAGCCGCACGGGGGGTCCCGGACAGCAGCTCCGCTTGCAGCAGGACCCGATCCTGCCTCGCCGCCGCCGCCACCGCCGCTTCCTCCTCCTCCTCGTCTTCGTCCTCCTCCCTTGCAAAAGCAGCTAGAGAAGGGGGAGGCGCCGACGACGGCGAACTTTCCTGCCGCCGGCCCGGCTCCTGCGCCCCGGCCAGCATTTCCAACACGCTCTCTTGCTTGATCGGGATCGTAGCGGCCGCGGGGGAAGCCGAAGACATGTTCCCCCCCCCCTTCCCTCGGAGGACTTTCTCCTCCTCCTCCTCCCCCCCTTC
>NW_015173127.1:528464-528807 GCF_001447785.1 Gekko japonicus
TCCCCCCCTTCTGTTCTTTCCCCTCCCCTCCCCAACGCGATCCCGCCGGAGCCTCTCCGGCTGCTACATATTCCTAATAGCACAGGCGGGCTCGCCGGCGCGCTTATTGGCCCGTTCGCATTTCGGGGCGGGGCGTGCGGGGAGTTTCTATAGGAACCGTCAATCAACTCCTCCTCCTCCCTCTCTCTCTCTCCCCCCCCCCCCCCCCCGCGGGGTTCCCCCTCCCCCCCTTCGCTCCACGTGAAAAGAGGCATACCTGGAAGGAGTTGGCGCGGCGCTGCTTTGGAACTCCGGACGGAGGAGACAGAATGCTCGGATCAAAGTGGTTTCTTTCTCCCTTCCC
>NW_015173127.1:528832-578145 GCF_001447785.1 Gekko japonicus
CCCGGTAGCAGATGCCGTCCTTTTCAAAACACCCCCTCCCCAAGTTAGGAAAACAGCTCTAGAGGAATTTCAGCGTCTTGCCGCTCGAAGAAACTTTTAAAAATATCTATTTTCAGGTGGGCAGCCGCGTTGCTCTGAAGCAGTAGGGCGAAGTTGGGAGTCCAGTGGCACCTTTAAGACCGGCAAGGTTTTACTCTGGAGAAACAGTGTGCATGCGCACGGAAGCTTATTCCCGAGACTGAAACTTTGTTGGTCTCAAAGGTGCCACTGCAGTCAAACTTTGATTTGTTTCATTTTGTTTACGTCATTCCTAGTCCGCCTTTCCGGTTGAGACTCAAGGCGGAATACACAGAGTGAATCGATACAATATTAGGCGTGTGGACGGGTAGTCACTAAGCAAGAAGACCATAGGATTAGAGTTGTGGGCCCGATCAGGAATCTAAAAACGGAACAAATCTGAAAAACTTTAAGGTGTCCTGTGTGCCACCTTCCATTTTTTAAAAAATTCCAGATCCAGTCGACATTGACGTCTTCACTTTGCGCGCTTCTTGCGTACAGCTGGCGCCTTTCTTCGGATGGTAGGCGTGGATGCAGAAAAGAAACAAACCCAAGAAAATCGCAGTAGGGTCAAGGCCAGTGTTCCCTCTAAGCTGAGTTAGTGTGAGCTAGCTCACTGTTTTTTAGCCTCCAGCTCACATATTTTTGTCTTAGCTCAGGAAGGAGGGCTCCAGAGCAAACTTATTTATGCAGTAGCCAAATCACTCGCTCGCAACTTTAATGCCAGGTGCTCACAAAGTAGAATTTTTGCTCACAGGACTCCATAGCTTAGAGGAAGCATTGGTCAAGGCAAAAGGAAATGTGTACTCCGGTTAGAGAATCTTGAAGCTAGCCGATGAATGACTGGGGGAGGGAAAGAATCGCGCGCCTCTCGCGTTTGCATATCCCCTCCCCGGTTGCCAACAACACATGACTTTCCCCCTCCCTGATTTCGACGTCACAACAACCTTGCGGGGAAGGTTAAGGCCGAAAGACAGATCGTAGGGGCTTGCTGCCAAGGCTAGCCCGATCTTGTCAGATCCCAGAAGCTAAGCAAGGGTCAGCTTTCAGTAGTTCTTGGCTAGGAGCCCACCAAGGAAGTCCAGGGTGGTGACGCAGAGGCAGGTAATGGCAAAACCACCTCTGAATGTCTCTTGCCCTGAAAACCCCTCGGGGTCTCCATAAATCAGCTGAGACCTGACAGCAAAAATAGGGGGGGGGGCTCAAGGTTATCTATTGAACTTCAGGGCGGCGGGGGAGGGGGATTCTCCCCAGTCCTAGTCAATGTTCCCTCTAAGCTGTGGAGTCCTATGAGCAAAAATTCGACTTTGTGAGCTACTGGCATTAAAGTTGCGAGCAGGCAATTTGGCTACTATATAAATCAGCTTGCTTTGGAGCCATCCTTCCTGAGCTAAGGCAAAAATGTATGAGCCGGAGGCTAAAAAACTGTGAGCTAGCTCACACTAACGCAGCTTAGAGGGGACACTGGTCCTAGTCTGACCTCGCTGCTAAACCACCGTGGATCGTCAGGGATGGAACGGGATGGGCCATACTGGGAACTCGACGGGGGAGGCTTTGGGATGCGCAGTTGGCGTGCGAGGCTATGGCTTGGAGGAGACCTGAGAGAACCCCTGCGCCCCCCATGTGCGCGACTACTGGGAGGTTCCTGGAGGGAAACAGACCAACATACAAATACGACCAATCCCAAATGTGTTTATTTGAAAAGGAAATCTCTCGGCACTTGAATGACTTTCACTCCCGGGGAAGACTGAAATCCTACCCACAAATCACCGTGCAGGAGGAGTTAGGCACTTAATGTACTGTACTTTTGAAAACTTTTACTTGATGTATACCCCACCAATTGGGATCCAAAGCGGCTTACATCCTCCTCCTCTCCTCCCGTTTATCCTCACAACAGCCCTGCGAGGTAGGGTTTAGGTAGGAGTGGGGATTTCAACCTGGACTTCCTACATCCTAGCCCAGCACTTTAACCCCTACACCACCCCGGCTCTGCAAAGCAAAACACACACACACAACAAGAAGTGTGCTTGCGCAGGAAAGCATGTACCCAGAATTGAATTCTGTTGGTCTTAAAGGTGCCCCTGGACTCGAACGTTGCTCAATAACTAACAGCAAGCCACGTTTCTGCCCCAAGCCATTTACAAGCTAAAACTGGAGGTAAAGTAATAGTAAAGGTACAGGGTTCCCTTGCTCGAAAGCCAGTCGAATCCGACTCTAGGGTTGCAGTGCTCATCTCCGTTTCAAAGCCGAAGAACCAGCGCTGTCCGAAGACGTTTCCGTGGTCATGTGGCCGGCATGACTAACAATAGAGGGAAATAAAAGCGGGGTGGTGGTGGTCTTTGCATACATTTACTGAGGCGTCCTGTTTGTGGCGCAGTGGCGTCTACTTCTGAGTGAACATGCCGCTGTGTTGCAACTATTTGGCATGGCAGCCTCTGATCTGACCTTCAGGAAAGGCCTAGGAAGGAAAGGCTATTGTTGCGCCCCTTTCCCAGATGGATCGACTGAGGCCATGGGAGAGGGAGAGCGAGGCAGCGGCAGGAAAGCGGAGCCCGTTATCTTCTGAGCGGGGATTGGGGATATCGCCTTCATCCTCGGGAGAAGCGCAGGCCGAGCCAGCGCGCGTTTACTCGCGAGTAAGCCGGGGGGCCCTCCAAGGATCCCTGCTTCCAGCGCAGCACGCATAGGATTGCAAGTCCAAGGGCAGCTGTGATCCAATCTTTCAGGATCGGGGCCCTGAGAGCCAGTTTGGTGTAGTGGTTAACTGCGCGGACTCTAATCTGGGAGAACCGGGTTTGATGCCCCACGCCTCCACTTGCACCTGGCTGGATGACCTTGGGCAAGCCGTAGTTCTGATAAGAGCTGTCCTTGAAAAAGAGCAGTTTCTGTCAAGAGCTCTCTCAGCCCCGCCTACCTCACAGGGGTGTCTGTTGTGGGGAGGGGAAGGGAAAGGAGTTTGTCAGCCGCTCTGAGACACCTTTGGGTAGTGAAGGGCGGGGTGTGTATCCAATGTCTTCTCTCTTCTGCTTCTTCATTGAAAAGAACGAGCCTTCAGCACGTGGGTGTTTTTCAAGGCCCAGAAGTCATGTCAGTTTGTATTCTCTGCGCAGCGCCTGGCCTGTCGCTGACCCGGAAGAAACAGGCGAGGTAGTGGGGACGGCTTAAGTTCCAGCTGAGACAACCAAGGCAGAACTTTATTTAAAAAAAACCAACAACTTTTATATCTCCTGATCACTGCGGGGAACGACGACGACTTGTAGTCATGGAGAAAGTATGCAGAGGATTGATGGAGCAAGAGAGCGACTGTATTTCTTGTTTTTTTCTCTCTAGGCCCAGTGAAAGGAAGAGGAGAGGACTTATCAAGTATTCAGTGTGGCTGTAGTGGTTAAGAGTGTGGGACTAGTATCTGGAAGATCCAGGTGCGAATCCTCACTCCTGCCTTGGGAGCTCGCTGCCTGACCTTGGGCCAGTCATACACACATTCTCAGTCTCACCTACCTCACAGGGTTGTTGTGAGGATAAAGCAGAGAAGTGGAGACGGATGCGAGGTGCTTTTGGGGTCCCCCCTGAGAAAATAGATGGAGTATGAAAGAATAAAGTAAATACATGAAGTCCAATTGATGAGTGAAAGAAACTGGTTATCACCCACACGAAGTCCTGCGGTTTTTCAAGAGGATGGGCCCAGGGGAGGGGGTTAAGCACTTGCTTAGAAGCACCGGATCTGGGCCGGTTCTTGCTCTGCCCGCCCGTTATTGCAAGGGTGGCCCGAGGACAAGAGGAGCGTCTTTATTTTGGAACGCACACGCGCAAAGCGTGCGCACTATAGAGCGCTAAATCCAAAGACCTTCTTCGTAGGGTTGCCAGCTCCGGGTTGCGAAACACCTGGACATTTGGGGGGTGGAGCTTGACGAGGGCGGGGTTTGGGGAGGGGAGGGACTTCAATGGGGGATAATGCCATAAGAGTCTAATTTCCAATGCGGCCATTTTCTCCAGGGGTACTGATCTCTGTCCCCTGGTGATCAGTTGGAGTCCCGGGAGATCTCCCGCCGCCGCCTGGGGATTGGCAACCCGTCCTTGTCGAGTCATCCGGAGCCCTTCAGGATACGGTACAGCAAGTCGCAGGCCGGAGGGGCAGACCCATGGCTCTCAGACACGGGCCTGGGGGCTCCATTCATTCATTCATTCAATTTATACCCCGCCCTCCCCGCCGAAGCAGGCTCAGGGCGGCTTACATACAATGCATATAAATACAGTTAAGATCATTCATATGAACATCTTTGCTGGTAAACTCTTGCAGTAACCAAAAGAACCTGCAGATGTTCGGCTGTAGCCTCCTTCTCTTGCTCTAGCTCACAACTTGAATCTTCTAGATCCCCCAACATGCTCCAGGTCTTCCTGGGAGTAAAGGGGCTTCGATTTCGGAGTGGCTTCCGTGTGTATCCCCCTTTCCCGGAGTTGAGGCAGGTCCCAGAATCGGTTCGATCGTGTAAACGGCACCGTTTGCCCCCACAATTCTGGACCAAGCCTGGAATCTGCGTCTCCCGGAATTCAACAGGATTCCTACGGCCGAGTAGGATCGGGCCACAGAACCCCATAGAAATCTAATCATAGGCGTAGACATGGGTTTGACTGCTGCGCGTTTACTTAGGTGTCAAGTGCGTTGGATTCAAGGGGGGAGGATTTCCTTCCGAGCAAGCCAGCCAGCGTTCACCCCGTGGAGACAGAAAGACAGGCGCTTCTCGGACTCCGAAAGGGCTGGAATTGCTCCGCACAGAAACCAGCGACATCTCTTCCGAAATTGTTATTCTGGGGTTAGTTTTATAGACTTCGCAGTTTTTCAACATCTGCGAAACGAGGATGCAAACTGCGGTCCCTTAAGCAGAGGAGGCGAGGCGGCTCCTCGCTCCTTTAGGAGAAAGACTTGGGGGCCGCCGTGTGTCCCTGGTTCAAATCCTGCCGTGGGCCAGGCATTTAGGGGATGTCTTTAGGCAGATCTCCGTTTCCCATCTAAAAGATGACTCGGAAGGTTGGGAACCTCTGGGAAGGCTGCCAGCGCTACACGCAAGTAGGATGACTTCCTCAAAGACTGTGTCCTGATTCAACCTGGTTGGCCCCTATCCAGGAATTCATAAAGATATGTAAAGGAAAAGGAAAAGTCTCTCTCTCTCGCTCTCTTTTGGCAAATGAAAGAGAAATCTTCTTCCTGGAATGTCGAAACGACTTTAAAGAGCAACCGAAAGGTAGACGAAGAAGAGTTTGGATTTATACCCCGCCCTTCACTACCCAAAGAAGTCTCAGAGCGGCTTACAAACTCCTGTCCCTTCCCTTCCCCACCCCACCCCACAACAGACACCCTGTGAGGTCGGTGGGGCGGAGAGAGCTCTTTCCAGAACTCTGACAGAACTATGGCTTGCCCAAGGTCTTCCAGCAGGTGCAAGTGGAGAAATCAAACCCGGTTCTCCGAGATTAGAGTCGGCGCACTTAACCACGACACCAAACCGGCTCACCAAACTGGTCGAGGGAAGCATCGGCCGGACTGTAACCTTAAACCGATGTACTTGGAAGGAAGCACCTTACTGAATTCCTTGAGGCTTACTTTGGAGTAAGCCTACCTTATTATTAGGGGCTGGGGGCTACATTTGCTGTGTATAGCTTGTTGAAACCAGGATCCTACTATGGAATCCGGCATCATTTCATGGGTCGTGTTTATACTGATGCTGCGCTTCGGGTTTTTTTTTTTTTTTAAGCTTTCTGGTTGGTTCTGCAACCCGGATTCCTGTCGCATCGTTCATGCAACGTCCCGTCCCATCGATTGAGTTCACTCACGGCTCTGTAATCCGACTTTGAGCGAGAAAGACGGACTGTAAATAACGTAAATCGGTGTGTGTGTGTGTGTGTAGCTGAGGCTACATCTTGGTGACGGCGGGGAGACAGGAGTCTATAGCACGTTTAGAACCGATCTGCTAATTAGTTAAGCCGGAGCACGACCAGTGTTCCCTCTAAGCTGAGTTAATGTGAGCTAGCTCACAGTTTTTTTTAGCCTCCAGCTCATACTTTTTTGTCTTCGCTCAGGAAGAAGGATGGCTCCAGGGCAAACTCATTTATGCAGTAGTCAAATCGCTCGCTCACAACTTTAATGCCAGTTGCTCACAAAGCAGAATTTTTGCTCACAAGACTCCACAGTTTCGCGGGAACATTGAGCACGACGACTCCTTTTGCCTCGCGATAGCCGTAGCTCTCCCGGCTAACTCAACAGCATCAGAACAACGTTAGAGTCCAGTAGCAACCTTGAAGACAGACAAGGTTTAATTCCGGGTATAAGCTTTCGTGTGCATGCACTAAACTCGAGTCCAGGGGCAACTTGAAGACCAACAAAGTTTAATCCCGGGTATAAACTTTCGTGCGCATGCACCACGTTTGAGTCCAGCGGCACCTTTGAAAGATCAACAAAGATCAATTCTAGGTATAAACTTTCGCCTGCATGTATCTGATGAAGTGTGCATGCACACCAAAGCTTATATCCAGAACTGAACTCTTTTGGTCTTAAAGGTGTCGCTGGACTCCAACTTTGTTCTGTTGCTTCAGACCAACACGGCGACCCACCTGAATCTATCAACAGGATCAGGGTTTTGTTGTTTTTAACCCTTCTGTTGCTGGGGCACGAGGAGCTCCTTCCCTTTGGGGGAAGAAATGTTTCAACCCCCTCACTTATGTGGCTTGTGACTGGCCTCTCCGTTAACCTCAGTGCGGCCAACTCGCCTCGGATCCGAGGACTGTGCAGCTTTCACATGTGGCTGGAGAGTTTGGAATGCCATTTCCCACAGGAATGGCTTGTGCATGCAAATGGTGCCATGCAGTCAAACGGCTGTAAGGGAAGCTATGCATTTACTCTTGAGGGAGATCTTCTGAAGGCATTGTGGACCACTGTTCCCTCTAAGCTGAGTTAGTGTGAGCTAGCTCACAGTTTTTTAGCCTCTGGCTCACATATTTTTGTTTTAGCTCAGGAAAGGATGGCTCCAGAGCAAGCTAATCTATGCAGCAGCCAAATCACTCACTCACAATTTTAATGCCAGTAGCTCACAAAGTAGAATTTTTGCTCACAAGACTCCACAGCTTAGAGGGAACATTGTTGCGGACTGACTTGCAGTTCAACGTGGGTCCGGTCGGCCTGTTAAAGGGGATTTTTTTGGGAGGGGGGGCGCCAATGAACACAGGGATTTACTCTCGAGTAAACGTGCGTGACTCGTTGATTTCAGTGGGAGAGAGTCAAGAACATGCATATGGAGCAGAAGTCCATCAGTGGCTATTAGCCACAAGGTATAAATAGGAGCTCTCAGCCTGGGGCAAGTGATGCTCTGTATTCTTGGTCAGTGGGAGGGCTCCTAGTGTCCTGGCCCCACTGGTGGACCTCCTGGTGGCACCTGGTATTTTTGGCCACTGTGTGACATAGAGTGTTGGACTGGATGGGCCACTGGCCTGCTCCATCATTAGCTTCTCTTATGTTCTTATGCCAACTAGTTTGCTTAGCTTTCCCCCCTGATCAGACACAAGGAGTGCAGTTGGCCATTAGGGGCACATTCCGCGGCCTGGGGGAGGCAGGGGAACTTTTCGCGGCCATTTTCCCACGGGGCGCAAGGCGCCGCGGCCAGTACTCTTTAAAGAGCTGCTTCCCGGTGTTAAGTCGCTCGCTTAACAAAGCAGTCGGAGAGTGATTCAGCAAAGATCCAGCTTTATTCATCAACTCAAACACAACTCCAACACGGATCAACATCTGATAGCCAGAACAGCTTTTACATTGAATCTGTTCCACTTTTAAACTCTCCCGGCTAATGTAGCCACGCCTACTATACAAATACCAACCTATGAGGTTGCAGGGATAAAGTCCAATCACAATAGTTCCCGCTCTTGGAACTGGCTGTTGGTGGTTGGTCGGTTCTTCCTGGGCTACCAATTACAAGTGAGGGATTAGGATCCTAGCCCAGGATGAAAACTTCACATGGTGTTTCAATGACAGAGTTCACATACATACTTTGGTCAGATTGAATACACCACACCCAGGCCTTCTGGAGCCAAAAGTACTCCTTGCGTCTGATCTCCAAGCGGTGAAGCCGCTCGGAGATCAGACGCGAGGAGCGCATTTGGCCATTAGGAGGTCAGGGGCACATTCTGGGGCCTGGGGGAGGCGGGAAAACTTTTCGTGGCTATTTTCGCTGCCATTTTCCTGCGGGGCATGAGGCGCCGCAGCTGGTACTCTTTAAAGAGCTGCTTCCCGGGCCTTCTGGAGCCATTTCCCTGCTGGGCGCAAGATGCTGCGAGCCGTGAGGCTTTAAAGGGTGCCTTCCCTAAGCCTTCTTTGGGGATTGGCGGGAGGGGGGGAAGGGATGCCGCCGAAGGAACGCCCCTCCAATGTCCCCCGGTGGGGATGAATGCAGTTCTTTGCCGAGCCAACCCCCCGTTTTCCCTTTGGCAAAGTTCCCAGTGTGGTCGTAGCTGCTCTTTCTGGGTTAGCCAGGCAGGGCCCTTTGGGGAGACACCCTCCACCATGAGCCCGCTTCAAGTCCTTTCCTTGCTCACCCGAGAATTCCACACCCGCCACTTCCGTATCTTTAAGGGCGCAGATTTGTGTTCCGATGCGGGTCGCGCCTTCCCTCACCCCCTTCTCTTCTCCTCCCCTCCGGCTTGCCTCCCTCCCTCCCTCCCATTCACTCTTCTGGCCTGGGGCAAGACGGTCCCAGCATCGGAAGGGGAGCCAGCTCCGCTGGTTCGCGTTGTGCCTGCATTTATTTTTGAAAATTGGGGGGCGCCAGAAGGGATCCTGGCCTAGGGTGCAGAATAAGCTGGGGCCGGCCCTGGGGTTGAGAGAGCTCTGACAGAAACTGCTCTTTTCTGTTGGGTGATAGTGAGATATTGAAAAAATGGTATTTAGCAGAGATAAGATGGTCCAGCAGTGCTGGAGTAAAATAATTCAGACTCAGAGTCCATGTGTGATTAAAATATAAAGTTTTTACTAAATTCTAGCATGGGAAGGGTAACTGGGATGAAAATAACAACAGAGCATAATCGGCTACATCCTTACTCTACGAAGACAAAACTAGAAGAGAGATTATGGCTGCTCTTCTTCTTCTTCAGAACACCAAACAAAGACGGGAAGAGAGCCATAAAATGCTAATACACCTTGACACTTTAGTCCCAATCAAATTCCTAGATCAGGGAGAAAATTCTACAGCTAAAGAACATTGGTTATGTGAAAAACATGTGACTTCCTGTGAGTAACATTTATTTATTTATTTATTTATTTTATTTTATTGCATTTATATCCCGCCCTCCCCGCACGCGGGCTCAGGGCGGCTTACAAAACACAGGTGTAATACAACACCACAGTTAAAACAATTAAGGCACACAGTGCGATAAAATACAGTTAACACAATTTAAACACAGTTAAGCGCAGTGGGCAACTCCCAAGGATGCATCACGACTAACATACTCACTCCCTATTGCACATCACATTGAGTCAAAGAGGGGGATGCTATGGCCCCGATGTTCGGTGGCCAGTCAGCCTAACACAGCAGTACTGCTTTGCAGTCACCCATTGGTGGTGGCGGCGGCTCCTATTTGAAAGCCTGGTGGAAGAGCCCTGCGGAACTGCAACAAGTCCCGAAAGGCCCTGATCTCCTCCGGGAGCTCATTCCACCAGATAGGAGCCGCCACCGAAAAGGACCTGGCCCTTGTGGCAGCAAGCCTGGCCTCTTTAGGGCCCGGGGTTAATAGTGTTGTGACCCCAACCGAAGTGCTCTTTGGGGCCTGTATGGGGAAAGGCGGTCCCTCAGGTAAACATTTAACCCCAGATATACTGAGTGTTTTCAACTTGTAATACCCAACAGGGGCTGAGAGAGCTCTGACAGAAACTGCTCTTTTCAAGAGCACCTCTGACAGAACTATGGCTTGCCCAAGGTCATCCAGCAACTGCATGTGGAGAAGTGGGGAGTCAAACCCGGTTCTCCCTTTTAAACACTTAACCACTACACCAAACTGTCCTCTTTCTTTTGGTGTCCATCCTCTTTTGGTTAAAACAAAACTGATAAAAATGTCCTCTTGTTGGGTTGGGCGGCTGAGCCTGTTTTGCCCTATAGGCCCCCAGTGGCGGCAAGCTTCCCCTTGAATAGGAGGGGTCTTTAAAATGAGATCGATTTGTCATAGTTGTTAGAAGTAGTCAGTCGGGAAACAAGTCCTTTTTTTGCTTTTACTGTTCTGGGAGATGGACTGTACAGAATGATTCCCTGTTAAGGGTCCCCCCCCCCCAATCCTTCCAGGCTCCACCCTAAAATCTCCAGGTATTTCCGAACCTGGAGTTGGCAACCGTAGTCACGCGGGGGCCGTGATGGTTCTGGCAGCTTTGCTCCTACGTGGGTGTAAATACTATTGAAACCCACGGGCTTTATTTTTGCACAGGAGAGGAGCGCGGAGTCGGAGATAACGGCTGGTCTTAAAAGAACAAAAAAAAAAAGTCAGATTCAGGTGGGTAGCCGAGGTGGTCTGAAGCAACGGGGCAAGGTTTTGAGTCCAGTGGCACCTTTAAGACCAAAAAAGTTTAATTCTGGGTATAAGCTTTCGTGTGCACGCGCACTTCAGCAGATATCTAACGGAGTGTGTGCATGCACACGAAAGCTTACACACAGAAAATCAAACGTTGTTGGTCTTAAAGGTGCCACTGGACTCAAACTTTGTACTGAGAAAATATTAGGTTTAGCAACCCAACAACGCAGCTTGCTCTATTTCTTTACGGTTTGCCAGCCCCAATCGGTGCGGGTCTAACTGCCCCCCCCCCCCCCCCCCCACCGCACTCTCATCAGGGCTCAAGGACTCTTAACTGACAGCTCCTCCGCTCCCTTTCCGAGCTTGCCTTCCCTTTCCCCAAAAGGCACACGAATGCCGTGTTAATGCCACGGGGTTGCACGAGAAATCTCCATCCGGAACTCTTGTTTCGCAGCTGACGATCCGCCCGGGCGGTGTTTTCTGGCGGACGCGGCTTTCATGGGGGGGAATCTTCTCAGCGGAGCAAAGCGGAGCGGCTGAAAACAAGCCGTGGGGGAGGAGGCGGAGGGAAGCGCCTCCCGCTGGAGTTGGGAACCCACCATGGACGACCAGGGCTGCCCCCGCTGCAAGACCACCAAGTACAGGAATCCCTCCCTCAAGCTGATGGTCAACGTCTGCGGGCACACGCTGTAAGTGCTGCAAAGGTGGTGTTTCTGCGAGGTGTGGGGTGGGGACTGGGAGCAAAGCAAACCAGCAGCCCCCCACCTCCCATTTGTAGTCGTTTTCCTTAAAGAACAAATAAGCGGTGGCTGGTTTATGTATGTCTAGAAGCTGCATCACCCTAAAAGGTGCTTCCCCTGATCCCTGAGCGATGAAGTCAGGTTGTGAGTGTGGAACAATGTTGCCAGCTCTGGGTTGGGAAATACCTGGAGATTTGGGGGGGGGGGGGGGGGGGGGCCTTGGGGGGGGGGGGTTTGGGGAGGGGAGGGACTTCCCTGGGGTACTATGCCATAGTGTCACCTTCCAAAGCCGCCTTTCTCCAGGAGAATTTAACCCTTGTCACCTGGAAATCAGTTGTAATCCCAGGAGATCTTCGGCCACCTCCTGGAAGTTGGCAATCCTAGTATGGAAGTGCGCTCTGCCCATGTTCAAGCAGAGGCCCCTTTTTGCTTTTGTATGGATGCCAGCCTCCAGGTGGGACCTGAGGATCTTCCAGAATTACAAACTCATCTCCAGATTACAGAGATTGGTTCCACTGGAGAGAATGGATGTTTTGGAGGGAGGACTCTGTGGCATGGTACCCCACTGAGGTCCCTGTCCTCCCCAGACTCTGCCCCCAAATCTCCAGGAGTTTCCCAACCTGGAGCTGGCAACTCTACCCTCCCTCCAACAGTAGCCAGGAAGGACCTGGCAACCGTATATCTGTAACAGGGGGTCAAGATCTGGGAGGCCTATGTTTGAATCCCCACTCTACTGTGTCGCATCCTGGTTGACCTTGGCCCAGTCATGCACTTTTGGCCGCACCTACCTCACTTGGTTGTGGTGAGGATAAAATGGAGGCAAGGAGAATGAGGTAAGCTAGTTTAGGTCCCTGTTAGGGAGAAAGGCAGGGTATAAATGAGGCAAACGAGTAAGTAAATACATCCCATCTCTTATTTGCTTACATTTGCAGGTCTAAGCTGAGAGGGCGCGTCCAGTTTTAGTCTAGTAGAGGTGCATATAAAAACACGCTATGAAATTAATCAAAGGCCAAGAAATTGAGCAAGGGTTTAAATTTGAGGCTATAGGGGGTAGGTGTGTTAGTCTATTGAAGCTAAATGAAACAGGAGTCCAGTGGCACCTTAAAGACTAACAACATTTTTTTCCAAGCATGAGCTTTCATGAGTCAGGGCTCACTTCTTCAGATGCAAATTGGAAGGAAAATATTTTGCACCATTTGTAAGTAAAATTGCAGAATGGGAGGGGATGGAAAGGGTGGAGTTGTGGGAGAGAGAGGGTTGATGTAAATTAGGGCACCAGTCCCCTTCTGACCCCTATTTTTGTTTCCTGCTGCCACCCAGAGTGGGAGTGAAAGAAAAAAAATGGCCCATGATTGCCTGTGGTGTGATGTCGCTTCTGGGGCAAACTGGTTTAACCATAGAGTGTCCAATGATTCCTAGGGAGGCGTGGCGTCACTTCTGGCATTTTTCCCAGAAGTGATGTCACATTATTGCCAATGATTACCTGTCTCCCCCCCAGTCTCCTCTTGATTACCAGGCTGGACCTGGAACCCTGGTGTAAATCCTGTCCTAAATCTGGTGTGGTTCTTTTTGTAATAGACAGGAATGAAGTATGTTGTTTTGTATAACAGAGGACGAGAGAGGTCAGAGGTTCCAGCCTCTTTGCTATTGGGTTGCAGATAAACTAAAGTGTAACTAAGCAGAATAAAGGCCCCGGTCATACGGGCTGGAAAATGCGGGGGGGGGGGGAAGTGTGGCTGTTTGCCCCGGGGCAAAATAATGTGCAGTTGCACGAGCAGACGTTCCGTGGAGGTCCTGGGGTTAGGGGGGAGGTGCTGGACAATCCTGCGGCTCTGCAAAGAAGCGGGGCCGCGGGGCAAATGGGGTTGTGGTTTTTTAAAAACTAAAGTGTGCGCATGCTCCATTGGGTGCTTGTGCGCATCTGTGGAGACTTGGGAAAAAACCCTTTTTGCGAGGGGACATGGGTGGGCGCCGGAACTACCACCGGAAATGTGATCAGACGCCCGCTCATGCCCCGCGGTTTTCGGAAACTAGTACCTCGGAGGTACTAGTTTTTTACAGCGCATCTTCGGAATGAAGCCTCGGGTGAGCCACGGGAGCTCTACGCTTCCCAGATGTGGCGGTGAGATGGCGCCCGGAAAATCCGCCTATCTTCCGTCTCTCTAGCGTGCCTAATGCTCCGTGTGACCGCAGCCAAAGAACAACTAATCCAGGAAGAAATGGTCCAAAAGTATAAGAAAATTAACTAACATCTAGGGTTGTGGGTCTAGTGTCAGAATTACAGCTGGTCTTCTGGTTACAGAGATCAGTTCCCCTGGTGAAAATGGGTGCTTTGGAAGGTGGGTTTGATAGTATTATATCTCTCAGAGATGTCCCCAAACCCTGCCCTCCCCAGATATTTTACCCCCAGAATCTCCTGGAATTTCCTAACCCAGAGCAGTCGACCCTGCAATAGAAAGCTGTAATAGGATACAGCTTGTTGAAATCAGCCACTTGAAGCTTCTAAGAAGTTGATCCTTTTGCACTATCAGAAATTATAGCAAGTAAGGAAATCTGAGTCTCTGTTTAAGCCAGGGTGACAAAAGGTGTTCAGTGCCTTGGTGGGTTCTAATTTACCAGTTTCTCATTGTATATTCCCTTTGAAGTTTTCTGTACAACAGTGACTGTCAGATCTGCATTGATACCTCCAGGAAGATGTTCCCCCATTGATTTTTGATTGTTGGGATTACTTGTGTCAGATTTGTGTTGATCGATTTTTTTTCATGTCGGGACGGGCATATTTTTCCGGTGTAGATAGTGGAAGGGCATTGCTAGCACATGATGGCAAATGCTAACCTGGACGATATGCATGTGGATGAGCCCAGTGTTGGTGTAGTTGCTGTTATTGGGTGCCATGATAGCATTAACCTTTGTGTATGTGAGGACCAAGCTAGCATCTAGGTCTGTTGCAGGGTTTGATTTCCTGGCCTTTTCTCTCTCTTTGGTTGTCCCTTGTTGTTGGCGAGAAGCGGTTTTAAGTTGGGAAGGGGGCTGTCTGTAAGCGGGGAGAGACCAGCTGTCCCCAAACGTCCTTATCCGGGAGAAGCTGTAGATCATTGATGATGTAACAAAGTGATTCTGTGGTTAGCTGTAGTTGACCTTGGGTCTGTCTTGTTGCAGGCACGGTACCATTCTGGCTCTATTGATCTCCTCTCTTACTGTACCATATGGTGGTGCTGGAAAGTGCCATCAAGTTGACATGATAGAGGGTTTATAAAATTATGCATGAGGCAGAGGGAGTTGATATAGAGGGCTTATAAAATTATGCATGGGGTGGAGAGAGTGGACAAAGGGAACTTTTTCTCCCTCCACCCAAAAGACTAGAACTTGAGGGCATCCAATGAAGCTGATGGGCAGTAGGTTCAAGAAGGTCAAAAGGAAATATTACTTTACATGGTGAGTGGTTAAAATGTGGAATTTGCTGCCGAAGGATGTCATGAGGGTCCAGGAATAGACAGCTTTAAAAGGGAATTAGATAGATTCGTGGAGGATAAGTCTGTCAGGGGCTACTAGCCGTGGGGACTGAGGGGAACCTCCACGTTCAGAGGCATTTATCCTCTGAATCCCAGAGCCAGGAGGTAGTGTGAACTAGTTGGCCACTGTGAGACAGGATGATGGAATAGGTGGAGCACTGATCTGATCTATCAAGGCTGTTCTTATGTTCACCAGGGAAGTTGTTGGTGGGCACTGTGGTGCCCTTTGGTGCCTTGTTGGGGATCCCCGGTCTACCCAAACTGAGAGTGTACCTAGCATCTCTCCTGTGAAGCCAAACTGCAAAGGTGTAATGGTCAAGCAACGGTGATGTCATTCAAGACATCTTGTCAGCCATTACTGACCTCATTCAAGAAGCCTCCCCTTCAGGTCTGAGGAACCCAAGTGTTTGTAGAAGCCCTATTTGAAAAATACTGAACTTGAAGAAGAAGATGCAGTATGCAAGCAGAATACTAAAACAAATTGTTCTTCCTTAACTGTTGAAGGCTGTTTCCACCAGCTGAGACTTGTCCATTTTCTCTTTTCCCATTGGTCTAATTCAACTGAAGGATCTGTTGGACTGGAATTTTGCATCACATTTGAAAGTAGCTCTCTTCTGCAGTATATCATCCTTTAGCAACATTCACAAGGTGTATATGAGAGACTGACAGCACAGTCCTAAGCAGAGTTGCACGTTTCTAGGTCCCAAAGAAGTAGAAGGGTGTCACTGTATTTAGGATCACACTTTAAAGCATGTTTTTAGCTTTGTTTGTGAAATGCCTAAGAGAGAATGACTGCAAAGCTGCCGGGGTACTAATTTCCCTGTATTCCCTTTGTAGTTGGTTCAACTACAAAGCAAGGTAAAGCCGCTCATTTAGGCTGTGCATCTAGGTGCTATAAAGGTTGTAGTCTTATGTAGATTGGTTTGCATGTGTGGCACAATAAGAAGAGAAGAAGAAGAGAAGAGATTCATTTATACCCTGCCCTTCACTCGGAGTCTCAGAGCGGCTTACAAACTCCTTTCCCTTCCCCTCCCCACAACAGACACCCTGTGAGGTGGGTGGGGCTGAGAGAACTCTGACACAAACTGCTCTTTTTCAAGGACAGCTGTGCCAGAGCTTGTGACTGACCCAAGGTCACATCAGCACGTGCAAGTGGAGGAGTGGGGAATCAAATCCGGTTCTCCCAGATTAGAGTCCACACACGTAACCACTACACCAAACTGTACACAGAACTGACTGACAGAGTACAATCTTTTAGGAAGTTCCCTTATGCAAACATGCATTGAAATGAATAGGATCTGTGTGAATGAAAACAGGGCAGGAAGGTGTGGTATTTGCATTTTCTGATTCAATCAACAAACTGCTTTGGACCATCATTAAATGCATCCCAGCTCGGCAGACACCGGCAATAAAAATAAAACAAAACAGCAGTGAGACTGACAAATTGGGAGACAGCTGAAATTTGTAATGCTGGAACCTAGGAATTCATAGGGCTAGGATGATAACATTCATCTTCCAGTTTCTTCAGGTTGTTGTCCTGGTGGCTGTAGAGCATTGTCAAGGCCTCTGTCACATTGTGGGGCAAGACTAGCCACCGTTTTGCCCCCTCCTTCGGTTGTCACCACCCCTTCAGGTAAAATCCAGCCCTCAAGTGGTTGCCAGAAGTCAACCTTGCAAGGTGTTACCCGAACCGGTCCAATTTGGTACAGCAGGGCTCTTCTGATGTTCTTATGTCGCAGTTGACTTATAGCAACCTTGTAGGGTTTCCAAGGCGAAATACGTTCAGAAGGGGTTTGCCACTGCCTTCCTCTGTGTAGCAATCCTGGACTTCCTTGGTGGTCTCCCATCCAAGTACTAACCAGGGCTGACTCTACTTAGCTTCTCAGATCTGACGATATCAGGCTAGCAACGGCCATCCAAGTCAGGGCACTATACTTGGAAGGACGGACGAGGACACTGTAGTAATTTTGAAAAGCCTTTTGTAAATCCTCAAGATAAGAGTCCCTGTCAGAGGAAGTACAGTTGTAATGCTGTGCCGGAGTGTAGGTTATGGATTCTTGCATCTGTTTCGGGTGGTGGCTGGAAGCGTGCTGGTGTGTTTGGCACTCAGTGGGTTTTTGATATAAGGTGGAGCTTGTGGGTCCATTGAAGAGTTTTACAAAATTCTCTTGCAGCCAGCCTCACAACAACCCTGTGAAGCAGGGGAGAGTGGAGGAGAGGAGAGGCACATACGCTTCCTTGAGCTTTGTAGAGTGAGGGTAAAGCACAAGAGCCATTACCTTACACTTCAGCTGCTGTAAGAATTAGGAAAGGTAAATATTTCCCATGCTCGGAAGCCAGTCGAATCCGACTCTAGGGGGCAGTGCTCATCTCCGTTTCCAACCCGAAGAGGCAGCGCTGTCCGAAGACATTTTCCGTGGCCATGTGGCCGGCATGACTAGATGCTGAGGCGCACGGAACGCTGTTACCTTCCCACCGAAGCGGTACCTATTTATCTGCTTGCAGTTTCTAGCTTTCGAACTGCTAGGTTGGCAGGAGCTGGGACCAGAGACGGGAGCTCACTCCGTCATGCGGCACCCGGGTCTCGAACTGCCTAACTACAGACCTTCCAGTCTGCAGTTCAGCGTCTTAACCACTCGAGCCACCGCGGCCCCTGTTGTAAGAATTTCTGCATCATTAAAAGAGTATTCTGACCTGGATCTCGCCTAGGCAAGCCTGATCTCGTCTGATCTCAGAAGTGAAGCAGGGTCAGCCCTGGTTAGTATTTGGATGGGAGACCACCAAGGAAGTCTAGGGTTGCAATGCAGAGGCAGGCAATGGCAAGCCACCTGTGTTCATCTCGTGCCTTGAAAACCCTACAGGGTCACCATAAGTTGGCTGCGACCAATGCTCTCTCTAAGCTGTGGAGTCTTATGAGCAAAAATTCTACTTTGTGAGCTACTGGTATTAAAGGTGTGAACGAGTGATTTGGCCGCTGCATAGTTTGCTCTGGAGCTGTCCTTCCTGAGCAGAGACAGAAACGTGTGAATTGGGGGCTAAAAAACTGTGAGCTAGCTCACACTAACTCAGCTTACAGGGGACACTGTCTGTCTCATCTCTCTCGTAAAGCGACATATTCTTCATCATGGAATTTCAGACAACAGTCGTCAAGTTCTTTCAATTCATCTTTCCCAGGCAGATGCCAAAAATGCTGAGAGACTATACCATTAAGAAAACACACAGTTCAGAAGAAGTGTTTACAATGAAATGGAACACTATTCCAGAAAGTTTCATTAACGACTAAAAAGAACTGGTTTTGATCACGTCTATGAAGATCTATTGTTATTACTATCTTTGAACAATTGTTAAATATAGTGCACCTTTTGGCTATTTAGCGTGTATTTTCCAGTTTCCTTCGGGATCTCTGATTTTCATGCCTCTGACTGGTTTCCATATGTATAATTAACGCCTCCAGAGGGACTGGCCGGCCACTGTGTGAGACAGGACACTGGACTGGATGGACCACTGGTCCGATCCGGCAGAGTTCTTCGGATGTTCTCTTATGAAGGCCTCGGCCTCTCTGCCCTGTTGTTGGCCCTCCAGAGGAACTGGCTGACCACTGTGTGAGACAGGACGCTGGACTGGATGGACCACTGGTCCGATCCGGCAGAGTTCTTCGGATGTTCTCTTATGAAGGCCTCGGCCTCTCTGCCCTGTTGTTGGCCCTCCAGAGGAACTGGCTGACCACTGTGTGAGACAGGACGCTGGACTGGATGGACCACTGGTCCGATCCGGCAGAGTTCTTCGGATGTTCTCTTATGAAGGCCTCGGCCTCTATGTCATGTTGGCTATCCAGAAGAACTGGTTGTCTCCTGTGTGAGACAGGATGCTGGACTGAATGGGCTATTGGTCTGATCCAGCAGGGCTCTTCTAGCAAGGCCATCGCGAAGATGGAGATAATGTAGGTGACGTATTTTGGATACTTTTGTGCAAATCAATTTGAGCGCTTTCAAACAGGCAACTCTGCTTATGGCGTGCAGGGAATGGATATTCCAGGGAACTCCTGGAACATGGAGCAGGAACAGACAAGCTGTTACGATGTGGGGGGTGAGACTGGAAGGGGTATCTCGTGAGGTGTGTGTTGCTGGATTGTTTTAAGGACTGATTTCCCCCCCCCCCTCTTCTTTCATCAAGAAAAGCTGAGTTCCTGCTGGTGTGCTTTAGCTGTCAAAGGCAAATGGGATTTTTCATGGTCTTTTGCTTAGCAGGGAATCACTTAATCGTCTAGTCCAGCTCAATAAAGCTCTGAATTGTGTGTCTTCATGTCAGTGGCTGGAGTCTCCCCCCCCCCCCCCCGCACAGATCTTGTAAATGACACTGAATGGCTCACAATGTATCCTGTTCTGTGTGAAATTATCAGTGTAATCTGCATAGTGGTGGCACCTTACCCAGAATTCAATGCCTTTATTTATTCATTCATTCATTTCCCACGATTTTACCCACTGGGGAACTGTCGTGTTTGATATAACAGGTTATAAGGTGCCTTATCTTTATTTAGATATTCATTCCCCACTTTTATCTCTAGTGGGTAGCCAAAGCAAATTACCTCATTCTCCCCATCTTCGTTTTATTCTCACAACACCCCTGTGAGGTAGGTGAGGCTGTGAATGTGTGACTCGCCCAGGGTCACCCAGCAAGCTTCCACAGTAGAGAGTGGATTGAAATCGGGGTCTCCCAGAGCCTGTTTTGAGACTCTAACCATTGCACCACATTGCTCTTCTTGAACTAGGAAGGGCTGTTTGTTTACTTCTTCTTCTCTTCTAACTGTGTTTCCAAAGAAATAATTAAAAATATTTTTTTGGAAATGAAATGATTGGGAGCAGCTGAGAAGCCTGAACTTTTCCTAGGCCTTAACCGAAAAAGTGGGGGAAAACTGATCAATTGAAGGGGCAAAATATTGTCAAAGCCGTCCGTGAATCCGCAGTCAGTAAATTTTCTGCCTAGCAACTGGTGGCTTTTGATGGCATATCTCATCAAAGACTCCTGAGGAAGCTTTCCAGTCCTCTTAAGGGTTAAACCCTGGTTAAACGGCAGGGAGCAGAGGGAGGGAATATTTGGGCGCTTCTTGCATTGAACCAAGCAATGATGTCCCACAAGGTCGTTATTGGGACCAGTGCTCAAAGGTGCATATTTTTCAATAAAAACGTGTGTGTAATATTTGTTCATGTCTTGCAGCTCTCAAACTTCTGACATTTATTCTGTGTGGCTGTTACGTTAAGCAAGTTTGGCCACCCCTGTTTTAAGGCCAACAAAGTTTAGCTGTTGGTCTTAAAGCCACATTTATTCTGTGTGGCTGTTACGTTAAGCAAGTTTGGCCACCCCTGTTTTAAGGCCAACAAAGTTTAGCTGTTGGTCTTAAAGCCACATTTATTCTGTGTGGCTGTTACGTTAAGCAAGTTTGGCCACCCCTGTTTTAAGGCCAACAAAGTTTAGCTGTTGGTCTTAAAGGTGCCACTGGACCCAAACTTTGTTTTAGAACGCTGTGTACAGTTCCGGTCACCGTATTTCAAAAAAATATATATTGCAGACCTAGAAGGAGCACAGAAGGAGGTGATTAAGGGGGTTGTCGGATCATCTTTCCTAGGCGAAAAGGCTAAAGGTTTAGGGACTTTGGCGGTAGAAAGTACCCTGAAGTCGCTGATGATTTACGGTGACCCCTTCGGGTTTCCAAGAAAACACAACACTACCATACCAAAAATACTGGGGGGAAATTTGTAAAATTTAAAACTGATCTCACCCATGACCAATGGATAGAAATCTGGAGAGCCTATGAAAATAAATCCCCCATCATTACACAGAAATGGCAAAATTTCAGAATAACGTCCAAGTGGTACAAAACTCACATCTCAAGTAGCTCAGACCCCCTTTGCTGGACGGAATGCTGTTACTCGGGCCACCCAACGAAGTCGATGGGCAGTAGTTTCAGAATAGACAAAAGGAAGAAGTTCTTTACTCAGTAAATGATCAAACTGTGGAATTCACTGCCAGTGGACACGACGATGACCATGAGCACAGATGGTTTTAAAAAGGAATTAGATAATTTAATGGAGGATAGCTCCATCCATCACAACAAGCCAAGGGAGCTTCCATATGCAGAGGCAGTATACCTCTGTATACCAGTGCTGGGAGGCAGCATCAGGGGAAGGCCGCCACGGTCTCTTTGATTGGCTGCGGAGTGAAACAGGATGCTGGTCTAGATGGACCACTGGTCTGGTCCAGCAGGTTTCCTCTTAAGTATTACGCTCAGCACAAACCCAAGATGTGTTATTTCTAGGATTTAATCTGGGATGTATTCATCCCTCACTATCAGATTAGTGATGTAAATTCTTGTTTGGGCATGGATTAGGGTCATGCAATAGGGTTGGGGCACAAAGTATGGCTAGTTTCAGTGAACAGGGCACAAAGTATGATTGGTTTCAATGAAAGCCTTAGACATTTCCTTAAACTTCTCCCTTTGAAATTAATGGGACTTGACTGCGGTTTCCTTCGGCCGGATCGTGCCCCGGGTCTCTCTTCCTGCATCACAACCTTTCTATACGAGCCTGAGTTTGCGATGGCTCTGACGGTTCCTCGTGTACAATCTCGGTCTGTGTTCTTTCCCCCTTCCTGGCTTTAGATGAGGTTTATCACTCTGGGATTAAGTTTCATGGCTCGCCATGAATCTCAGTTGGGGAAGTTTAAGGTTATCGCACGCCTTTCAGGCATAAATGAAAGGAAATACCTGCCCAAGGGAGGAAAATGCATTCATTTAATGCAAAGACAGTTATTGTGAGCAAGGCTGTGGAAAAGGGGTTTATGGCTTAGCTGTAAACTGTGCCATGTGGTCTCCGTTAGGCAGACACCCAAACCTTACGTGAGAAATACAGATATTTTTTTTTTTTACAAACAGTAAACCTTTTCTCCCATGTCCCTCATTCTTCCCCCATGCTGGAGAACAGAAGGAAGGCAACTCCATAATGTCAGTAGAGGAAAGGTTAAGGCGCTTAGGGCTCTTTAGCTTGGAGAAACGACGACTGAGGGGTGACATGATTGAGGTTTATAAGATTATGCATGGGAAAGAGCAGGTAGAGAAAGAGGTACTTTTCTCCCTTTCTCACAATACAAGAACTCGTGGGCACTCCATGAAATTGCTGAGCGGTCAGGTTAGAACGGATAAAAGGAAGTACTTCTGCACCCAAAGAGTGATTAACACATGGAACTCACTGCCACAGGAAGGGGTGGCGGCTACAAGCATGGACGGCTTCAAAAGGGAATTAGATAAGCATATGGAGCAGAGGTCCATCAGTGGCTCTTAGCCACAAGGTATAGATAGGGGCTCTGGGGCAAGTGATGCTCTGTCATCTTGGTGCTTGGGGGGGGGGTCAACAGTGGGAGGGCTTCTAATGTCCTGGCCCCACTGGTGGACCTCCTGATGGCACCAGGTATTTCTGGCTACTGTGTGATACAGAGTGTTGGACTGGATGGGCCTTTGGCCTGATTCAACATTGGCGTCTCTTATGTTCTTATGTTCCAGAGGTGCTAGATCGGGGCTGGGTGTACTCAGCAGAATTCTGCACCAGGGGAAAGCAAATTCTGTGACAAGGCAAATTCTGCAGTTAGCATACTATCCGGCCCTCATAACGAACGAGTTTGACACCTCTGGGATAGAATGTGCTTCCTTCCTCGACCCCCACTAGGGTTGCCAACTGTGGGCTGGGAAATTCCTGGAGATTTGGGGGAGCGGAGCCCAGGTGGTTTGGAGAGAGGAGGAGCCTCAGCAGGATCTAATGCTATAGAGCCCACCCTCCAGAGCAGCCATTTTCTCCAGGGGAACTGATATCTCTGTAGTCAGTTGTAATTCTGTGAGATCTCCAGCTCCCACCTGGAGGTTCACAACCCTAATCGATGGACTTAACAGGTCTCATGCTTTCATTCTTGAGAAGAGCACTTCACAGCCAGTTTGGTGTCGCGGTTAAGTGCGCGGACTGTAATCTGGGAGCACCGGGTTTGATTCCCCACGCCTCCACTTGCAGCTTCTGGATGACCTTGGGCAAGCCATAGTTCTGTCAGAGCTGTTCTTGAAAGAGCAGTTCCGGAAAGAGCTCTCTCAGCCTCACCTACCTCACAGGGTGGGGTGGGGAAGGGAAAGGAGTTTGTAAGCCACTCTGAGGCTCCGAGTGAAGGGTGGGGTATAAATCCAATCTCCGCCTCCTCCTCCTCCACCTCTTCCTCCTCCTCCACCACCACCACCACCGAGGCCTTAGGGAAAACGTAGGTTTAATGGCTCTATCTTGGAATCTTAATTGTGTCTGATAAAAGTAGTGTTCCTCAGCAATGGGGGTGGGGGAGACACAAATGTGTATACCAAAATACACCCCCTCCAACCATACTATCCCTCAAGGTCAGAACAGTTTATGGAAATTTAATTAACGTATTTACTCGTAGTAACAAGCACCCAATCGATGAAACTGGCGTGTAAATTATGGCAGGCCTGCTGAAGAATCAGAAAAGAATTCCATTCTGCTCACTAACATTTTCATTTCCCGACAACATAGTCATTCAGCCTATCACCAAAAGGGTTCAATCCTGCGAACGTTGCTTCGGATATAACTCATCCACTCGATTACTCATCCACACTAGACGGCTCAGGAAGAGGACCTTCTTTTTGCATTAGTCATGACTCCACCCAATCTGTAGTTGACTCAGAAATGCTTACAAATGGTTGGACCGGCCCTCCAAAAACAGCCGTGATGGTACAGTGAGAAGAGAACCTGGTCAGAGCTCAGGTGTCACAGGAGTGTCACCGTCAAACTAGAGATGTAAAATTTCCAAAAAGTTTGAAGCTCGGAAAAACCCCCGTTTTCCCCCCAGAAAAAACAGAAATTTTCAGAAAAATTGAAAAAAATGCTACATTAGCATTTCTTTTGTCTTTTCTAGTTTGAAAGTCATTCTGTTACTTTAGGAACATAAAATATGACTATGGACATTTTTACTTGGCATGAAATTATCACAACTAGCCTATTAAAAATACAGTGTATCCAAACAATTATTACAGAATACCCACCCACATGCAAAAACAAAACTGAAACCTTTTTATTTTCTTCTGACAATTGCACCTCCTAAAGGAAGAAATGCATCTTGTTCTTGCATTGGAGAGTTCAGTTTGTAACCTAGGACTTGCTTGTCCTCACTGCGCAGAAATTACATCAATCTGATACCATATATATATATTTTAGAAATGATTTGGAAAATATTTGAACACCTTGTCTTAAAATATTTTATTCATCATGTTAAAATAAAACGTTCCATAATAATTTTCTTTTCTTTTCTTTTCTTTTTTCAATTTTTCCAATTTTTCGGAAAAAAACAAAAAGGCTTCAGGAAAAAAACGGAACCCCCCCCCCCTAATTTTTCCGGTTTTTTTCCGGGCCTTCACATCTCTACGTCAAACCCTATGCCGGCTCCAGAGTTGGAGAATGGTGGAATCAGTGCTCAGATTCGAATTACAAAAGACACTGACTTAATGCACCAGCAGTAAGTGTTCATCTCATCACCAGGGAATAAGACAACTGTGGATGGACTCCAGGTGTGACAATGTAAAATAGCATATCTTCCTTGTGCTAGAAACCAAACTTTGCATGTTAAGCCAAAGCAGACTTCGAATGTCTCTGATACCTTTTTGTGGCTGTTGTGATAACACTGAGGGAAGATTTAAGTCTGATAACACAGAAGATAGAGATAGAATTCAACGAGATCAGAACGTGCTGGAAGAGTGGGCGAATGTGAACAAGATGCAATTTAACAAGAATAAGTGCCAAGTTCTACATCTGGGTAACAAAAATGAGGAACACACATACTGGATGGGGGATACACTTCTGGGTAGCAGTGTGTGTGTGAACAAGTTCTTGGGGTACGGGTGGACCGAAAGTTAAATATGAGCAGCCAGTTTGATGCAACGACAAAAAAGGCTAATGCAATCTTGGGCTGTATCAACAGAAGCATAACATCCAAATTGCAAGATGTCATAGTCCTGCTGTACACTGGATTGGTCAGGCCGCACCTGGAGCATTGTGTGCAGTTCTGGAGGCCTCACTTCAAAAAGGATGTGGACAGAATGGAGCGGGTGCAGAGGAGAGCGACGAGGACGATCAAGGGCCTGGAGACCAAGCCCTACGAGGAAAGGCTGAGGGACCTGGGAATGTTCAGGCTGGAGAAGAGGAGGCTGAGGGGGGACAGGATGGCTCTCTTGAAGTGTTTGAAGGGCTGTGTCACTTAGAGGAGGGCAGGGGGCTGTTTCTGTTGGCAGCAGAGGAGAGGACTCACGAGAATGGGTTTAAATTAAGGGTAGGGCGGTACCAGCTGGATATTAGGAAAACTTTTTTTACAGTAAGAGTTGTTCAACTGTGAAATCAGCTGCCTAGGGAGCTGGTGAACTCCCCGTCACTGGCTTTCTTCAAGCAGCGGCTGGACAAACACTTGTCAGGGATGCTCCAGGCTGATCCTGCATTGAGCAGGGGGTTGGACTAGGCCTATATGGCCCCTTCCAACTCTGCGATTCTGTGATTCTTCAAGAGGTACAGCTTGAAGGGGAATGGCTCAGGCTTAGTGGTAGATCATCTGTTTAGCTTGTAAAAGGTCCCAGGTTCAGTCCCTGGCATCTACAATTTAAAAGATCAGGTATCAGAAGAAGAGAAAGACCTTTCTACTTGAGTCCTAGAAGATCTGCTGCTAGTCTGAGCAGACAGTTCTGACTTTGATGGACCAAGGGTCTGATTTGGTGTAAGGCAGCTTCATGCGTTCATGTACAGCTGGCAGTGGCTTCAAGACATGTGCTTCATCGTGTATTTCCAGACCCTGGTTTCCCTGTCTTCACATGCTAAGGTGTCCACTGTGGAGACACAAATGGGAAGCTAGTCTTTCCCATAACCTGTCTTCCAACTGTAAGGCATTAAACCAGATTAAACAGATGGTTATGTGCACTGGTGGTGGGAAGTGCCATCAAGACGCAGTTGACTTATGGTGACCCGTAGGTTTGAAAGGGAAGGCAAGAGAAGAACAGAGTTGAGAATGTAAGAGAAGCCATGTTGGATCAGGCCCGTGGCCCATCCAGTCCAACACTCTGTGTCACACAGTGGCCAAAACCCAGGTGCCATCAGGAGGTCCACCAGTGGGGCCAGAACTCCAGAAGCCCTCCCACTGTTGCCCCCCCAAGCACCAAGAACACAGAGTATCACTGCCCCAGACATAATGTTCCATGTATCTCTTGTGGCTAATAGCCACTGATGGACGTCTGCTCCATATGTTTATCCAATCCCCTCATAAGAACATGAGAGAAGCCATGTTGGATCAGGCCAGTGGCCCATCCAGTCCAACAGTTTATGTCACACAGTGACCAAAACTCAGGTGCCATCAGGAGGTCCACCAGTGGGGCCAGAACTTCAGAAGCCCTCCCACCATGCCCCCCCCAGCACCAAGGAGACAGAACATCACTGCCCCAGTGTGTTCCATCTATACCTTGTGGCTAATAGCCAGTGATGGACCTCTGATCCATAAGTTTATCCAATCATCTCATGAAGTTGATTTTCCATTGGCTGATTCTGCGTAGCAACCCTAAACTTTCTTGGTTGTCTCCCATCCCAGTACTACCCAGGTCTGACCCTGCCTAGCTTCCAACATCTGAAGAGATCTGGCTAGCCTGGGCCCTCCACGTTAGGGCATGTATGCAATATCGGAGGCAGGGGTCATTTCCTGCAGGAGCGCACAGGAGTGGAGCTCCGGCAGTAAAGAGCCCAGGGGGCGGGCACATGCAACAAGCCCCACCCCGTGCTCCCAGCAGCCCTCAGTCAGAGCAAGAAGCAGCCAGGTAAGCTGCAGAGACCCCCCCGCCCCCCCCGGCCCAAAACAGTCCAGTGGCACCTTTAATACCAAGTTTTATTCAGGTACAAGCTCTCCCTCCTCTGTGAGGGCAGATCTGTGTGGGAACCCCCCTCCCCATAGCTAGCAATCCAAAGCAGTCCAGTGGAGCCTGAGCAGGGGGGGTTGCCTTCTGACACACTTCCGGTGACGTCAGGGGGTGTGGCCTATGCAAACGAGTTATGCTAATGAGTTATGCTACTGAGCTCCCGCACCTCTTTTTTTTACGAAATGACCCCTGATCGGAGGCAAAACGTGTGCACCAGATCATCACTGGTGAACACACTTTTAAACAACTTTCAAGACTTTGCTGTCCTCCTCCAAAGACTGGAGAAGGGTGGGGGAATCTTCCAGCATCTCACACTGGGCATCGGCAAGACTTGAAAAGCAGTAAGTTTGCCGAGCGTTCCTAAGGCTCGGAAGAACTGGGATTAGCCCCACCCTAGTGAAACTTGAGGAGCAGAATGTGGATTTATCGTCCCCCCTTATCTGACTCTCAAAGCTCATACCCTGAAATTCTTATTAGCAGGCCTGTAGCTAAGGTGGGGCTTTTAAGGGCTCTGCCCCCTCTCTTAAAGGCACAGCCCCACAAAAAATTCTCCTGTGAATGCCTTTTTCAATCATTTAAAAACTTTTTTAAAGGCATGAACTCTTTTAAGCAGATTGGGGTGCTGTAGTTGACTAATTCCTGCACTGAGCAAGGGGGTCGGAGTAGGTGACCTCTAGGATCCCTTCTAACTCTGTGTCAAGAAACTGGTCTCCTTTAAGAGCGTTTTTCTGCCTAAGTGTTAGCTTTCTTGACTATAGAAGTCATCACCCTTACCTGCCGGCTTATTATTAGAATTGTTGCTTAGGCTGGCAGAAGTGATTAACCTGCAGCAGCTGAGAACTGTCATCTAAAGTGGCTGACACCTTGCAATTTAGAGATCTATCCTGGCAACAGCTTTTTAGTGGCTAAATGGCTTTTCTTTCTGCACTGAGAACTTCAGCCCCATATGGTAATGAGCACAAATTTTGGGTGACTCATAAGAGGAAGGACTGGGGCCCAGTGGTAGGCCATCTGCCTGGCATGCAGAAGGTCCCAGGTTCAATCCCCAGCATCTCCAGTTAAGAAGAAGAAGAAGAAGAGATTGGATTTATACCCCGCCCTTCACTCGGAGTCTCAGAGCGGCTTACAAACTCCTTTCCCTTCCCCTCCCCACAACAGACACCCTGTGAGGTGGGTGGGGCTGAGAGAGCTGTGACAGAAACTGCTCTTTTTCAAGGACAGCTGTGCCAGAGCTTGTGACTGACCCAAGGTCACATCAGCAGGTGCAAGTGGAGGAGTGGGGAATCAAACCCGGTTCTCCCAGATTAGAGTCCGCACACTTAACCACTACACCAACTGGCCAAAAGATGGCGGGAAAAAATGGAAGGACCAGGCAGCAGGTGATGTAAAAGTCCTCTGCCTGAGACCCTGGAGAGTTGCTACCAGTCTGAATATACAATACTGATCTCGATGGACCAAAGGTCTGATACCGTATAAGATAGATTCATGTGTCCAAGGGTGGCCCTAGAACTGTATTCCCTTATGCATTCTTTTGCCATACGTGTTTTATTTCCAGTTAAAGCACTAGCTTGTATTCCCTGTAATTCTTCCCAGGCAAACAAGTTCTGTGGACTAACCACTTAAACTCTGCCGTGTTTCCACATTTCTGATTTCATTTTTTAAAATTATGTACAAGAATGATGTAAGCGATATATTTTTTAAAATCCATAATAAACCAAAGGAATCTGCCTTAGATCAGTAAATCGCCAAATGTTTTATCCACTCCCAACTTTTGGAGGCTGTTCTTCCCAGGAAGAGAGGGGGGGAAAAGGATATTTGAGATGCTTAGTGGTTCCGGCAAACTCGCTCGTCTTTCCGTGATCGAATGCACCATGAGGACTAGAAAATTGCTACCATGTTTTGAAAGCGATTGAAGTTTAGACGCTGCCTCCCCCTGCATGTCAAACTACACAGAGCAGAGGAGGAATAGCCAAGGAACGAAAATGAAAGAGGCTCTGAAACTTTTCGGGGACGGAGGCTTTCATCTCAAAGGGCAATTTAGACCTCAGTCCTGAAACGCTTACTGCGGCACACTTTTGTTCAAATGAACGGGAACAGTCTCAGAGCGGGTCTCAACGAAGTGACGGCAAAAGTGATCCGGATCAAGTAATTGCAAGCAGCCCTAGCTTTGAACTTCAGGATAGTTCTCACTCCCTGATCCACCAGTCCCCAAGACTTCTACATTTTGGGTTATTGTTTTGATTCAGAGCTCTTTTCTTTCTCTCTGTAGCTACACAGAGTCAGGGAAGATGTCAAGGCAATTGAGTCTTCTATTTCTAAAACTGTGTTTCCTAAAGACTCTCTCTCTCTCTCTCTCTCTCTCTCTCTCTCTCTCTCTCTCTCACACACACACACACACACACACACACACATTCACAGCTGATACAGCTTTTCAGAAAAACAAATGTGTTACAATTGATTTTACCGGCAGCGTGTTTGACCTTCAAGGGATGCAATACGGAGACGACCCCTCTCTGCAAATCTTCTGAAAGCGGGAACATCTTTTTTTAATTTCTTGGAATTAAAATTGAAGGCGCGCTTAATGTCCGAAGGAGTTTGCTTTTATAGCATGAAAGAGAAGCCCACCTCTGTCGCATGAGTGATGACCAGAAGGAGGAAGATCCAAAGCAGTGGGACACGCAGAGACACAAAGGACAGCCTTGACCAGGACTTCATCAGAAGCAGGATTGCCAACCTCCAGGTGAGGCCTGGAGTTCTCCTGGAATCACAGCTGATCCCCAGACTACAGAGATCAGGTCCCCTGGAGAAAATGGACAGGGGACGGCATGGCATCACACCCCACCGAGGTCACGCTCCATCATCTACCCCTGGGAATTCCCTAACCCAGAGTTGGGTGACTCTAATCAGAAGCTATGTAGCAGGAGAATAGGAAGACCGAATAAGGTACTTGCCAAAGGCCTGGCTTGCCCGACTAGAGATGTGAAGACCTGAGGTGGGGGGGGCAGGAAATCTGGCCCCGCTAGTGGAACCTCCTGATGGCACCTGGGTTTGGGCCACTGTGTGACACAGATTGTTGGACTGGAGGGGCCACTGGCTTGTTCCAAAATGGCTTCTCTTATGTTCTTATGTCTGAGGCACTGATGCTCTGTCTTCTTGGTGCTTGGGGGGCCACAGTGGGACGGCTTCTGGAGTTTTGGCTGGTGGACCTCCTGATGGTCCCTGGGTTTTGGCGACTGTGTGACACAGAGTGTTGGACTGGAGAGGCCATTGGCCTTATCCAACATGGCTTCTCTTATGTTCTTATGTCTGGGGCAGTGTTGCTCTGTCTTCTTGGTGCTTGGGGGGCCACAGTGGGACGGCTTCTGGAGTTTTGGCTGGTGGACCTCCTGATGGTCCCTGGGTTTTGGCGACTGTGTGACACAGAGTGTTGGACTGGATGGGCCATTGGCCTGATCCAACATGGCTTCTCTCATGTTCTCACTCCCCTCATGGACTTTTTTCCCCAGAAAAGAAAAAAAGAAAAAGGAAATTTTGGGGAGCACTGAAAGCTCCCCTCAGATGAAATAAATATTCTGTCTTCTGGACTGCATGAAGTGTTTTAACACAAAGATTTAGTCACTCAAAACTTGTAGCATGAAGGGCTTGGTTTTTTTTAAATGTAAGACAATCTACAGCAGAAGTCCCCAGCCATTGCAAGCCTGTGAGCACCTTGGGAATTCTGACAGAGGTGTGTGGGTGCTGCCACAAAATGGCTACCTCAGGAGGCAGAGCTGACCACAGAATGTCAGTGTATGAGGTTACACATAATTCTCACAGTAACTCTGGAACAGTGCAGACAGAATTTCTGTTTAATAGGGTGCCTTTTAAAAATGAACACACACTGTAACCCAGTGAAGATTCTTGTGCTGTGGTAGCAGCTGTCGCTGAAGCGTCTTTTAAAAAATCTCCACAACCAATCAGAATCCCTGCTGGGACAAAGCCCCACCTGACCTCACCCTCTTTCTAAAAATGCTTGGCAGGCTTCAGGAAAGGTGTTGGTAGGTGTGGTTTCATTTCTCCCTTCAGGATTCCTTTCTTTCCAGGAGGTCTGAGGAGAAAGGTATTCCATTTGGCTCCACCTCTTGAGGCAGCCATTTTGGGTTCAGCTCCGCCTCCTGTGGAAGCCAATCCGAAGTTACCCACAGCTTTAAAAAGCCTGCGGACTCCTGCACTAATTGGTCTTAAGGAGAGGACAATTTCCTTAGCCTTGTCCCAAGCCGGTTGCTAGAAGATGGAGATAATATGCCTACCAAAGAATGTTCAGTGACTCCAATGTGCTATGTGTTATCAGCTTTAGCAAGGTCTGCAGTGCTAATTCAAGCAAGCACTGGTCAGTACTTTGAGCCAGTTTGGTGTAGTTGTTAAGTGTGCAGACTCTAATCTGGGAGAACCGGGTTTGATTCCCCACTTCTCCACTTGCACCTGCTGGATGACCTTGGGCAAGCCGTAGTTCTGATAAGAGCTGTCCTTGAAAAAGAGCAGTTTGTGTCAGAGCTCTCTCAGCCCCACCCACCTCACAGGGTGTCTGTTGTGGGGAGGGGAAGGGAAAGGAGTTCGTAAGCCGCTCTGAGACACCTTTGGGTAGTGAAGGGCGGGGTATAAATCCAATCTCTTCTTCTTCTCTTCTCTATCACAACTACAAAATCTAGGGGTTTTAGGTGTGTTCTTAAACAGAGCTGCCATAGGAAATCAGCACGGGTGGTTGGTGAGGGGAACTGCTCAAGGGCCCTTCCTGGACTAGACAACAGAGAACAAATTAAATTTAGCCTCCAGTTTTTTCTAAGAACTTTAAAATACATACAGGGGGGGGGGGACCTGCTTTTTGCAAACACATTAGTGATAGCCAAATGCAGGCGCTCCTTTTACCCAAAAGTAGCAATCGCAGGCTCATTAAATATAAATAAATCGCTACGAAATGCAGAAGCACTGCACCATATTGATGGAATCATCATTAAATTTTCAGTAATAACTACTTCCATATTTGGCTTCTCACCCCCCCCCCCCCCCCGTTTTCAAGCAGAGAGCAAAGCGACATGCAAGGTTTATTTCTTTATTCTACTGGTTCAGCATTTCTTGGTTTTTTTCCTCCACCAAATGTCTTTGGCTTTTTTAAAAGAAAGGAGCAACATATTGAACCGAATCCATCATTGGACAAAAACCAGGCCCCGTTTGTTGCTCCCACTCGAATAATTCTTTTCAAACATGGAGTGTGAAATGTTCACATCTGGGTAGGGACGTTTGTGGAGATTTGAGGGGTGGAGCCTGAGGGCGGGGCTTGGGGAGGGGCGGGACCTCAGCAGGGTATAATGCCATAGAGTCCACCTTCCAAAGCAGCCATTTTCTCCAGAGTAATGAATCTCTGTTGCCTAAAGATCAGTTGTAATGGCAGGAGATTTCCAGGGGCTACCTGGAGGGTGACAACCCTACATTTCACTGTGGCCCCTTGTGAGGGACAGTGGTGGAGTGAAAGCTTTCTGGCGGCTAGCCAGAGGGTTGTGGGTGAGGGCAATGCCCTGGGAGGAACTTTAGAAAGAAAAACAAGGCCTCATTTATGTTCTGACCATAGAGTTCCTGGTAATTCCTAGAGTTACATGGAAGTCACAAGGGTAGCTCTAGGAACTGCCAGGAACTCTGTGGTCAGAACTTCCTGTAAGTAGACAAGGCCTCATTTTTCTTTTTAATTCTCCCTGGGACAATTGAACCCCTCCCCATTTGGCCCCAGTTTTTGTCCACTGATCAGGTGAGCATTGGTGGGCCAGACCCACAATTACCTGGAGGTCTCCTGCTATAAGAACATTAGGTCGGGCACAGAGTAGGGGAGTGGAGTGGAGTGGGCTACCACACTAAATAAAATTAAGTACATCATTGTGGTAGCTGGATTGCAATGAATGCAGATGAGATGGCTTCAGTACATCTTAGGACATTGTATTCTGCCTGTATCTAGCAAGGTTGGTTTCAGAAACAGAGGCGGGAGGGGGCTGCACTGCTCCTGCTGACCTCTGTTGATAACCCACAGTTGTGACCTAAGACACCAAAGAGACCCAGCTTGCCCTTGGCCTTTCATCTTGGCACTCTACACATTTATTGATTTTAAAATATTGATCTTGCAGTCAAATTGGCCCTTGGAGTAGCTTGCGTATTACGAACGTAGGAGCAGGGAATCCTCAATGTGAGTTAAGTGGGGGGGGAATAGAAGGCTGAAAGGACTCTATGCCCTCCCCCTGCCTTTTAATGAAGGCTTGAAGGCTGGGCAGGGCTATTTTTGGGCAGGAATTCACAGGAACGGAGTTCCGGCTGGCTTCCTGGGCTCTTTACTGCCGGAGCTCCGCCCCTGTGTGCTCCTGCAGGAAATGACCCCTGTAGAGTCTTAGCTAATATGGACATAAGCTGGGTTACCAGATGCCCTCTTTTTAGTGGACATGTCCTTTTTTGGGGGGGGTCCGTGCTCTTTTGGGGTCTTTTTTTAAAAAAACTGATGAAAATGTCCTCTTTTTAGGATGGAAATGTCCTCTTTTTAGGATGACTAGTTAGTAGCAATAACCGCAGCTTAAAATGAGATTTGTCCTGGCGATCACTTGTTTGAAGTAGTCAGTTGGGAAATATGTCCTCTTTTTTGCTTTCCAAAATATGGGAACCGTAAGAAGAAGATGATGATCATGATGATGATAATGGAAGAAAATAGAGTTACCAGATGTCCTCGTTTTAGAGGACACATCCTCTTTTTTTGGTATCTGTCCGCTTTTGGTGTAGTGGCTAAGTGTGCGGACTCTGATCTGGGAGAACCGGGTTTGATTCCCCACCCCTCCCCTTGCACCTGCTGATGTGACCTTGGGTCAGTCACAAGCTCTGTCACAGCTGTCCTTGAAAAAGAGCAGTTTGTGTCAGAGTTCTCTCAGCCCCACCCACCTCACAGGGTGTCTGTTGTGGGGAGGGGAAGGGAAAGGAGTTTGTAAGCCGCTCTGAGACTCCAAGTGAAGGGCGGGGTATAAATCCAATCTCCTCCTCCTCCTCCCCTCCTCCTCCCCTTCCTCTCCTCTTCGTCTCCTCTTCGTCTCCTCTTCGTCTCCTCTTCGTCTCCTCTTCGTCTCCTCTTCGTCTCCTCTTCGTCTCCTCTTCGTCGTCTTCTTCTTCTCTTTTTTAAAAAAACTAATGAAAATGTCCTCTTTTTGGGATGGAAGGTTTGGAATATTCCTAGTTAGTATCAATGATTGCAGCTTAAAATGAGATCTGTCCTAGCGATCACTCGTTTGAAGTAGTCAGTAAGGAAATATGTCCTCTTTTTTGCTTTTCGAAATATGGGAACCCTAAAGAAGAAGATGATGATGATGGAAGAAGCAGCAGCAGATGATGATGATGATAATGGAAGAAAATAGGGCTACCAGAGGTGTCTGTCCTTTTTTGGGCTATTTTTTTAAAAAAAACTGATGAGAATGTCCTCTTTTTGGGATGGAAAGTTCGGAATTTTCTTTGTTAGTGGCTATGATCACAGCTTAAAATGAGATTTGTCCTACTGATCACTTGTTTGAAGTAGTCAGGAAATATGTCCTCTTTTTTGCTTTTCAAACTCTGGTAACCCTAGGAAAACCTTTTTTAAATTTACCAGCAGGCCCAATGTTCCCTCTAAGCTGTGGAGTCTTGTGAGCAAAAATTCTACTTTGTGAGCTACTGGCATTAAAGTTGTGAGCCAGCAATTTGGCTACTGCCTAAATTACTTTGCTCTGGAGCCCTCCTTCCTGAGCTAAGACAAAAATGTGTGAGCCGGAGGCTAAAAAACTGTGAGCTAGCTCACACTAACTCCGCTTAGAGGGAACACTGCCAGCAGCACCACTGCATGAAGGAAAGCCGTTGGATTGGTTATTCCCCCTCCCATTTTTAAAATGAAAAAATGCAACCCTTTTGGTCCCGCAGTGTGCATTATTTAGTTCCCAACCTCCTTATTGTTTCTCATAATTATAACTGGCAGGCCTCCATTCATTATTCGATTTGCATTTTCGAGAAGGATTCCAAGAAGAGGGGCCCGTACAAGGTGCTGTCGCTGAGTGCAGCGGCCATAAAACTTAACAACCAGAAACATTATGGGCGAATGGAGCCCCACGTGGGTATCTGAAGGGCGATCTAGAAAAAAGGGAGGTTCATTCTTAGGAAAAATATGTTTCTACTTGCCTAGCACTCGTCCCCCCCCCCTTTTCGGCGTAGGTATAAAAAAGATGAATGAGGCATTAAGGAGAAACGCGAGCTTCGCCGTACGTATTTTATTATAAATACATTTTAAAAGCTGTATTGAAATGTGTCTCCTTGCAGCGGGTCTTGAAGTGTGGTCCTCGGGCTCGGGAGAGGCCGGGCCAATCAGCGCTGCAGATTTAAAAGCGTTTTGCCGCCACGGTTCCTTCCAGTCCATTTATTAAAAAACAAACACCTTACCGTTTTATCCTTTCCTTCCTGTCAGGGGTTCAGGGTGGCTAATATGGTTTCCCCAGCAGTTCCCAAACTTTTCAGTATGGTGACCCGCAAGCAGGGGTCATTTCGTAGAAAAAGAGGTGCAGGAGCTCATTAGCATAACTTATTTGCATATGCCACACCCCCTGACATCACCAGAAGTGTGTCAGAAGGCAACACTCACTGCTCAGGCTCCACTGGAATGTTTTGAATTGCTAGCTATTGGGGGGGGGGGACGTGCAGATCTACCCTCACAGAGAAGGGAGAGCTTCTTCTTGAATAAACCTTGGCCTTAAAGGTGCCACTGGACTGTTTTGGATTGCTAGCTGGGGGGAGAGAACGCACAGATCTGTGCAGAAAGGAAGGAGGGAAAGGGGGAAAGAAAGAAGAAGGAGGGAGAGAGGGAAAGAAAGAAGGAGAGAAGGAAATGAGGGAAAGGGAAAGAAAGAGGGAGCGAAGAAAAGAAGAAGGGCTGCTTCTTGTTCCTCGTGGCCCGGGGCTGCTGGGAGCAGGGGGCAGGGCTTGTTGCATGTGCCCGCTCCCTGGGCTCTTTACTACCGGAGCTCCGCTCCTGTGCGCTCCTGCAGGAAATGACCCCTGCCCGCAAGTCCAGATTTTCTTCGTATGGTGACCCATTGAAGTGTGGCCTAAGGTTTTTTGGTGACCTAGGTGAACGATGACCTCAGCACCCGTCTAGTTCAGCATTCCATTTTCTGCAGTGGCCAACCAAATGTTTTTGAGAAACCAACAAACATCGCACAAAGGGTGCAGCTGCCCCCACTAGGAATGCCAAGCAAGTGGCATTCTGACATACACAACCTTCTGCATATGGAGGTTACAACCCACCCTTTGACATAAGAACATAAGAGAAGCCATGTTGGATGAGACCAACAGCCCATCCAGTCCAACACTCTGTGTCACACAGTGGCCAAAACCCAGGAGCCATCAGGAGGTCCACCAGTGGGGCCAGAACTCCAGAAGCCCTCCCACTGCTGCCTCCCATGCACCAAGAAGACAGAACATCGCTGCCTCAGACATAAGGACATAATAGTCTGCCTCGGTGGGGAGGGCGGGATACAAATGAAATAAATAAATAAATAAATATAGAAGCCATGCTGGATCAGGCCGATAGCCCACCTAGTCCAACTTTCTGTATCACACAGTGGCCAAAACCCAGGTGCCATCAGGAGGTCCCCTCCAGAAGCCTTCCCACTGTTGCCCTCCAAGCATCAAGAAGACAGAACATCACTGCCTCAGACATAAGAACATAAGAGAAGCCGTGTTGGATCAGGTCAGTGGCCCGTCCAGCCCAACACTCTGTGTCACACCGTGGCCAAAACCCAGGTGCCATCAGGAGGTCCACCAGCAGGGCCGGAATTCCAGAAGCCCTCCCACTGCTGCCTCCCATGCACCAAGAAGACAGAACATCGCTGCCTCAGACATAAGAACATAATAGTCTGCCTCGGTGGGGAGGGCGGGATACAAATCAAATCAAATAAATAAATATAGAAGCCATGCTGGATCAGGCCGATAGCCCACCTAGTCCAACTTTCTGTATCACACAGTGGCCAAAACCCAGGTGCCATCAGGAGGTCCACTCCAGAAGCCTTCCCACTGTTGCCCTCCAAGCACCAAGAAGACAGAGCATTACTGCCTCAGACATAAGAACATAAGAGAAGCCGTGTTGGATCAGGTCAGTGGCCCCTCCAGTCCAACACTCCGTGTCACACCGTGGCCAAAACCCAGGTGCCATCAGGAGGTCCACCAGCAGGGCCAGAACTCCAGAAGCCCTCCCACTGTTGCCCTCCAAGCACCAAGAAGACAGAGCATCACTGCCCCAGACATAAGAACGTAAGAGAAGCCATATTGGATCAGGCCAATGGCCCATCCAGTCCAACTCTCTGTGTCACACAGTGGCCAAAACCCAGGTGCCATCAGGAGGTCCACCAGCAGGGCCGGAATTCCAGAAGCTCTCCCACTGTTGCCCTCCAAACACCAAGAAGACAGAGCATCACTGCCCCAAGTCAGAGTGTTCCATCTAGACCTTGTGGCAAATAGCCACTGATGGACCCATTCATTTAATCCCCTCTTGAAGCTGTCTATGCCTGTAGCTGCCACCACTTCCTGAGGCACCGTCTCTTTCTCCATGACTCCCTCTGATCCCCTCCTAAGATTCTAAGAGATTTGCTGTAGTGACCATCGGGACACATTTTACTTGATCAACATGCAATAAAGAAAAAAATGCCATCTAATGTATGACACAGAAGGTTCCGTTTCCAGAGTCAGATCTTGTTTTCCAGAAGAGAACAACAGAAAGGGCAGAGGTGGCCATTACGGAGCGCTGGCCGGCCACCCACTTTCAGAGGCTTTGCGACCCACTTTTGGGTCCCGACCCACAGGTTGGGAAACTCTGGTTTTCCTATCACCGTTATCTCCTCATGGCAGTCTTTTAAGGTGAGCTCGCCGAGAGTGTGTGTCTGGCCAGAATTCACCTCGGGAGTTTCTTTGGCATTGTTGGGATTTGTATCTTGGTCTCCTAGATCCTAACTACATTTGGAGTCTCAGAGCGTCTTACAAACTCCTTTCCCTTTCCGTCCTCACAACAGACACCCTGTGAGGGAGGTGGAGCTGAGAGAGCTCTTGACAGAAACTGCTCTTTTTCAAGGACAGCTCTTATCAGAGCTACGGCTTGCCCAAGGTCATCCAGCCAGGTGCGAGTGGAGGAGTGGGGAATCAAACCCGGTTCTCCCAGATTAGAATCTACGCACTTAACCACTACGCCAAACTGGCTCTCTGAGAGAGTTTGTGACGGGCCCAAAGTCACCCAGCAAGCTTCCATGGTAGAAATGGGGTTTTGAACCCGGGTGACCTAGGTCCTAGGTTTTTTTTTTTAAAAAAAACCTTTTTGGTATTTTGTGTGTGTGTATGCATCTGTGTGTCTGCACCTGAAAGTCACATTGACCTACTGGGGGCCAGGAGGATATTCAGAGAGGCAGCTGAATAAAGCCTGCCTCTGTCCTCCCGACTTGGTATTCCAAGTAAGTCTCCCTTCCAAGTACTAACCACAGTCAGCCCTGCTTAGCTTCCGAGATCTGATGTCCCCAGGGTCCCAGTTCACCAGTCTATCCACTACACCACATTGGCTCTTCACACCTGGGCACCAATGCTCCCCTCTAAGCCGTGGAGTCTTGTGATCAAAAATTCTACTTTGTGAGCTACCGGTATTAAAGTTGTGAGCGAGCGATTTGGCTGCTGCATACATTAGTTGGCTCTGGAGCCATCCCTTCCCGAGCCAAGACAAAAATGTGTGAGCCGGAGGCTAAAAAACTGTGAGCTGGCTCGCGCTGACTCAGCTTAGAGGGAACACTGGTGGGCACCCAAGCCAGTCAAAAGGACGGGTTGTGTGCCTCTCTTCTCTGCTTTGGGAAGGTCCCCCTTTCCTACAAGTGACTCTGTGTGTGTGCGCGTGCGCGTGTGTGCGCACCTGTTCAGGACGGACATGGGAAAATTGTTTGGCCTGTGAGAAGAACGCCATGTCCTTGCATCTCTCCTTTTGAAAGGGTAATGAATGCAAGGCAGGTGAGTCAGCCTTTTGTGCTTGGGCACCAGGTGCCTCTCTGGTCGTTTCTTTTTCGGGGATGGCATGTTAAAACACACCCTGGCATTCATCCTGTTTGCAAACACTCCAGACTGTGGAGAGCTTACTCACTCACTCTGTGTGTGTGTGTGTGTGTGGTAACCATTTGTCCTTAACAACCTGGCTTCTGGTTAGGATGGTTATAACAGTATATTCACCAGGAGGGTGATTGTGGTATAAAGCCTTCCCTTAAGCAGGCGGGGGGGGGGGAGGAGAAAGGACAGGTGCCGTCGAGAGCAAACATACCTGACTGCCACCAGTAACACCTCCACCACCAACAATTAATATCTACCCTGGCGGAGCCCTGGCCCGTAGGTCCCTCAAACACAAGCTGTGCCAATTACCCGAGATAGCCGCAGGAGGCCGAAGAGTCAATTGAGATAAAGAGGATCGTTGCTAGTACTTTATTTTGCTTGAATTTTTAATGTTGTATTTATTAATGTATGTGATTTTATTATGATTGTTTTATGCGAATTTTATTGTTGTAAGCCGCCTTGAGCCGGCCTTGGCTGGGAGGGCGGGATATCATCATCATCATCATCATCATCATCATCATCATCATCATCATCATCATCATCATCATCAAACATCATCATCAAACATCAACATCAACATCAACATCAACATCATCAACATCATCATCAACAATAATTCAAGTTGCAGCCAACTTATGGCAACCCCGTAGGGTTTTCAAGACAAGACCCGAACAGAAGTGGTTTGCCCTTGCCTGCCTCTGTGTAGCATCCCTGGGATTCCTTGGTGGTCTCCCATCCAAGTACTTACCAGCGCCATCCCTGCTTAGCTTTCAAGAGCTGCCAAGATCAGGCTAGCCTGGGCCATCCAGATCAGGGGTGGAGTTTTCAAGGCAAAAGACGAACAGAGGTGGTTTGCCACTGCCTGCCTCTGCATAGCAACTCTGAGTTTCCTTGGTGGTCACCCATCCAAGTACTAATCAGGCGCCAGGGGTCATTTTGTAGAAAAAGAGGTACAGGAGCTCATTAGCATAACTCATTAGCATAACTTTATTTGCATATGCCACACCCCCTGACATCACCGGAAGTGTGTCAGAAGGCAACACCCACTGCTCAGGCTCCACTGGACTGTTTTGGATTGATAGCTATTGGGGGGGGGACGTGCAGATCTGTCCCTCACAGAGGAGGGAGAGCTTGTACCTGAATAAAACTTGGTCTTAAAGGTGCCACTGGACTGCTCTGGACCGGAGGGCCGGGCTCTGCAGCTTACCTGGCTGCTTCTTGCTCTGACTGAGGGCTCCTGGGAGCAGGGGGTGGGGCTTGTTGCATGTCCCCGCCCCCTGGGCTCTTTACTGCCGGAGCTCCGCTCCTTTGCGCTCCTGCAGGAAATGACCCCTGATCAGGCCCAACCCTGCTTAAGCTTTGGAGATTTGATGAGATTGGGCCAGCCTGGACCATTGGGGCCTGATTCAAGTGCTGCTGTTGATGAAATGTCCCATAATCACCACAGCCCTTCAAAGTAGGTGAGACCAAGTTCCATGGCCAAATGAAGTCTGAACGTGGATCTTCCCCAAGCAAAAACCCAACGCCCTCTGTCCCATTACTTTCTGATAGCTCCCCTGGGGTTTTCAGGCTTTATTTCAAATATTTGTGTATTTGTTCTCTCACACTGGGGATACATAGCGGCTTATGAAATAAAATAACCTTTGGCCAAAACAAATTTAGAAGAAGAGAAGAGGAGATTGGATTTATACCCTGCCCTTCACTACCCGAAAGTGTCTCAGAGTGGCTTACCATCTCCTTTCCCTTCCCCTCCCCACAACAGACACCCTGTGAGGTGGGGCTGAGAGAGCTCCTTTGAGGACTGCCCTTGAGAGAACAGCTCTGAGAGAAATTGAGACTGACCCAGGGTCACACCAGCAGCTGCATGTGGAGGAGTGGGGACTCAAACTCAAATGTATTGCAAGAACCAGTATGGTGTAATGGTTAAGAGCGTTGGACTAGTATCTGGGAGACCCAGGTTCAAATCCCTACTTGTGCCATGAAAGCTTGCTGGATGACCTTGGACCAGTCATATGCTCTCAGCCTAACCTACCTCACAGGGTTGTGGTGTGGATAAAATGGGAAAAATGGAAATTTGGGGTGGGCGAACTGATATACACACCATACCTGCTCTCTTATCAAACCTAAACTAATTTTACTGCTTTAGCAACAGAAATGCATCATTCGTAACTCACTTAGCATATGAAAGTGCAATATTTGAAATATTTACGGAACTTAAAAGTTATCAGTTTCTTAGTTTTCTACAAGTGGTCAGCCGTGTTGGTCTGAGGCAGTAGAACGAAGTTAGTGTCCGGTTGTCTCCAGTGGTTGGTCTTTGTTGGTCTTAAAGGTGCCACTGGACTCTAAATTTGTTCTTTAGTTTTCTACAAGCGACATTGCAAATATGCGCAATGCTTAAGAGAATACCACACACTGATGCACCCTGTGCTACCTTAGCCTGTGTACCTTAATTTTTGCCATCTGAAAAACTGAAAAAATAGGCGTTAAATAGAAAACGCAAGCTTTGTGTTAAGTAACATAAAATATATTATTTGATCAGAAATCAGGGTCATACAAAGGATCAATAATAATATCCGCACAGGTAGATGTCTTTCCAGCTAGATGCTGTTGTCTTCCCACTGTGGCTGCTGGTTAGAGAGAGCACGGTGCTCAGTAAAACTCTCAGAGTTTTCCTCTGGGGCTTTGGTGCAGTTTCTGCCTCATCAGCAGGGTATAATGCCATTGTAATGATTTCATGTTTTGGTGTGTGCGTTTCTTTAAATGTTTAGTGTGGCTGCAGTAATGTAAGGCGAGTGATAGAATAGAGGGAGATGTGTGATGTGATAGGCTGATGACTGAGAGTGTGGGAGGAGAGATGTCTCTGAGGTGATTCTGTGTTCTTGAAGAGACCAGTGTGTTTTAGAGAAACAGTGTTAAGAGTCTGTATGACAGAAGAAGCAGTTGGAGTTTAGCCTGTGTGGTTATATGGGAAAGTTTAGCCTGTGTGGCTGTATGAGAGAGTTTAGCCTGTGTGGCTATGAGCAAGAGATTTTTAGCCTGTGTGGCTATGAGCAAGAGAGTTTTAGCCTGTGTGGCTATGAGCAAGAGAGTTTAGCCTGTGTGGCTATATATATGAGAGAGAGATAAGCCTGTCAGAGTTGAGTTTGGGTGTTTGAGAGACTGTGTGTGAGGCCAAGCTTTGTCAGTTACATATTCTTTCTTCAGCAACAGTTCAAAAATATCCAGAGGCCTATTTTGTTCTTTTATAAATAAATAATTATTTGTTTAAACTTATCCCAGAAACCAGAACAGTCCTTTCTCAGGGCCACATAGTCCTCTGAAGCGCCCAGACACTGGGCCATTCTACCAAAATAGAGAGATTTGGAATTTTAATTCCTGGTGGCAGCAGAAAGTTCATGAAGTGCCCAGACACTGGGCCATTCTACCAAAATAGAGGGATTTGGAATTTTAATTCCTGGTGGCAGCAGAAAGTTCATGAAGCGCCCAGACACTGGGCCATTCTACCAAAATAGAGAGATTTGGAATTTTAATTCCTGGTGGCAGCAGAAAGTTCATATACACAGAGTGCGTTTTAAAGGAGAAACAGTCTCCCCAATAAGCAGGACATCACAGCCATAGACTCCCATCTTCCAAAGAGGCCATTTTCTCCAAGGGAACCGATCTCTGTCGCCTGGAGATCAGTTGTAATCCCAGGAGATCTCCAGCCACACCCTGGAGGCTGGCAACTCTACTCAGCACCCCACAGAATGCAGTCCAAACCCCTTTATTCTTTTCATCCTGGGAATCCTCCCACTTAGAAGTGGCCCAAGTTGGTTGTTGGACAGACGTGGGAAATACAGCTTCGTGGCTTTTGTGGTCTCGGAGGGCCAGATTCGGACCCAGTGCCCAAGTTGGGGGCACACTTAACTTCCCCCTCTGCAGAGAGACGACTTCCGTCGCTCAGGGGGGTGGGGCAAGATCCGTGAAATCCCCACCAGAACTCATGGAGGCATGGTATCGTCCTTTTTTGCTGAGGGCGAGCATCTAAATCAGCCCAAGGAGACAGGGCATAGCCCTCTTGATTGAATGGAAAGCGTGTCTCCTCGGACCGCTCCGTGGGGCCTAAATAAAAAAGGGCAATCAATAAGCAAGCGGAGGAGCTGAATGCACCAAAATGGGTTATGTAAAGTAATATTTTTTCCCCCTAAAGTGGAGGGATAGATAAGTTGAGGAGCAGATTTCTTTCAAAGACAAATATGACGCTCCGGGGAATAGAGAGCAGGTCTAGCGCGGAAAGAGTTGGGAGTATGCGGATCTTAAAAGCTGTGCCTTGGGGACCCCTGGAAGGCCCATGGAGGGGGCCTTTCAGGAACATAATCTTCTGCTTGCTGATAGCTGAGGCTTTTTTAAGAAGTGCAAATTGGATCTTTACACAGATAACACAACTGAGGAAAAATAAAAGTAAAATAAAAAAATGATGCACGGAGGAGGACGAGGAGATTGGATTTATACCTCACCCTTCACTACCCAAAGAAGTCTCAGAGTGGCTTGCAAACTCCTTTTCCTTCCCCTCCCCACAGCAGACACCCAGTGAGGTAAACATAAGAACATAAAAGATGCCAATGTTGGATCAGGCCAAAGGCCCATCCAGTCCAACACTCTGTATCACACAGTGGCCAGAAATACCAGTGCCACCAGGAGGTCCACCAGTGGGGCCAGGACATTAGAAGCCCTCCCACTGTTGACCCCCCCAAGCACCAAGATGACAAAGCATCACTTGCCCCAGAGCCCCTATCTATACCTTGTGGCTAATAGCCACTGATGGACCTCTGCTCCATATGCTTATCTAATTCCCTTTTGAAGCCGTCCATGCTTGTAGCCGCCACCACTTCCTGTGGCAGTGAATTCCAAGTGTTAATCACTCTAGGTAGGTGGGGCTGAGAGAGCTCTCCCAAGAACTGCCCTTGAGAGAACAGCTCTGAGAGAACTTGTGACTGACCCAAGGTCACACCAGCAGCTGCATGCGGAGGAGTGGGGAATCTTCTGCTCAGATTTTCCTTCCGTCCTCACTCTGTTTCCCAGCCATCATTATGCCTGTCTTGTGACCTTCTTTGCTGTTTCGTTGCTTAGGAAACCCCAAAATGGACGCCAAAATCTTGCGAGAGTCTCACGAGATCTCAGCACAAAAAGCAGTTTATATTTATTCCTCTCATCTGTGTTCCTTACAGTTGTGTGGATTTTTTGATCCACGTATTGGGGGCGAGATAATGTTGCCAAGTCCAGGCTGGGAAACTCCTCGAGATTTTGGGGGGAGGAGCCCGAGGAGGGCAGAGTTTGGGGAGGGACTTCAGCAGGGTATAAGGTCATAGAGTCCACCCTCCAAAGCCACCATTCTCTCAAGGAAAACGGATCTATGTCGTCTGGAGAGCAGTTGTAATTCTGGGAAGTCTCTATGCCTCACCTGGAGGTTGGCAGCCGTAGGCCCAGGTTCTGAATTGAGTCCAAGATTCTGCAAGGTTTCTAACTTTTGTTGCTGGGCTGGATCTGGGCTGCTTGAGGGCTGATGAGTTGAATGGAAGCTGCTGTCTAGGGGGAGGGTAACCAACCTTTAGGATTCCTCTCCCTGGGTGGGTTTGCAGAACTGGAAAGGCAGTTGATAGAATAGGCCTCTCTGTCTGTAGGGGCTGCTCTGGGAGCAGGGAAAGACTTGACAGGTCTTGATGGCAATGGGAGGCTGGCACAGGTGGTGGAGATGAGCGGCTGCCAAATTGACTTCTCTGCCTGCAGGGGTTGGGCATGCGTGCAGCCGATGCCAAGGGGTGACCTCCCTGCTGGTAAATCTACAGGCCTGTGCAGAGCCGATTGACTCGTGGATGCAAAAAGCTGTCTTGTAGACAGCTCTGTGCCCTGGCAGGTCTGGCAACGGCTAATTACATGTTTAATCCTGGATTCATCTGAGGATTTTTGGGGCCATCAATATGAGTGACGTTTGGAAGATACAGCTAGTGGAAAACATGCTTTGATTTCGCTGTTATTGCTGGTGCTTGACTGAGATTCTAAGCTTACTCCACGTTTTGGTATATGAGAGGCCGAGAGCCGGTGTGGCGCAGTGGAAAGAGTAAGAGTGACGGACGAGGTACTAGGGAGGCCTAGGTTCAAATCCCCATTTTGACCACGGAACCTTGCTGGGTGATCTTGGGCCCGGCACAAACTCTCAGCCTGGCCTACCTCACAGGGTTGTTGTGAGAAGAGGGGAAAATGACGGTCTACCCTGCTTTGAGTCCTGAGTAGGGAGAAAGGTGGGATATAAATAAATGAATGCAAACTCATGAGTCGACAATCCCTTTTTTAATTCCAGAGGGGAATTAAGGTTTTATTTATATTTCGCTTCATTTTTATTTAGATAGATTTATATCCCCTGTCTGTCTGTCATCCATCATATGTCATCTGTCTATCTATCTATCATCCATTCATCCCTCCCTCCCTCCGTCTGTCTATCCGTCTGTCATCTATCATCTGTCTGTCTATCTATCTATCTTCCATTTATCATCTATCTATCATCCATCTATCTATCATTTTTCATGTCTGTCTGTCTGTCTGTCTGTCTGTCTGTCTGTCCATCCACCCTCTCTATCTATCCATCCATCCATCCACCCTATCTATCTATCTATCTATCTATCTATCTATCTATCTATCTATCTATCCTCCATCTCTCTCTCTCTCTCCCCCAGGGACTCAAGGTGGATTACAGGCAGTGAGTCGGCACATTCCATAACTAGCGCATTAGGAGATTAGAAGTCTGGTGCCCATAGTGTCTTATATCATGTTTCTCCCCTCCGTTTTTATCCTCACAGGAACCCCGGGAGGCAGGTTAGGCTGAGAATGTGTGACTGGCCCAAGGTCACCCAGTGAGTTCCCGTGACAGAGTGAGGATTCGAACCTGGGTCTCCCCGGAGCCTTTTAAAAAACTTCTGTCCTTTGGCCAATGCAGCAATGGCAACAGAAAATAAAACCCTCTTTTGTTAGTCTAGAGAAGACGGGATTCGCTGCCTCCAGCGGAAGATGTGGATTTTCGGTGTTCTCGGCTTTATATACAGGTGGTGTCCTTTTAGAACTGTCGTCTGCCTCCCTTGACCTTTTGCAGGTACACGAGGTACAGACTGATATGTTCCCCCCGTTTTTAGAAGTCTGACACAACAGTGTAAATCCTCGCACCTTTCCTCCCCCCCTCCCCCACCCACCCCCCTGTGGGTTCTAAAGGCTGAAAGCAAGTTTGGCTTACGGGTTAGATAAAAGCCCGAAAATTAAGGAAGCGGCTTTCCTTAATGGGGATCTGAAAGATTTATGAAAGAAGCCTCTTTGAAATGGGGCGACATGAAAAGAAGACACCAGAGAGCTTTGAGAGGGCTAATTGTGATGGACATGGAAGGGGTGTCCGCTCTCTCCCCTCCTTGCCCCTCAGGGAAGGGGCTGTGCATATGGCCAGAAATGGTGTCTCTTGCGGGAATCGAGGAAAGGAGTTTAAGGAGTTTCGTCATGGGCGGGCGACAGATGGCGTGCCGATGAGGAGAGGGGCCTCCCAGGGCACTCCGTGACCCACGCGCACCTGTTCAGAGCACCGAAAACAGTCACTTTCTTCTGTCGAGATGGGGTGTTTTGAGGGGTCTGTTAGAGCAGGTACATGGAATTGTGACCCGCAAGTGGAATCATAGAATAGAATCATAGAACCATAGGGTTGGAAGGGACCTCCAGGGTCATCTAGTCCAACCCCCTGCATAATGTAGGAAATTCACAAATACCTCCCCCCCTCACACCCCCAGTGACCGCTGTTCCATGCCCAGAAGATGACAAAAAAACCTCCAGGATCTCCAGCCAAACTGGTCTGGAGGAAAATCGCTTCCTGATTGCCAACCTCCAGATTGTACCTGGAGATCTTCTGCTATTAAAACTGATCTCTGGATGACCAAGGTCCATTCCCCTGGAGAAAATAGCTGTCTTGGGAGGGTGGACTCTGTGGGATTATACCCCACTGAGGTCCCTCCCGTCCCCAAACCCTGCCTTGCTCGGGCTTCATCCCCAAAATCTCCAGGTCTTTCCTGACTCAGAGCTGGCAACCCTACCCGTAAGCCTGAATGTCTGTTCTGAGCTTTATTCCTCTGACTTGGTTGATGGTTATTAGGGAGGCTTGCCAGCTTCCAGGTGGTGGCTGGAGAGCCAGTGTGGTGGAGTGGTTAAGAGCGGCGGACTGTACTCTGGAGAACCGGCTTTGATTCCCCACTCCTCCAGACTCAGCCAGCTGGGTGACCTTGGGTCAGTCACAGTTCTCTCAGAGCTGTTCTCTCAAGAGCTCTCTCAATCCTACCTACCTCACAGGGTGCCTGTTGTGGGGAGAGGAAGGATATTGTAAGCCACTCTGAGACTTTGAGTGAAGGGTGCGGTATAAATCTTCTTCTTCTTCTTCTTCTTCTTCTCCTTCTCCTTCTCCTTCTCCTTCTCCTTCTCCTTCTTCTTCTTCTTCTTCTTCTTCTTCTTCTTCTTCTTCTCCTCCTTCTCCTCCTTCTCCTTCTCCTTCTCCTTCTCCTTCTCCTTCTCCTCCTTCTCCTTCTCCTCCTCCTCCTCCTCCTCCTCCTCCTTCTTCTTCTCCTCCTTCTTCTTCTCCTTCTCCTCCTTCTTCTTCTCCTTCTCCTCCTTCCTCCTCCTCAGCCATTACAATATTATGTTGATTTTAACCCTGAAACTCTTCGGATATTCCTCTTAGAAGATAGTAAAAAACCTGTGTCTTAATGCAGTGGCAAGGTTTTGTGCCCTGGCTCTTAGAAAGCGGAACCATTTGTCCAAGAAAATGATAAAGGCTGAAGTGTGAATTTCACTTGTGCTGTGATTTTAAACTATATGTATTAGTTGTCAAAGTAGTATTTTAACCTTGCTGGTCTCGACCGTAATAAATTTAAATTTGACTCCTAGAATGATCATTCTGGAGGATTTCAACTCCTCCTCTTCCCAACATGATGCCCATCAAATGTTTTTAGAAAATGGGTGGGGCCAGGTGGGGCTTCTGATTGGCCATTGGAGATTTGATTGACTGTAGATTTTTAAATATATTGCTTTGAGAGCCGCTTCCACCACAGCACAAGGACCTTCACTGTGTGACTGAAGGTCAGCCGTGGCAGCCATTTTATCGCCGGCTCTGCCTCTTGCTGCAGCTGTATCACGGCAGCCATTTTGCGTCTGCGCCCACCACACTGTGTCAGAACTCCAGCGGTGCCCCACAAGCTCAAAAAGGTTGGGGACCCGCCAGGGCTCTTTTTGTAGCAGGAGCTCCTTTGCATATTAGGCGACACACCCCTAACGCAGCCAATCCTCCAAGAGCTTACAGTAGCCCCTGTAAGAAGAGCTCTGTCAGCTCTTGGAGGATTGGCTGCATTAGGGATGTGTCGCCTAATATGCAAAGGAGTTCCTGCTGCAAAAAGAGCCCAATGATTACAAAAAGATTCCAGAAGGCCCAGTCCCTCGGGAACTATGGTTGCCAACTGGCTTGGGGGGGGAAATGTTCTGTCCCTTTAAGCCTCTGTTAAAGGAAGAGGACATTTCCCCCCAGGCCTGTTGGCAAACTTTGGTGTGCACCATTACGTTGCAAACCACAGAAGAAAACGAGATCCTGTCCAAACAGGATTGCACCATCAGAGTGGGTATGGAGCACGCCCGGCAGCTGATGAATTTTCGAAGTAGGCTGAATGCAAATCATGTACTGTTGTGTCAGTGTATTTTTAAACTTAAAACCACGTTTGTTACATAACTCGAACAGGCACAACTACTTCCTTAGTGAAATATTATAGGCTCAGTCCGAATCTCTTCCCCTTTCATCCCTCTTTCCTGTCCTACCAGACTACATCTCCCAGCAGGCAGTGCTAACAAGCTTGAGTGTTTATAGCCACAAGTATCTACTGTAAGCTCTTGGAGGATTCGCTACACTAGGGGTGTGTCGCCTAGTATGCAAAGGAGTTCCTGCTACAGAAAGAGCCCTGGGGACCCCCAATCTAGGGACTGACATGCTTCCATTTTTAGGTAAAGCGATCCCAGTCTTAAAAGTGTTGCGAGGACTTTTTATACAGGTAGAAATTCACAAGCCGTTCATGGGAGCGCCGCCGTCCCTTCCGCTGGCTCCCTGTTCTCCTCCGATATCTCTCAGCAAACTCATGGTGTGGGGCAGGCCTGCCAAAGACATGCTGGTTAGTTGTCATCTTCAGCAACCAGTCCTGGCTGTGGCTGGCTCCCCAGTCCTCTTATCTGGCTGTACCAATTTGGGTAACTAGTCCTGTCCCTAGTGTTGCTAGGTCCCCCCGGTGTGCTCGGGAACCCCCCCCC
>NW_015173127.1:578159-610546 GCF_001447785.1 Gekko japonicus
GCGCAGCCAGCTGTCTGGCAGAGGAGAGTTACCGCCCCCAATGAGACTTGCCTACGTCACCTGGAAGTGATGTAGGTACATTGGTGACATCAGGGGGCACCGCTCTGGTTTATGGGCAAAACTCTAAGGTAGAATTAGGAAGAGGAGGAGATTGGATTTATACCCTGCCCTTCACTCGGAGTCTCAGAGTGGCTTACAATCTCCTTTCCCTTCCCCTCCCCACAACAGGCACCCTGTGAGGTAGGTGGGCCTGAGAGAGCTCTGAGAGAACTGTCCTTTCAAGGACAGCTCTTGTCAGAACTATGGCTTGCCCAAGGTAGAAGAAGAAGAGATTGGATTCATACCCCGCCCTTCACAACCCAAAGGTGTCTCCGAGCGGCTTACAAACTCTTTTCCCTTCCCTTCCCCTCCCCACAACAGACACCCTGTGAGGTAGGCGGGGCTGAGAGAACTCTTTCACAAACTGCCCTTTCAAGGACAGCTCTTGTCAGAACTATGGCTTGTCCAAGGTCATCCAGCAGCTGCAACTGGGGGAGTGGGAAATCAAATCCGGTTCTCCCAAATTAGAGTCCGCACACCTAACCACTACACCAAACTGGAATTAGCTTCAAACCATAGAGTTTTGTCCAAAAACCAGAGTATCGCCTCTGCCGACGCCGATATGCCTACCTCACTTCTTCCCTCCCCTCTCCCGGAGCGTCCTGTTAAGTTCCCCACTGGCTTGTCGTTTGGACTTGGCAACACTACCTGTCCCACATCACAACTGTATAGGAATTCAATATAGTGGCAGCGATGCAGGGATTTCCAAGAGAAATGTACGTTCCAAGAGAAATGGTGCCGTTGGAGAGCATCGGAGGAGGAGATGGCAAAGGCCATTTGGGCAACACGCTGCATCCCGTGGAGATTTTCCCCCAGGTTTGGTCTGAATAGCAAAAGCACCTGTGGTCATGTGGCAAGATTGTCATCTATTTCCTCATCGAAGCAAATTGTTCCCTCCAAACTTTCTCAAGCTCAGGGCATTTCCTGGATTCTTTTTCTGGCAGGGTGCTTCGGAGGCAAATGAGTCATAACCGTGTTCCCTATCCAGAGTGTTGTGCAACGCTGGGCCTCCTGACTGTGTTTTTAATAAAATTCTGTCCCTGCCTTTTTAAATACCCTGCTTCCTTTGTGGGCTGACTTTTAAAACCCATTGGCTTAAAAGAAACAAGTGGTGCCCCGCAAGTAACTTGCAGGCGTGGGGGGGCAGTGGTGATGGTGGTGGTGGGGAGCTTGGTGGCGAAGTTGGGATGGAGGCGAGCCTGACAACGGAAGAGCCTCTGCTCGGCATGCCCGAAGGTCCCAGGTTCAACCCCCTGCACCTCCAGTCAAAAGGACCAAGGAAGCAGGTGACGTGGAAGACCTCTGCCTGAGATCTCGGAGAGCCTCCGACAGTCTGAGTAAGACAATACTAACAACGATGGACCAACGGCCTGATTCAGTATAATGTAGATTCCCAATGTTATGGGCTGGTCCCGATCCCACCCAGTTACGACGGCGTTTCTTTTGCACTTCATTGCCTGCCGAATTTTCCTTCCCAAACCTGGTGAGTTTGGCTAGTCATTTCCAGGAACAAGGAGCAAGCAGTGAGAAACATGTGCAGAGAAGGAAGGGACATGGAAGCAGAAGCAGAGGTGATTGTTTTTGGGGACCGAGAAAAGTAAATGCAGACACACCTTTTAGCTTTGGATCCGTGTTTGCCTGCAGGCAAGCCCAGACGTACCAAATCTCAACAACAACAACAACAACAAGAAGGCATGAGTGTTACAGATTTCCTTCCCTTTTTTTGGGAAAAAAAACCCACTGCGACTTTGGGAGCCGAAAGTGTTTTCTCATGCGGCGTGGGCGAAATAAGTAAACAGCTGGATGGCTCTTGAGTCTTGCTGAGAGAGGCAAGAGAATGGGCCGAGTCTTTCTCCCCAGCCGGGAAGTTGCACAAGGAGTTGGCCGTCTGTTGGGAGCAGCATTCTTGAGTATCAAACAGGTCTCTTTCTCAAGGCTGTTTGTCTTGGCACCCGTCGGGGTAAGCGGCGATCAGCCCCGGGCTGTGTTTCAGCAGAACTTTGGGAGATGCGTTCGCTCGGGATAAAGGGGCAGATCTTTTTTGGCAGTTGTCTCTGTTCATTTTCAAAAGCGACCGTCCGCTGCCGACTCTCTGTTTCCTGTGCCAGGGAGATGTACTGAAAGATGATGTGCCTCCCCCCATTCCCCAGAACTGTATGAGTGCATCTATTTGCCCAGAACGCTAATGGATTTTGAAGTGGCCTTTCTTGCGCCTTGAGTAAACGCTGTGTTTAACCTGGCACAGCGCACCTATTGTGCAGGTGCTTATTTTTCTTACGTACCAGTGGCTTCCTTTAAAATAGTTGTAGGGTGGGTATGTATAAACACTCAAAGATGTTTTAGGCCTCCCTGGTTTGCTTGCTTTTAAAATTTCAAGGTGCCTCTCAGTGAACTTGAGCAATAGACTTCGACTTCCCAGACTTGGGGCCCACTAAGCTGCAAGGATGACATCGGAACCATGTGACAGGAAGGCGAGGAACCACAATTATGACCTCCCCGATGTCAAAGCCGTGGGCAGCAGACCAAGAGAACCGGGAAGTGAAAGTACCAGCTGAGTACCAGACACTACATTGCGGTGAGGCAACAGTGGGAGGCCTTCTGGATTTCTGGTCCTGCTGGTGGACTTCCTGGTGGCACCTGGGTTTTGGCCACTGTGTGACACAGAGTGTTGGACTGGAGGGGCCGTTGGCCTGATCCAACATGGCTTCTCTTATGTTCTTATGAGGGGATTAAATAAACATATGGAGCAGAGGTCCACGAGTGGCTGTTAGCCATAAGGGAAGAGGAGAGATTGGATTTATACCCCGCCCTTCCCTACCCAAAGGAGTCTCAGAGCGGCTTACAAACTCCTTTCCCTTTCCCTCCCCACAACAGACACCCTGTGAGGTGGGTGGGGCTGAGCGAGCTCTGACAGAAATGGCTCTTTTTCAAGCACAGCTCTTGTCAGAACTATGGCTTGCCCAAGATCATCCAGCAGGTGCAAGTGGAGGAGTGGGGAATCAAACCCCGTTCTCCCAGATTAGAGTCCGCCCACTTAACCACTACGCCAAACTAGCCATAAGGTATAGATGGGGAACGCTCTGTCTGGGGCAGTGATGCTCTGTATTCTTGGTGCTTGGGGGGCCACAGTGGGAGAGCATCTGGAGTTCTGACCCCACCGGTGGCCCTCCTGATGGCATCTGGGTTTTGGCCACTGTGTGACACATGAGTGTTGGACTGGATGGGCCATTGACCTGATCCAACATGGCTTCTCTGATAGTCTTATGAGCAAATCAAGGGTCAGAGTCACTAAGCTACTGCCGAGTGACCGCGCCATGCGGGTTCAGCTCTTCTCAGCATGCATGCAAAGAGAGACAGGAGGCATGGTGGCCTTGCTCTCTATTCACATGCATGAGGAGTGGGGCATTCCAAAAAGTAGCCCAAAAGTGGTGGTTTGGTAGGGACTCCATTACCCGGCAGATACAGTTCTGTGACCCACATGGGTAGAAGTTGGCTGAGCAGGAGTCCTGAAACTTGGTATGTGTATCACCCAAGCCTTCAAAAAACCGAGCCGGACACTCCTACAAAGAAAAGGGAGAATATATTTTGATTTCCATCTACAGCTGGTACATCTTAATTCTCTATTCATTCTCTCTGTAGATCCGTAAGTGCTAAACTCCTCTCTTTTACCTATATATCATTTCTCACCCTCTTATTCTTCAAACCCACATGACATCAGTTCATTTCCCCCCATTTCCTGCAAAAAAAAAGTCCATCAGAGGTTTCCAGTTAGGTATAAATGTATTTAATGACTTTTCTCTGATCAAAGAAGTAAGTGTAGCCATCTTCGCTAATTCTATCATCTTCACAATCCAATCTTCTATTGTAGGTATTACTGAAGATTTCAATTTCTGAGCATACAGTAATCTTGTCGCCGTTGTCATATACAAAAATAAAGTCCCATGTGTTCTTTCTATTACCATTAATCCCAACAAAAAACCCTCTGGTTTCAATTGTATATTAGCCTTTGAAATTTTCTGGATAGCAGAATGTATTTGTATCCAAAATTTTCTAGCTTTAGTACATGTCCACCGTAAATGGTAAAATGTTCCCTCTTGCTGTTCACATTTCCAATATACCGTGTTTCCCTGAAAATAAGACACTGTCTTATATTTATTTTTTCTCAAGAAGACACACTAGGGCTTATACCACAAATGCATAGAAATCCTGCTAGGGCTTATTTTGGGGGTAGGTCTTATTTTTGGGGAAACAGGGTATATTAGAGACATTTTTATACATTTTAGCTAATTTTTCTGGTGACATATACCATCGGTACATCATTTGATAAAAGTTATCTTTTAAATTAGTACTTAATGTAACTTTAAGACCTTTTGACTACATATTTTGCCATTGCTCCAAGTATATGTTATATCCAACATTTTTAGCCCATTTTACCATACAGTCTTTTATTTGTTTTTCCTCTGTCTCATATTTCAGCAGCAATTTATACATCTTTGCAATTATGTGTTCGTCATTTTTACATAGTTCTGTTTCAAATTCTGTCATAGATTGTTCAAAATGACAAGATCTTATCTATTTTAAACCTTTCTAGTAATTGTGAATAAAAGAACCATTGACAATTATATCCTTGCATTAGCAAATCTTCTCTTGATTTCATTTTACAGTCTCCTTGTGTAATTTCTAATATATCATGGAACATTAACCACTTGTGTTTGGTTACCATCTCTTGTCTAAAAAAACACTTCCTGTGATGTTAGCCACAAAGGTGTTTTCCACCAAAGCTTAGGCTTATATTTATTCCATATTCTTAGCATTGGTACTGGGTACATATATCCATAGATAAAGTTAAAACCAACATTAACTTTTACGTTATCATACCACAAGTAGGCGTGCCACCCAAATCTTCCAGCTCCAACTGTCATTTATTTCTCAGCAGAACTCTTCTTGTATTCTTATGGAATCACTTTGTACCTGGATCCTGAAAATTTTTGAAGTGGGTCCAGTTTCAGGCGGGGTAGCCATGCTGGTCCACAGTAGAAGAGCAAGATTTAAGTCCAGTAGCATTTTCACGACCAACAAGATTTTTGGGGTATGAGCTTTTGAGAGTCAGAGCTCCCTTTGTCCGATACATGCAGGGATGGCGATCCCTGAGTCCTTATATCTCAGTCAGAAGATAGGAGGGGTGTCGCAAAGAAGGGAGTCAGGATGCAGAGGTAGAAGAAGAAGAAGAGATTGGATTTATACCCCGCCCTTCACTACCCAACGGAGTCTCAGAGTGTCTTACAAACTCCTTTCCCTTCCCCTCCCCACAATAGACACCGTGTGAGGTAGGTGGGGCTGAGAGAGCTCTTGACAGAAACTGCTCTTTTTCAAGAACAGCTGTGCCAGAACTATGGCTTGCCCAAGGTCATCCAGCAGGTGCAAGTGGAGGAGGGGGGAATCAAACCCGGTTCTCCCAGATTAGAGTCCGTGCACTTAACCACTACACCAAACTGGCAATGTGCATTGTAATCAGCTTGATTACAGCACGGGAGAAATGCTTAGGGGCAGAAAATTAGTATCCGTAATGTGATAAGAATCCTGTGTTCTATAATCCTGGTGGGCACACGAGAGGTCTTTTTAGTGGAGCTCCCACGATTACGGAACAGCTTCCCCAGGGAGGTGTGCCTGGCCCATCACTGTCGCCAGGCCCATAGCCTTTTTTTGTTTTGTTTTGTGGGGCATATTTTTTTTCTTGTGGGGCAACCATTATGAGGGAGTGAAGGGCTTTGTAGAAATAGTACGTTATAGCTATGGATGTATGTACCAGTACCAATGCTGCATGCGATCAATACGCTGGAGGTAGCTAGGTTATGCATAAGTAACATGCAAGTGTGCTGAAGCATGCAAGGCTGTATGTTGGCGCGGTGTTCAGAAGGAATCTCATTTTCTGTTTCATGCCCCCCCCCCCATATTCACCCAGCTCGGCACCCGCGTCCCCCTCCCGGCCCTTCCCAAGGTTGATTCACTAGTCTGTCGCTTAAGAATCAAAACCCTGTGAATCCTCCCTACCCTCCAAGCAACCGAGCCACCTGTTTCCTTCCCCATACCAATCCCCACCCATGCCTCTTGTGGGGCATGGCTGTAAATTAAGGGGGCTGGGCCCCGAGATGCCCCACTGTAGCTGCGGGCCTAGCTGTTGCTCTTCAGGAGGCAGGTGACGACAGTTTAGTTAATGACAGCATTTGATTAGTTCTTCTGCCCGCCAATAATTTTATAATATGTATTTCAATTAGTGGTTTTTAGTGTTGAAGAGCGTTGGGAGGTTGTCGGTAGCGCCGAATGCGGAGGTTAGACGGCTGGTCAAGGCCAGTTACCGGAATCATGTGACCCCCCTAATCCTACGGCAATTATACTGGCTTCCACTCGGCGTATACAAAATGTATTTCCAGCCCCTGAACAGTTCCTGAAAGAACAGAACATAGCCACTGCTCGCGATATATAAGTTGGTCATCCCTCAGCTCTACCAACCCTGCTAGTTTATTATTTTGCAAATGAAGAGCCTCCCGGCAGTTAACTGGTCCAACAGGACATAGATGTTAATCTTCATTAAAGGAGTGAAATCTCCTGTATCCACAAGCTGGTGTTTTTGTCACTGGATTGTCGTTTGTTTCTCCAGGCAACCGATCTCAGGAAACTGCCAAGTTTGCGGGCGAGGGCTATTGCTTTAACATGTACCCTGGTGCTATCCAAAAATGAGGGAACAAACACTCAAAAAAAGTCTCTGAAGTCTGTCCTCAAAGTGCTGAATTGCAGCTAAATTGCCATCCAAATATTTAGGTTGAGCGTGGAAAGCCATGTGCTTGGCGGGCTGGAGACACTGGGCATTCCCTCGCTTGCATTCCTGGCTCGAAACATCGAGTCTTGGCAGCTTTGTACATTTGGCTCATGAGGAGCAGGGGCAGAAGGAGGACTCCCTTCTGCACGAACGGTTCCCATGTTTATAAAAGGCAGAATCTCAGCAGGTTGTAATCCTGGGGTCCCCAACGTTTTTGAGCCAGTTTGGTATAGTGGTTAAGAGTGGCAGAACTGGGTTTGATTCCCCACTTCTCCACATGCAGCCAGCTGGGTGACCTTGGGTCAATCACAGTTCCCTCAGAGCTGTTCTCTCAAGAGCAGTTCTCTCAGAGCTCTCTCAGCCCCACCTACCTCACAGGGTCTCTGTTGTGGGGAGAGGAAGGGAAGGAGATTGTAAGACGCTCTGAGACTCCGAGTGAAGGGCAGGGTATAAATCCAAGGTTGCAGCCACACGTGCGAGATAACGCGGGGGAGGGGGAGCAAGGCTATTTGCTCCGTAGGAATTTGACCCGCAGCTGCACGATCACACAGTCCCTGGGAGCTGCGGGGGCGGCCCGCCACTGCAGGATCAGATGCAACTGCAGGTGAATCGGGTGGGTTTCCCCCCCGCGTGTTTCTGTTGCGCTTCAACGGGGGATCAATGATTCACATCTCTGCACTGAGTGCTCCCTATGCAGTGTGTGGTGATGTGCTTACCCAAAACGGGGGAAAAAACAACGGCATGGAGTCGGGATGGCCCGTTCAGACCATCTCGGCGCCATGAGAGTGCGCTGGCATGATCACACACGGGAAAGTTTGTTCCTGGCCCATAGCAAACCCGTTTGCTACTGGACTTTCCCCGGTGTCTTTTTACTCTGCTTCTGTGGCAGGGCAAAACAGGTTGCCGATGGGTGCGGGACCCTTGGCAGATGTTTCCATCTGATCGCGCCCCTCAAAAGCCCTTAAAATCCGCACGGCATTCGTGCCTATGGCGCGGCTAATTCTGCGTGTGATCGCGAACCAACTCTTCTTTTTCTTCTTCTTCTTCAGGCACCTTTGGAATTTTGACACAGGGTTGGGGTGCAGCCACAATATGGTTGCGTAGGAGGCGGGGCCAGCAAAAGAATGGCGGCTGCAGGTTAACTTCAGTCATATAGTGTAGATCAGGGGTGTCAAACTCATTTGTTATGAGGGCCAGAAGTGACATAAATGAGACCTTGCTGGGCCGGGCCATGTGTGTCATAAAATGTAATGCCAGGTAGCGGAGATAGAAACTTTATAAAGGACACAAACACAAAGGGGTTTTCTTACTTAAAATAAAAACATGCTTAAAACATTAGCACTCTTGCGATATTTTGTTTATTTAACATTGACTGATATCTTGCTCTGAATTATTACATCAAAATGTCTGTGCTGTTGCAGTCTTGTGTGCAGTCAGGTATGTATCTGTAAGCTGCAAACCTGTGATGACGCAGCAGCAGCAGAACTGGAAGCAGAAGCAGAAGACAGCCAGTTCCTCTGGGGGCCTGATCCGGCCCCCAGGCCCATGTTTGACATCCCTGGTGTAGATCCTTGTGCCCTTGTGGCAGCTACTGTCAAAGCAACATTTAAAAAAAATCTGCAAAGCCAATCAAATCTCCAGTGGCCAATCAAAAGCCTTGCTGGGCAAAAGCCCCACCCATTTCTAAAAACATTTGGTCGGCTCCAGGAAAGGTATCAATGGGTGCGGTCAGACGGCGTGCCGGAGCGGTTTAAACTGCTTTGGTCCGAGGCGCTTTTTTTTTAAGCTAGAAGAATCGCGATCACACTTACCTCGTTCCGGATCGCTGCGCAGCCACATTGCTCCCGGACATTCACACAGGTTTCTTCTTGCTGGGCACTTCCTCTGTTTTTTCTTCAGATCGCAGAAATCTTTCGCTTTTTACTAAACGTGCAGCACTTTTCCATGGCGGTGTTTTTTTAGGGATGCACCTGTTTCATGTCACCTCACTCCCGAGCTCACGTGAAAGCCCCGCCCCGGTTTAGAATTGTGTCATTCTGCTAAAAGAGTGGTGATGGGACACCTGTTGCAATCGTTTCCTATTGTTGAAAGGGAGCCCTATTTATATCCCTGTGGTGCACTGGCGGAAGAAAGGGACAGCTCTCTTGTGCACCTGTGGCAGTCTCTCTTCAGGCGAGAGAGGCCTAGAAAGAATAGTCGCTTTTTATACCCCACTTTTCTCTACCATAAAGGTAAAGGTTCCCTTGCTCGAAAGCCAATTGAATCCGACTCTAGGGTTGCGGTGCTCATCTCCGTTTCAAAGCCGAAGAGCCAGCGCTGTCCGAAGACGTTTCCGTGGTCATGTGGCCGGCATGACTAGACGCTGAGGCGCATGGAACGCTGTTACCTTCCCACCAAAGTGGTACCTATTTATCTACTTGCAATTTCTTGCTTTCGCACTGCTAGGTTGGCAGGAGCTGGATCTAGAGACGGGAGCTCACACCGTCATGCGGCACACTCGGGTCTCAAACTGCTGAACTACCGATCTTCCACAGCCTGCAATTCAGCATCTTAACCACTTGAGCCACCACAGCTCTTTTTTTTCTCTACCTTAAGGAGACTCAAAGTGCCTTACAATCTCCTTCCTTTCCTCTCCCCACAACAGCCACTCAACAGGTGGGGCTGGGAGAGCTCTGAGAGAACTGTGACTGACCTAAGGTTGCACAGCAGGCTTCAGGAGGAGGAGGAGTGGGGAATCAAACTCCATTCTCCAGGTTAGAGTCCACCGCTCTTAACCACTACACCACACTGCCTCTCAACAGAATACTCCCATAATGAGAACCTTCAGAGGTTCTTGGGCCCACCCTGCCTTCTTATAGAATCATGGAAGGGACCTCCAGGGTCATCTAGTCCAACCCCATGCGCAATGCGGGAAATTCACAAGTACCCCCCTCCCCCACATCCCCAGTGACCCCTGCTCCACGTCCAGAAGATGGCAAAACCCCCATCCAGGATCCCTGGCTAAACTAGACCTAGACGGGATCGGCTCTTTTGCTATAAACACAAAGCAACTGAGGCCAACCGGTTTTCTCTGTCCCTGGTTCTTTCAGGGTGGGAGAGTTTTAGTCAACAATGGAATTGTCATTATTTGTTCTGGCCACAGAGTGCTGTAGCAGCGTGAGGAGAAATTACGCCACGCTCGTAGCTCAGGCCGGGCTCGCCTCAGCTAAACAATCCACAAATGTTTCCCTCGTACGTAGGCGCCACACCCATAGAACCACACGCCAGCTGAGCACTGCGGCGACATTGGGAGCGAAGGAGGGAAGTGCACGGGGAGAGCCAGTGTGGTGTAGCGCTTAGAGCAGGGTCCCCCACCCCCAACATGATCCCTATGGGCACCCGTCACCACCTGCCAAGTGGGTTTCTGAATGGCCGCTGGAGATCTGGTGGGCTGTGCAGGCAACGCTCCCTCTAAGCTATGGAGTCCTGTGAGCAAAAATTCTACTTTGTGAGCTACTGGCATTAAAGTTGTGAGTGAGCGATTTGGCTGCTGCATAAATTAGTTCGCCCTGGAGCCATCCGTCCTGAGCGAAGACAAAAATGTGTGAGTCGGAGGCTGAAAAACTGTGAGCTAGCTCACACTAACTCAGCTTAGAGGGTACACTGTGTGCAGGTTTTTAAGAATATTGTTTTGGCAACAGCTACTATCACAGCACTAAGAAGAGAGAGAGAAGAGAAGAGATTGGATTAATACCCCACCCTTCTCAGAGCAGCTTACAGTCTCCTTCCTCTTCCCACAACAGACACCCTGTGAGGCGGGTGGGGCTGAGAGAGCTCTTTCGAGGACTGCTCTTGAGAGAACAGCTCTGAGAGAACTGGTGACTGACCCAAGGCCACTCCAGCTAGCTGCATGTGAAGAAGTGGGGAATCAAACCCAGTTCTCCCAGAATAGAGTCCGTGTTCCTAACCACTACCCCAAACTCTGTGAGGCAGGTGGCACAGACAATATTTTTTTAGCGAGACAATATTTTTAAACGATAGTTTGTTTAAAAAGGTGTCTTGTCCAGCGGAGCTTCTGCCTGAAATGTAGAAGTGTTACTATCAGAGTTACACATGACCTCACTCCCTGACCTTTGCGGTTGGCTCTGCCTTTTGTGGCAGCCATTTTGTGGTCGCACTGGGGATGCCACCCTCCAGGTGGCACCTGGGGAGCTCCTGCTATTGCAGTCGATCTCCAGACAACCAAGATTAGTTCCTGTGGAGAAAATGGCTGCTTTGGAGGGTGGACTCTGTGGCACCGTGCCCAACTGAGGTCCCTCCCCAGCCCAAACCCTGTCCTTCTCAGTCTCTACCTCCAAAGTCTACAGAAATTTCCCAAGCTGGAGCTGGAAACCCTAGTTAGCAGGCAAATCAGGTGCTGTACTCTTCAGATGTGCTACAGACCAAAGGTACATGTTTAGCATAAGAAAATGATGTGGTGCTGGCTTATTTTGCTCTGCACCACACTGGCGCATCTATTGCTAGCTCATGCCTCATCCCAAACTCCTTTTTTGTTGTTGTTGAGGAATTTCAGACAGACGATATAATCCGGAAGAGGAACGGTTCACAAACGGTTTCTGGTCTGTCATTTCAGACAGAACCGTTTTAAAACCGGTTCCCTACCGGAATATATTTGTAATTTCAGACACAAACGCTCCTGTCCCGTTTAGGACAGAAGCTTTTTTTTTTTTTTGGAACGTTTGCTTTATAGCTTTATAGCTATAGCGCTATAACGGAATACAACGGTTATAGCTATAGCGCTATAATGGAATAGCATTATATTAATCCCATTGGAATGCCTGGAGTGTTTTGTTATAGTGCTATAGCGCTATCGTGTTCTAAAGCGAATGTTCAAAAAAAAACGGGAGATCGCCCGCATGGGCGAAAAACGGCGGGGGGAAAGCGGGAAAAAGCGGTGCAGTCTGAAATGGCAAACCGCTTCAGATCCAGCTCTTCACCGGATGGGGAAAGCCATGTGTGAAATGGCAGCCCTATACCGGTTTACTCCATGACAGATCAAAAACGGCTTCAAAACGGGTTAAAAAGGGTAATGTGAAATTCCTCGTTGTTTTGCTAGTATGACTTCATTTGTTTGATTCTGTGTGCACACCTAGCCATCGATCTGTCACATCCTTGTCCCACCCTTTCTCCGAAGAGCTCACGGTAGAATACCTGGTTCTCTCTTCCTCCTTTAATGCTCACAACGGTCTTTCCCAGCTTCTGTCGGTCTCAGGTTTTTATCTTACCTTTCCTGTAGAGAGCTCAGGGCTAGGGCTGCCAACCTCCAGGTGGTGCCTGGAGGCCTCCCGGAATCACAACTGATCTCCAGATGACAGAGAGGAGCTCCCCCACAGGAAGTGGCTGCCTTCAGCGGGAGGGCTGGGTAGCCGTGTTTGTCCGTATAAGTAGAAAAGAGTGAGAATCCAGGAGCACCTTAAAGGCGAACAAAACTTGTGGCAGGGGAGGAGCTTTCGTGAGTCACTGGGCAGTATGGCATTATACCGTGCCCTCCACAGGCCCCCCAGCCCCAAATCTCCGGGCATTTCTCGACTCCGGGCTGGCAAACCTACTCCAGGTGTATATATAACTGTCCCTATCCCCCCCTCTCATGACAGCCAGAGAAATAGTTTAGGCTGAGAGAAGGTGACTGATCCAAGAGCATCCAGTAAGTTTCTTGGCTGAGTGGGGATTCGAACTCGTGTCTCCCCGGTCCCAGTCCAACCACTGCATCACACAGGCTCTCTCCCAAAATTTCCACATGCCTGTTCTAAGTATTAGACTTATTTCAGAACTGGAGAAAGGCCCCCCCTGACCTTGCTCCATTTCCACCCCAGGACAAAGCTGTTTTTGGAAATAACCAGACCTGCATGTAATTAAGTACTTCCAAAACGTCTTCCTTCTCAAATCCAGTCAAACTAGCTTGCTTTGACCTTGTTGTAAACAAATGGCTGCTGTTTCTTAGCCTTATGGGTCAGGGGCTAGGATAATTTTGTGCATTCGGTCTGTCTTGGAAAATCAGTTTGCCTGCTCATCTAGGGCGAATACCAAATAGAAGAAGAAGAAGAGATTGGATTTATACCCCGCCCTTCACTTGGAGTCTCAGAGTGGCCTACAAACTCCCCTCTCTTCCCCTCCCCACACCAGACACCCTGTGAGGTGGGTGGGGCTGAGAGAACTCCGACACAAACTGCTCTTTTTCAAGGACAGCTGTGCCAGAGCTTGTGACTGACCCAAGGTCATCCAGCCAGGTGCAAGTGGAGGAGTGGGGAATCAAACCCGGTTCTCCCAGATTAGAGTCCGCACACTTAACCACTACACCAAACTGGCTCTCAATACTGATAGATGAGGCTTCTTGGGAGTCAGATCATAAGGCGCCCGGATCCTAAAACGCCTGACGACTAGGAGCGGTGTTGAAAAAGTTTTTCCAGAAAGGTCTAGAATTGCTCCTCAGAGCCAGCATGGGGTAGTGGTTAAGAGCAATGGACTCCAGTCTGGAGAGCTGGGTTTGATTCCCCACTCTTCCTCCACATGAAGTGGCTCCCGGATAATGGGGAAGTGAGTAGTACGGTGAATAGGGTTGCCAGACCCCTTCTCCGGGTTGGGGCTCCCCCAATTTCTGGGGCTCTGGTCTGCCACCGGCCAACTGGCCGGCAGGGGAAGCCCCACCCCCAGACAGGCAGGTTGCCATGCGACGCCGCTGTCACAATGACATCACTTGGAAGTGACATCATCGTGTCGCTGATGTCGGGGGGGGGGTGTGACACGATGGGCAGGCTATAGTTTTGAAGGCAAAAAAGCCGTAGAGTTTTGCCCCAAAACTAGAGCATCACCCCCAACGTCGGTGACTTTTCTCCCTTTCTCACAATACAAGAACTCGTGGGCACTCCATGAAATTGCTGAGCGGTCGGGTTAGAACAGATAAAAGGAAGTACTTCTTCACCCAAAGAGTGATTAACACTTGGAACTCACTGCCACAGGAAGTGGTGGCGGCTACAAGCATGGACGGCTTCAAAAGGGAATTAGATAAGCATATGGAGCAGAGGTCCATCAGTGGCTATTAGCCACAAGGTATAGATAGGGGCTCTGGGGCAAGTGATGCTCTGTCATCTTGGTGCTTGGGGGGGGGTCAACAGTGGGAGGGCTTCTAATGTCCTGGCCCCACTGGTGGACCTCCTGATGGCACCTGGTATTTCTGGCCACTGTGTGATGCAGAGTATTGGACTGGATGGGCCTTTGGCCTGATCCAACATTGGCATCTCTTATGTTCTTATGTTCTTATGATGTCATTCCTGTGTGTGGCAGAAGATCCCGGGAAGGTCCTGGGAGGCCCCAGCTGCCTGAAAGGTCGGACCTGGCAACCCTAACGGTGAGGGACACGTGTTCAAGTTCCCAACAGCGTTAATGTAAGATGGAGAGGGAGCGTTTTGGGTGATGGTGAGATATGGAAAAAATGGTATTTAGCAGATAGTCCAGCAGGGCCAGAGTAAAATAATTCAGACTGAGAGTCCATGTGTGATTAAAATATAATTTTTTTACTAAATTCTAGCATGGGAAAGGGTAACTGGGATGAAAATAACAACAGAGCAAAATCGGCTACATCCTTACTCTACAAAGACCAAAGCAGAAGAGAGAGATTATGGCTACTCTTCTTCTTCTTCAGAACACCAAACAAAGACGGGAAGAGAAGCCATAAAATGGTAACACACCTTGACACTTTAGTCCCAATCAAATTCCTAGATCAGGGAGAAAATTCCCGGGCTTCCTACATCTAAAGAACATTGGTTACATGTGAGTAACAGAAACAAACAATTAACCCCAGATATACTGAGTGTTTTCAACTTGTAATACCCAACAGACAGAAAAGCATAGGGTGGGATGGAAAAGGGGAAGGTTTACTCGCCCGCCCTACTTTGAATTTTCCCAACTTGCCATTGGAATGGCTTATTAATGAAACTGTTGCACGCCTGGAACGGTTTCACATGTCTGAGGAGGGTTGTTGTTTTTCGCATGCGTGTCCCTGTGATGCAGAGATCGTCTTTAGTAGTGGGCCACGTTGCATTCCTTCTTTTGCGGTGTGTGCGTGTTTCCAGGCTCCATTTTTGCACTCGGGTGCCTTTTCTCTTCCAGATGCGAGAGCTGCGTGGAGCTGCTGTTTGTCCGGGGGGCCGGGAACTGCCAAGAATGCGGCACCCCCTTGCGGAAGAGCAACTTCAGAGTGCAACTCTTTGAGGACCCAGCCGTTGACAAGGAGGTGGAAATCCGGAAGAAGGTGTTGAAAATGTGAGTGCGATTGAGATAGGCCGGGTTTTTTCCTGTTCTTGGGGGGATTAGCTTGATTTGTTTTTCAGCAAGGGATCATTTTAAGTGGCATAGAGAACTTACTTATGTTCAGGGCCTTTTTTTGTGTAGAAAAAGCCCAGCAGGAACTCATTAGCGTAATAGGCCACACCCAACAGCAGGAACTCATTAGCATATTAGGCCACACCCTGACATCACAGCACATTAGCATATTAGGCCACACCCCCATGTTAGCAGAAGTGTGGTCATCCAGCCACACCCACCTTTCGCTTCTTATTCTCTTTACGTTTGTTGTCAAAACCCAGGGCCTTTTTGCATGTTAGGCCACACACCCCTAATTGTAGCCAATCCTAATGAGTTTCTGCTCTTGGGTGTGGCCTATTATGCTAATGAGTTCCTGCTGGGCGTGGCCAACTTGGGAGCCAGCCGGAACTCCGTTCCTGTGCGTTCCTGCCCCAAAATAGCCCTGCTTATGTTATATATCCTGAGCTACAAAATGCATTGCGTACTGTCCTTTAATGGATACAGATCCAAAGAACTGTGTATTTATTTATTTGTTATTACTGTACAGTGCTACCCTATTGCCTGCATAGAAAAGCCCTCTTGAATAGTTCATTTTTGCATACTTTATGGAAAGCCAGGAGGGTGGGAGCTTTCCTGACCTTCTCAGGCAGCGTAGCGTGGTGCTTAGAGTGGCAGCCTAGGATCCGGGAGACCCAGGTTCCAATCCTCACTCTACCATGGATGGTTTCTGGGTGACCTTGGGCTGCTCACACAGTCTCAGCCTAACTTACGTAACATGATTGTTGTGAAGATAAAACAAAGAAGAGGATGACGTAAGCTGCTTTGGCTTCCCACTGGGGAGAAAGGCAGGGTCGAAATGAAGTAAATGAATGAATATCAATTATAAGAACATCAGAAGAGCCCTGCTGGATCAGACCAGTGGTCCATCTAGCCCTGCATCCTGTCTCACACCGTGGCCAACCAGTTCCTCTGGAGGGCCATCAACAGGGCACAGAGGCTGATGCCTTCATTAGAATATCAGAAGAGCCCTGCTGGATCAGACCAGTGGTCCATCTAGCCCTGCATCCTGTCTCACACCGTAGCCAACCAGTTCCTCTGGAGGGCCAACCACAGGGCACAGAGGCTGAGGCCTTCATATGAATTTAACAAAAGCTGAGGCTTTCATTAGAATATCAGAAAAGCCCTCTAGCTCAGCATCCTGTCTCACATTGTGGACAACCAGTTCCTCTGGAGGGCCAACAACAGGGCATGGAGGCTAAGGCCTTAATAAGACCGTAAGAAGAGCCCTGCTGGATCAGACCAGATGTCCATCTAGTCCAACGTCTTGTCTGGTTTCCTGGTGTGTGCCCAGTAGAAAATGGGCAGGGCCAGGGGGGCTTTTGCTCAGCGAGGCTTCCGATTGGCCATTGGAAATTTGATTGGCTGTGCAGATTTTTAAAAATGTTGCTTTGGTGGGAGCTGCCGCCGCAGCACAAGTATCTTCACTGTGTGGCCGAAAGTAAGCTGTTGTCAAGTGCAGGTAAGTCAAGTGGGTTAAGAGTCAAGTAGGTGGATAACGAAGGTTCCAGATATTAACAACTTTTGTTTCAAAAATCTTCTTCAGGAATGACTATTACAAGTTTTCACAAGCATCATTTCCAATGGTGGGGTCAGGATTTTCACCTCCGTTAAATATAATTACAATAATAGCACATAAGTTGCTGTCGAGTGCAGGTAAGTCAAGTGGGTTGATAATCAAGTAGGCGGATAATGAAGGTTCCGGATATTAATAACGTCATTTCAAAAATCTTCTTCAGGAATTACTATTACAAGTTTTCACAAGCATCATTTCCAATGGTGGGGTCAGGGTTTTCGCCTCCGTTGTAAATGATGCTTGTGAAAACTTGTAATAGTCATTACCGAAGAAGATTTTTGAAATGACGTTATTAATATCCGGAACCTTCATTATCCACCTACTTGACTATCAACCCACTTGACTTACCTGCACTCGACAGCAACTTATGTGCTATTTTTGTAATTATATTTAATATTATCTTGTATTTTGTATGTATTTATGTAGCACCTTGTTTCTTAAAATATTAGCTTTAGCTATACTCAGCGTCCCTCTTTTACACGGCCTTGCTTTGCTTTTTGATTTTTTGCTGTGTTACGGCTTATTGTTCCGAAAGTAAGCTGTGGCAGCCATTTTGTGTCTGGCTCCACCTCCCGCAGCCACCATTTAAAGGCAGCCATGTTGTAGCAGTGCCCACATGCTCTGCCACAATTCCAGAGCTGTCCGCAGGCTCAAAAGAGTTGGGAACCCCTGCTGTAAACCATTATTGAGGTATTCTATTTTCGATATTGCATAAACTGTAAATAGCAGAATGTTTTTCGTCACCCGGACATCTTTCTGACCGATGTTGCAACTCCGCTTTTCCGTTTCAGTCCCTTTCTTTTGTGTGTCTGTCACTTAGGCGGTAACCCCGAAGGCAAAATTGGCTTTTGACATATAGCACTTGGTTTCTGTAGGCACTCAAGAAAAAAGGTAGTGTTTATTTATTTAGCGAATTTCGAAGCTGTCTTTCCACTCAAAAGAGCACTCAGGGTGGCTTAGCACTAAAACGTAAACTCTAGAAAACGTAAAAATAATAATAATTCCTTAAAATCCACCGAAATCTGTAGCAATTCAGGGCAGTCTAAAGCCTAGGTGGAGTTGCAGTGGCTCAAGTGGTTAAGACGCTGAACTGCAGGCTGTGGAAAGTCGGTAGTTCAGCAGTTCGAGACCCGAGTGCGCTGCATGACGGAGTGAGCTCCCGTCTCTAGTTCCAGCTCCTGCCAACCTAGCAGTTCGAAAGCAAGAAATTGCAAGTAGATAAATAGGTACCACTTTGGTGGGAAGATAACAGCGTCCCGTGCGCTTTGGTGTTTAGTCATGCTGGCCACATGACCACAGAAATTTCTTTGGACAGCTCTGGCTCTTCGGCTTTGAAATGGAGATGAGCCTAGAGTCGGATTCGACTGGCTTTCGAGCAAGGGAACCTTTACCTTTACCTTTTACTAAAGCCTAGGTAAAACTCATATTTCGTCCTTCCGGGATAAATGAGTTTTCAGTAAACAGAGGAAGGCCAGGAGTGAATCAAGTGTAGCCCTGGAAAAAGGATGATCTATGTTTGTGGCTGGCAGGCGAGAAGGCATCATTTGTTGCGTTATTTTTGTGCTTTTGTGCCGCCCTTTCTCCAAGGAGCTCATAATGGTGTACGTAGTTCTCCCCCCCCTTTTTTTGCCATCATGTTTGAGCTGACTTTTGGCGACCCCGTAGGGTTTTCAAGGCACGAGACGTTCGGTGGTAGTTTGCCGTCGTCTGCCTCTGCATAGCAACCCTGGACTTCCTTGGGTGTCTCCCATCCAAGTACTAACCGGGGCTGACCCTGCTTAGCTTCCAAGATCTGATGAGATCGGGCGAACCTGGGCTGTCCATGTCAGGGGCATGCATAGTTTTAACCTTGAAAGGAAGTTTAGGAAATTAGTAAAGGGCCAGAAGCTAAAAACATCAATAGGTAGGGACAAAAGTACACGTGTTTATTTCAAAAAACATATAAAAACCTTGTAGGGGCCCAACTCTCCTGGCTCTTCGCAAACTGTGCAAAACCAAATTGCACAGGTCATAGGAATTCACTGTACAAAATGGTTCACGGACTTACGTGGATAAATGTTGAGGGACTGCGGTCTACACTACTGAGCATAGCCTGCTGTAAGCAGGATCCTACTATGTAATCTTTGCATCAGGAGCTTTCACTCATGCTAAATAATGCCGTTTCCGTCCACTTCAGCGGCCCCAAAAACCAATAAACCACAGTTTTTGATCCTAGTTTGAGAGAATATACCTAACCACAGCGAGTGGACAGTCTCAGAGGGTAGCCGGGTTGGTCTTCAGTAAAACATCTAGATTCGAATCCGGTAGCACCTTAGAGACCAACAAGACTTTTGGGGGTGTCGCAGGCAGCGGCTAGCAAGTGTCAGCTATGCCGTCATAAGGGTTGGGGGTGTCTCAAATATCGCCGCATTCTTTCTTTGCTTCTGTAACACTTTATCTATGGCCTTGCAGGTGGTGTGAGTTGTTTGGACTTCAGGGAACCGTGGGAGTGCTTTCGGTTCTCAGCTTCGGCTCTGACGGCCTGGGGCTCCTTCTCCCGCGCGGGGGAATGTGGCTAATTGGCCTAAGGAAGGGGGGGTGCATATGAATACCCTATATCCCATTATGCTTGTAAGGGCGACACCATTCTTAACAGCGACTTTGTTAATACATCTATAGATCTGCAATAAAGTATAACCTTTCTGATAAGCGTGTACTCGATTGCTGGCTGTGGAACCTGACCGCAAGGTTCTCTAATGGCTGCCACCACTCTGGTCTGGGTCTCCTCGGGAGGGCCCCGGGCACCCACCCTACCCCTATACACAATACTTTCCCAGTAGGTTTCCCTTTATGACGTGACCAAACGAGGCGTGGGGACCCAAGGCAGAATAACAAACTAGTTTTATGAAAGAGATTTAGTAACAACTGTAGTTCAAACATATGTAGTAAAAATGAGGACAGTAAAGGTAGGTAAATCGGGAAATAAGAAACCCTAACGCGTCTGACTCTACTGTATCTAGCCTTCTCTAGGTCTTTGGCCTCAACCTGACTCACCCCTTTTGGATGAGGGATCCCCTCCTTCTGCAGCTGCCCCAGCAGCCCTGCTCCCTGGGAGTAAGCCCCCTCCCACCTTGGGACAGGTTTTTTCTCTCCTCTTCCCAGGCACCACCCTCTGCTCCCCTGCTGGTGTAGTTTTCCCTCCAAAATCCCCTGTTAGCCAATCACAGGGTCCAAAGAGAACCTGGGAGATGTAGGCCCTGTTAGCGACTCCAATACAGGCTTTCCCCGGGGCCACTAGGCCTCTCCAGAGCCTGTAGGCAGTACCGCTCAGGATTATGACAGGGGATATGAACATTTGACAGTCAAAGCTTTTTAGGTATCTGACAAAGGGAACTTTGAATTTTGAAAGCTCATATCCTGAAACGCTTGTCCCAAAAGTTCTACTGTCCCGAACGTTCTCACAGCGAGTGGAGAAGCCCACGTTTTGGACAGCGCCACTAACCATAGTTAGGCTGATCCACGGTTTTATGTGGTGTCTAAATCAGCCACAGATGGGGTCCATTTGGTGTCTCGACTGAGAGAGTCCCTAAATGAGAACGGTATAGCAAAAGAAGCAGCCGTCCTTTGTGGAGCTGTAATGCGAACGTGTTGTTTCTTTTGATCCTCTCTCTTCCCAAAGATACAAATGCGAACGTTTTGTTTCTTTTGATCCTCTCTCTTCCCAAAGATACAATAAAAGAGAAGACGACTTCCTCAGTCTAAGGGAATATAATGATTTCCTGGAAGAAGTCGAAGAAATCGGTGAGTCCCAACGCTTGCATATTTGATGTGCCTGTAAGCTTTTATCTGCCTGCCTGCCTCGCGAAACATTCGAGTGGAGTCTTTTTCAAATGGGCTTTAGCGTGGGGTTCCCGATGGTTATCTAATTACTCTCTCCTTACATTTTTAATCCGGAGCTGTTCCACTGGAGGGGCAGACTGAGATAATAAATGTCTAGCTGTCAAGGTTGGTGTGGGGGAAGGGGGGGCACGGACGGGGTGGGGGGAACGTGCAGGGCAACCGTGGCCGAAAGGGAAAACACTTTGCAAGGACATAGATGGTGCTCCAGAAGATCAAAGGGGGGAGGTGGGGGGGGGGAGAAGTAAAATTTGGATTGTACTTCTGTGCCTCCAGTGGCTTTATTTACCGTGACAGAAGCCATATGGCTCCCCTTTCATCCTTTCTGTGCTTCAAGTACAGTAGCCGGGAGTGCTTTGAAGAGGTTGACCTTGCCTGCCATGTTGGCAGTGTTTTTATGGCGCTAATGCAAAGGGGGGGGGGAGTTTGAAGAGCCCCCCCCTTTTCGTTTGGCTTTCAGGCCTACAGATGCCATAGCCTGAAGGCCTTGGACTCATGGGGGTGCCATTTGGGGGTTGGAGTGGTGGAGGGGAGGGTTCTGTCGATGCAGCATTGGACCCAGTGAAACTGAGCCCAGTCCTGTTCCTGGAATGAGGCTTTCCTGCTCCCCCCTCCCGTGCTCCAGCCCCTCTGCCTTGGGTTGCCAGCCTCCAGGTGGGGCCCGGAAACCTCCCAGAATTCCAACTGGTCTCCAGTTTTTATGGCGCTAATGCAAAGGGGGGGGGGAGTTTGAAGAGCCTCCCCCCTTTCGTTTGGCTTTCAGGCCTACAGATGCCATAGCATGAAGGCCTTGGACTCATGGGGGTGCCATTTGGGGGTTGGAGTGGTGGTGGGGAGGGTTCTGTCGATGCAGCATTGGATCCAGTGAAACTCTGAGCCCAGTCCTGCTCCTGGAATGAGGCTTTCCTGCTCCCCCCTCCCGTGCTCCAGCCCCTCTGCCTTGGGTTGCCAGCCTCCAGGTGGGGCCCGGAAACCTCCCAGAATTCCAACTGGTCTCCAGACTACAGAGGATCAGTTCCCCTGGAGAAAACAGCTGCTTTGGAGGGCAGCCGCTGAGGTCCCGCCCCAGACTCTACCCCCAGATCTCCAGGGATTTCCTAACCCGGAGTTGTCAACCTTGCTAGTAATGCAAAGAGGCTCGTTTGGCTGTTGGTGGCCGGCCTCTGTAGTCCACAAATGAGTGGCGGTCAGTGTTCCCTCTAAGCTGAGCTGGTGTGAGCTAGCTCGCAGTTTTCTAGCCTCTGACTCACACATTTTTGTCTTAGCTCAGGAAGGAGGGCTCCAGAGCAAACTCTTTTCTGCAGTAGCCAAATCTCTTGCTCACAGCTTTAATGCCAGGAGCTCACCAAGGAGAACTTTTGCTCACAAGACTCCACAGCTTAGAGGGAGCATTGGTGGCAGTACATAGATTCAGCCCCCTACCTGCCATTCCTAAATCACCTGCTCAAGATCCACTGTTAATCTCAACACAAAAAATATACCCTGCTCCCTGTAAGCCGTGGAGCCTTGTGAGCAAAAATTCTGCTCTGTGAGCGACTGGCCTTAAAAGTTGTGAGCGAGCGATTTGGCAGCTGCATAAATTAGTTTGCCCTGGAGCCATCCCTTCCTGAGCTAAATGTGTGAGCCGGAGGCTAAAGATCTGTGAGCTACTTCACACTGACTCAGCTTAGAGGGAACACTGCTTGCAACTACTGGACAGCCATCTTTGGGCAGGGTAGACTCTATGGCAGGGGGGTCAAATATGTGGCCCGGGGGCTGTTTCAGGCCCCCCGGAGGGCTTTCATCAGGCCCGCGGTGGAACTGGCCGTCTCCTACTTCCAGTTCTGCTGCTGCATCATAGCTTGCTTCGCCAGACTCTTAATCACTCAGCCATTTCATGTTTTAACCGGGGTCCCAGACTAAGAACACTGAGCAGGAGATTCCCGTGGTGAATGTCAATAAATCAAAAGTAGGTTTGCAGCTTACAGAGCTAATGTTTTAAGCATGTTTTTATTTTAAGTTAAAAACCCTTTGTGTTTGTGCCCTTTATAAAGTTTATATCTCTGCTACCTGGCAGAAAAGGGCTTGTATCCTACCTCTCTGTTTGGCCAAGGTTTTTCATCAGAGTTAGGATACTGTAGGCTGGAAGGGGGCTTAAGATTTAATTGAGTGCAGCGAGAAGATACAAGCCACATGGCTCATACTTGAAGGAACCAAGCTGGACTCCATGGCTTTGCAGAGCCAGCTGAAACCTCACTGGTCCTTTGTGTCACCTGACAGCCACCTGGTCAAGGAGCTGCTGTACTCTGCCTTGATGGAGAAAAGGTCGGCGGCTCCCTCTTTTGCCAAGTTACCACAGCAGTTCAGAAAGCAGCTGTCTGTTTGAACCCTCCAGCCCTTTCTCTTTAGAGGAAGGAGGGGAAATAGACCAGCTCTGAAAACAAGGCCTCTTCTTGCATGTGCTTTTTTAAAAATCCCCCTCGTAGTTCACAGTGGCTTAGAAAAACTCACCTTTCCTCTATTTTGGAGCATCTTTCTTTCCCCTTGAGAGTTTCTGTCTGTGTGTGTTTTTGTGTGTGTGTGTGTGTGTGTGTTTGGTCTTTTCAGAAACCGAACTGGCCTTCGGAGAGAATTAAACCTTTCAGCCTGTAAAAACAATGGCCTTTTTGTGGGATATTTTGACAGATGTCGAGGCAGGCGGAGGGGAATGAGAGATGGATGTGGAGATAGGGTCTTCAGATGCTAGGTCTGCCCGAGCTGCTTCCCCCGTGTCCCTTGAGGGGCTGCAGGCCAACTCTGTTTGGAGTTGGATGCCCTGCTTTAACCATGAGTATAAATGAAATGTCTCCTCTGAAATCTTTGTGAAGAAATAGCACCTGTTCCTTAGGAATTTGCTATAAGGGACTGAGATTATGCAAGGAAGACTTTGGGCATCCTCAGGGTCAAAAAGAGCAAAATGAAAATGTTGGTTGGCTTTGGTCCCCCCCCCCAGTGGGTTTGCTACACGCAACTTCCGGTCACCTGGAAGTGCCCCAGGAGCCCCCCCACCCCGGCCTGGCAAAACCCTACTTGTGCCTCACCTTCCATATTCATAGCCAGTGCAGTCTGGAATACATAGGAATGATAAACCCTGTATTGTTGTTGACCAGGTACCTAGTGAATGGGCCAGCCCTTCCTTTGGGAGAGAGGTCCTTCACTCAGCTGATCTCAGCAGTTCTTGTTGGTCCCCTGTCGGCCATCTTTGTGGGTGGTGCTTTGGAGCAGAAGAGATTGACCTGATGGTGTGCTCTAGCCACACGTTATAGGGTTACTACATGAGGATGTTGGGTGCCAGTCAATGACTGGCAACTGTTGTGAGATTGGGAGGCAGGGACATGGGTCATGTCTAGGAGTCACTGAAAACTCTATGGTTTTACCATAGAGCAGTGAGTTCTAGAGTGGCGTGACATCACTTCTGGGTTTTGTCCGGAAATGACATCACAGTGTTGCCACACCAGCAATTTATCTACTTTTTCCCCTCCCACCAACCTCCCAGGCAGCGGTGGGAGTTGGGATTGTGTAGTGGGAGGCCTACAGCTATCACAGGAGACCGGAGTACTTGGTTTACAACAGAGATAAAAGCAGAAGGGGGAATACACTTCCATTGCAAGCCTAGGTACTGTTACACCCTTCTAAATTCATTAAAATCAATGGGCTTAGAAGGGTGTAACTCTGTTTAGGACAGCGCTATTAAACAGATTTCTCCGAAGGGCATAATTCATCTCTAAATTCAGAGTAGTTTTAGTAGAAGGACTTCTGGTCATAAAAATGGAACGCTTTGTTAGTATTCACTTTAGGGACTGTTTGAATAAGAGAAACGTTTGTTATTACTGTTAATACGTGATTTGCTTGTCTTCTCTTCTCACTCCCGCCTCCATTTCCCCTCCGCACTATTTTCTAAAACTTCGACCCAGTGTTCAACCTGACCAACAACATCGATCCAGAGAATACGAAAAAGAAAATGGAGATGTACCAGAAGGAGAACAAAGAAGTCATTCAGAAAAATAAGATCAAACTGGTTAGTTGCTTCTAAAAAAGAAAAGAAAAGTAATTCCTTTATGGGCGAAGGAAATGGGGAGCAATTGTAAAATGTTCTTTCAAAAGAACAAGGTTTGTCCAGCATGCAAAGTACTAAATCATTAGGACTGTTAACCGGTTTCAAATGTTTTTCTGCTAGTTTTCCGTATGGAAATATAACTGCTTAACACAGGCTGAGCTTTGAACAATATGTATGTTTTTCAGGGTGAATGATAATGTAGGGTTTGATCCTGTGGACGCTCAAGCTCTGCTAGTGCAATAGGGTTGCCAGGTGTTACCTGGCTGCAGGTGGGGGGCTCCAGCCTGGGTCCCTGCACCTTCTGGCCACCATAGAGTTTTTAGCCAAATGCTAGAGTGTCCCCCGTATGACGTGCCCAGCACAATGATGTCACCTCCGGTTGACATCATTGCGGCTGGGCACGTCAGGTGTGATGGGGCTCTTTGGGGGTGGATTGGGCCCCCCGAAAGTGGGAGAACCCCTGCCCCCATTGGGGGGATGGCAACCCTATAGTACAGGAGTAGGGGGGGCGGTTTTGACGGATTTTGCTGACACTGTAACCCCGCCCCCCCGTTCTGTGCGGATTTTTTTCTATGAAGGTCCCCGGACCCTCAGTGGGGGTTTTATGGGGCCATGGGGTGAGAAAAGATCTTTTTCTGCCTGTTCCTTCTGTTTACGCAACATATTTATTTATTTATTTATTTATTCTGTTTGCGCAACTTATTTATTTATTTATTTACACCAGTTTGGTGTAGTGGTTAAGTGCGTGGACTCTAGTTTGGGAGAACCGGGTTTGATTCCCCACTCCTCCACTTGTATCTGGCTGGATGACCTTGGGCAAGCAGTAGTTCTGGCACAGATGTTCTTGAAAAAGAGCAGTTTCTGTCAAGAGCTCTCTCAGCCCCACCTGCTTCAAAGGGTGTCTGCTGTGGGGAGGGGAAGGGAAAGGAGATTGTAAGCCGCTCTGAGACTCCTTTGGGTAGTGAAGAGTGGTGGGGTATAAATCCAGTCTCTTCTTCTCTTCTTCTTCTTTTGTACCCTGCCTTTCTCCCAAGTGGGGATAAACCATGAATAACCTCATAAAAATTTGTGTATAATTTTAATATAACAGTCGTGATAATAATCATACAAAGGAAAACATCTTTAGTCTATCATACTGAAACTATCATATAATATAAACCATCCAACTGCATGACTACAAAGATTGGTTATAGTGATCATAGTAATCTTGCCGGTTATTTTCAAATTCACCTTTCCATCTTTCGAACTCTGTTTAAAACGGAAGCCATTTTGTGGTTGTGCCCACCGTCCTGTGTCAGAAATCAACGGGTGCCCGCAGGCTCCAAAAGTTTGAGGATTTATTTATTTATTTGTTAAATTTACACCCCGCCCTCCCAGCCGCGGTCGGCTCAGGGCGGCTGACAGAAGAATAAAAACTGAAGATGACGATGAAGTCTTTAAATCAAACTGTTTTTTCCATGAGCTATGCAGCTACATACAAAACTCTCCAATGGACTAATAAGTCTTGACTTATTAGTCCATTGGAGAGTTTTGTATGTAGCTGCATAGCTCATGGAAAAAACAGTTTGATTTAAAGACTTCATCGTCATCTTCAGTATATTTGGATGCGAAATTATTGAGAAAGACACTTCGAAACGGGCATTTACTCGAGAAGTTCGTCTGTCTTCTGTCCACCTGTTCATCTGTTGAATATAAAAGACACATCATGAATATCATCTTCAGTGAAGATTGACTTACTTTTGTGTAAATTCATTTATTGTTTGTGCACACTTGCAGCAATCTTTGGGTTTATAGTACAGTTTTGTATTGCTGTTCCCCTGGGTATTTGTAGAAGGATAAAAACAGCAATAAATAATATCAGTTATCCTAAAAACCATATAAAAGGTGTTAAGAGATGATGATCCAAATGCCATTAAGCAAATAGCGATTTAACATTAAATTTGGGGTGACGCTCGAACTCCAGTGCCTTCCTAGTGGTCGACCCCGATCTAACGTTGTGTGGCTGGCTCAGGCCTATAACATCTGAAGCTGGACCTGCATCTTCCTAGACCAGAGGAGGAAGAGGAAGGTGCTGTTCCGCCTTCTCTCCTCTGGGCAGGAGTCATTTTGTAGAAAAAGAGGTGCAGGAGCTCATTAGAATAACTCATTAGCATAACTTATTTGCATATGCCACACCCCCTGACATCACCAGAAGTGTGTCAGAAGGCAACACCCCCCGCTCAGGCTCCACTGAACTGTTTTGGATTGCTAGCTATTGCGGGGGGGAGACGCGCAGATCTGCCCTCACAGACGAGGGAGAGTTTGTACCTGAATAAACCTTGGCCTTAAAGATGTCACTGGACTGTTTTGGATTGTTATCTTGGGGGGGGGGGCTCTGCAACTTACCTGGCTGCTTCTTGCTCTGACTGAGGGCTGCTGGGAACAGGGGGTGGAGCTTGTTGCATGTCCCCGCCCCCTGGGCTCTTTACTGCCGGAGCTCCGCTCCTGTGCACTCCTGAAGGAAATGACCCCTGCCTCTGGGTCTCTGGAATGTCTGAAACTGCTCTGATGTATTTAGTTATGCCCCCCCCCCCCCCGCCCCAAGTCCACGGCTGGTCTGTCAAAGGTTTTGAAACCTGGCAGCTTTTCTATTGCAGCAGTCACTGAGGAGGAAGAGAGCCCCCCTTTTTTAGTTTTTGCTTTGCTTGATCTCTGAAGTAGTAACTGCTGTCGGGTCCCATCTCAGTCTAGGGAGCAAGAGGAGCTGGAAGAGGCGCTGGAAGTGGAGCGGCAGGAGAACGAGCAGCGGCGGCTTCTCATACAGAAGGAAGAGCAGATGCAGCAGATGCTGAAACGGAAGAACAAGCAGGAGCTTCTGGATAAACTGGTACGGAGCAAGGAGGGTTACTACACTGCCTCTCCATCTTTCAGAGAGCCCGTTTGGCGTGAGAGCCAGTCTGGTGTAGTGGTTAGGAGCGCAGACTCTGATCTGGGAGAACCAGGTTTGATCCCCCACTCCTCCACATGCAGCTGCTGGTATGACCTTGGGTCAGTCACAAGTTCTCTCAGAGCTGTTCTCCCAAGAGCAGTTCTCGAAAGAGCTCTCTCAGCCCCACCTACCTCCCAGGGTGTCTGTTATGGGGAGGGGAAGAGAAATGAGATTGTAGAATATTAGAATATATTAGAACATAAGAAGAGCCCTGCTGGATCAGACCAGTGGTCCATCTAGTCCAGCATCCCATCTCACATAGTGGCCAACCAGTTCCTCTGGAGGGCCAACCACAGGGCATAGAGGCTGAGGCCTTCATTAGAACACAAGAAGAGCCCTGCTGGATCAGACCAGTGGACCATCCAGTCCAGCCTCCTGTCTCACAAAGTGTCCAACCAGTTCCTCTGGAGGGCCAGCAACAGAGCAGAGAGGCTGAGGCCTTCATTGGAACATAAGAAGAGCCCTGCTGGATCAGACCGGTGGTCCATCCAGTCCAGCATCCCATCTCACATAGTGGCCAACCAGTGCCTCTGGAGGGCCAACCACAGGGCAGAGAGGCCGAGGCCTTCATTGGAACATCAGAAGAGCCCTGCTGGATCAGACCAGTGGTCCCTCTAGTCTAGCATCCTGTCTCACACAGAGGCCAACCAGTTCCTCTGGAGGGCCAACCACAGGGCAGAGAGGCTGAGGCCTTCCCCTGATGTTGCCTCCTGGCTCTGGGATTCAGAGGAGTAGTGCCTCTGAACATGGAGGTTCCCCTCAGTCACTCTGGTGAGTCGTCACTGATAGACCTACCCTCCATGAGTCTATCTAAACCCCATTGAAAGCTGTCTGGGCCTGAGGCCACCACAACATCCTCTGGCAGCGAATCCCATGTTTTAATCACTCTCTGTGTAAAGAACTCTTTTCTTTTCTCAGGTATTTCCTTGAGAATGTAGTGTAATTGAACCAGCCAAAGAATAAAAACACACCCATCCACAGCAAATCAGAAAAGTTTTCCTGAATAGCCAAGAATGCTTCTCAGCTCTCGCCTGATAACATCTTCGCAACCCATGCTCCTTCCCCACCATTGGAGTTAAAAGCCATATCTCATTATCTACTGCATCTCCAACAATGAGGAGCGGGGGGAGGTACCCTTGTTTTCATTTCACGCTCCCATAAGAACTTAAGAAGAATCATAGAATCTGGGTCTGTATGGCCTGAAGGGGCCATACAGGCCAGCTAGTCCAACCCCCTGCTCAATGCAGGATCGGCCTACAGTATCCCTGACAAGCAGATGCTGCTTAAAGACTGCCAGTGAGGGGGAACTCATCACCTCCCTAGGCAGCTGATTGCACTGAGCCCTGCTGGATCAGACCAGCGGTCCATCTAGTCCAGCATTCTGTCTCACTCAGTGGCCAGCCAGTTCCTCTGGAGGGCCAACAACAGGGCATAGAGGCCGAGGCCTTCATTAGACCCTCAGAAGAGCCCTGCTGGATCAGACCAGTGGTCCATCTAGTCCAGCATCCTGTCTCACACAGTGGCCAGCCAGGTCCTCTGGAGGGCCAACAACAGGGCAGAGAGGCCCAGGCCTTCATATGAATTTAACAAGAGCCCTGTTGGATCAGACCAGTGGTCCATCTAGTCCAGCATCCTGTCTCCCACAACCACAGGGCATAGATCCCGAGGCCTTCATTAGACCATCAGAAGAGCCCTGCTGGATCAGACCAGGGGTCCATCGAGTCCAGCATCCTGCCTCACACAGTGGCCAACCAGTTCCTCTGGAGGGCCAACAACAGGGCACAGAGGCTGAGGCCTTCCCCTGATGTTGCCTTCTGGCTCTTGGATTCATTCCCCTTTAAATTTGCGTTGACCCACCAGTGTTGCCGAATGACTGGATCTTATGAATCGGAAGGGGGAAGGTGAGACTTCCTCACGTGAGCTCCGATGTCGTGGCCTGGTGGGGCTTGCACACACTCTCTCTCTTTCTCTCTCTCTCTCCAACGGCAGCTGTGGTAAAAAGGCCTTTGGGGTGTGTGTATATGTGTGTAATCGATCTCCCTCCCAGCTGCTTTGCTGCTGCTGTTCATTTCTTTCACGTTGTTCTCCACTGTCATCTGTCCATAACTTTTCACTTCCCATTTATCCGCTCCTGACACAGTCCTATCGGGCTGCTGTTAAGGGACCACCAGCTGCACTCCAGATTGGCCTCCCCCTGGATACCTGTTATAGACTTTTATGATCCTGTCCAATTGAATAGGTAATTTATTTCTGTTCTGACTTCCATTCTTTTTTCTCGTCCCCCCCCCCCCCCCCGGGAAAGATGAGTACCTTCACTCCCTCGTCCGATCCTGAGGGATTTCTGTGGAAACGGAGGGAGATCTGGTGTCAGGTGATTTAAGAGCTGGTTTTACAGTGCTGGGTTTTACAGAGCAAGAGCCGTATGTACCTTTTACCGGATTCTTTTAGGAGACGTGGTGTTTCATATTTTTCCCCCCTAGGCCTTGGTCAGTCAACATTCACTCTGGTGACAGAACAAGAGAATAGCCACGTAGCCCAGACAGCTGTAATAATTTTACTTTTTCTTCCTTTTTGTGAAGTGTACGATTGCTTTTTACCAGTCCTTATATTCGTACAGTTAGGGCTGCGGTGGCTGAAGTGGTTAAGACTCTGAACTGTAGACTGGAAAGTTGGTAGTTTGGCAGTTCGAGACCCGAGTGCCGTGTGACGGAGTGAGCTCCCGTCTCTGGCCCCAGCTCCTGCCAACCTAGCAGTTCGAAAGCAAGAAATTGCAAGTAGATAAATACGTACTACTTCTGTGGGAAGGTAACAGCGTTCTGTGCACCTTGGCATCTAGTCATGCCGACCACATGACCGTGGAGATGTCTTCGGACAGTGCTGGCTCTTTGGCTTGGAAACAGAGATGAGCACCACCCCCTAGAGTCAGATTCAACTGGCTTTCAAGCAAGGGAAACCTTTACCTTTACCTTACATTAGTACAATGGATATTCAGCATATATATCTGTTTGGAGTAGGGTTGCAAACCTCCAGGTAGCACTATTGCCAGTCTCCTGCTATTAAAACTGATCTCCAGGCGATCGAGATCAGTTCCCTTGGAGAAAATGGATGCTTAGGAGGGTGGACTCTAAGGCGTTATACACTGCTGAGGTCCTTCCCCTCCCCAAACTCTGCCTTCCCCAGGCTCCACCCCTAAAATCTCCGGGTGTTTCCCAACCTGGAGCTGGCAACTAGGGTTGTGCGCAAAAAAAAAAAAAATCAGTATTTTTCTGTTTCGGGTATACCAAACCCGAAAAATATCGGTATATACCGATATTCCTGTAATAATCGGTGTTGCAAATTTATTCAGCTCCATACCTTCCCTTCCCTCCCCAAGTTGCACCACAGCGGCGGCACACCCCAGCGCCTGAAGGGAATGCATTTAAAGAGACCTCAGTCTCTTTAAATACCTTCTCTTACTGAGGTGTGCCACCACCATAACGAGACTCAGGGAGGGAAGGGAAGGTATTTAAACTTTAAATACCTTCCCTTGCCTCCTCGATTTGCGCTGAACCTGTTGATGATGCAGTGGCCACTGAACCTGGTGATGATGAAGTGTACTTTTTAATGCTGTCAGTGTTGTTTTTTGTTGCAGTCCATCCAGTGTTAATATTCCTAGGTTATATAGGGATTTAAAAATTTTCAATCACTGTTTTCCAAAAGGAAAAAAAAACTTTTAAAAAAGGAAATAATTAAGAGGCAGAAGGGAAAACTTTGGTAATTGAGGGGGAAATTAGGGTATAAATAATAAAAATTCCGATAATAGGAAAAATTATGGTAAATATTAATATTTGGGGGAAATTTGAGTATGTTTTCAGCAAAAAATTTTTTTAAAAAACCAACCTTTATAAAGAAAACATAACGCATTGTCTTTATTCAGAGTTGCAGTAATAAAATGAAAGAAAAAAGATAAAAGTATTAAAAGGAGGCACTACATTAAAACCAATGCTCCCTCTAAACTGTGGAATCTTGTGAGCAAAAATTCTATTTTGTGAGTGACTGGCATTAAAGTTGTGAGCGAGTGATTTGGCTGCATAAATTAGTTTGCTCTGGAGCCAGCCTTCCTGAGCTAAGACAAAAATGTGTGAGCCGGAGGCTAAAAAACTGTGAGCTAGCTCACACTAACTCAGCTTAGAGGGAACACTGATTAAAACCATCTTCTTTACTCCTTTAAGTTCCAGCCATTATTTTTCTTTATTTTTTTGGTCTTTCAGAACCTTTTTGAGGACCTTTCAGTCTTCCAGGACCTTTTATGTGTATCATTTACTTCTGTCAAACATTTCAATATATTATCCGATATCCGACAATAGTTTTTTGTACTTTCAGACATAGAAGCACACAAGGGGGGACCCGCGATACTCGTGGGGGGGGGGAGTATGCCCCATAGCCCCCAGCCTGCAAAGCAGGAGGAGGTCCTCACTGAGGAGAAGGAGGAGGCTGCAGGTGAGTCCAGCAGCAACGGCAGCAAGCCCTGCCCGGGTCCCAGCCGCTCACCTGCCCAGGCTCTCCCCCCCCCCCCCCCCACACCACACACACCGAAAAC